>NC_073228.2:60823636-61123750 GCF_029281585.2 Gorilla gorilla gorilla | reverse complement strand
TTTATTCATTTCCTTATTATTATCATTTTTATTGTTGTTGTTTTGTTTTTGTGTTTGAGACAGGGTCTCACTATGTCACCAAGCTTGAGTGCAGTGGCATGATCTCTGCTCACTGCAGCCTCAAACTTCCGGGCTCAAGCAATCCTCCCACTTCAGCCTCCCAAGTAGCTGGGACTACAGGAGTGCGCCACCATGCCCGGCTAATTTTTTGTATTTGTAAAGAAGAGGTTTGGCCATGTTGCCCAGGTTGTATTATTATTATTTTTTTGAGACAGGATCTCACTCTGTCACCCAGGCTGGAGTGCAGTAGCGTGATCACTGCTCACTGGAGCCTCCACATCCCTGGCTCAAGAGATCCTCCCACCTCAACCTCCCAATTTGCTGGGACAACACGTTCGCCATAATGCCCGGCTAATTTTTGTATTTTCTGTAGAGACAGGGTTTTGCCATGTTGCCCAGGCTGGTCTGGAACTTCCTGGGCTCAAGCAATCCTCCCTCCTTGGCCTTCCAAAGTGCTGGGATTACAGGTGAGCCACCTGTATCCATTTCCTTACTGATGAATATTTAAATTGTCTCCAATTTTCTGTTATTCAAATGCTGAGGCAATGAACAGTCTTGTCCATGTTTTCTTCAACACGTGTAATGTTTCTCTAGGATTCACATCTAGAAATGGGATTGTTGGGTTATATAAGGTGTTCTCTGGTGCTTTTTATTCTTCTGAGTTACAAAGCATTTAAACTGCATTAAGTTGTTAAGCATTTCCACTGAGTATTTTTAGATACATAGTATTTTACCAACCCTTATTTAGGAGCTCATGGCTTTTATCAATTTTAATCTAAATGAACTCTCACATTGTAAAGCAATTCACAGTTTACAGAGTGCCCATGTCATTTTAGATTATCTTCCCCACGTGTCTAACACCTACTTTTAAAAATCGTTATTGTTGTCTGGGCGGGGTGGCTCATGCCTGTAATCCCAGCACTTTGGGAGGCCAAGGCAGGTGGATCACCTTAGGTCATGAGTTCGAGACCAGCCTGACCAACATAGTGAAAAACTCATCTCTACTAAAAATACAAAATTAGCCGGGTGTGGTGGCGCACGCCTGTAATCCTAGCTACTCAGGAGGCTGAGAATCACTTGAACCCGGGAGACAGAGGTCGCAGTTAGCTGATATCGCGCCACTGCACTCCAGCCTGGATGACATAAGAGTGAGACTCTGTCTCAAAAAAATTAAAGAAAGGAAGAAAATAAAGGAAAAATATGGGTGAGGCATGGTGGCTCAGGCCTGTAATCAGAGCACTTTGGAAGACCAAGGCAGGGAACTGCTTGAGCCCAGGAGTTCTAGATCAGCCTGGGAAACATACAGAGACCCTGCCTCTACAAAAAAAAAATGTAAGGCTGAGGCCGGGAGCAGTGGCTCACAACTATAATCCCAGCACTTTGGGAGACTGAGGCAGGTGGATCATCTGGAGTCAGGAGTTCAAGATCAGCCTGGCCAACATGGGGAAACCCGGTCGCTACTAAAACTACAAAAATTAACGGGAGTGGTGGCTCACGGCTGTAGTCCTTGCTACTCGGGAGGCTGAGGCAGGAGAATTGCTTGAACCCGGGAGGCGGAGGTTGCAGTGAGCCGAGATCGTGCCACTGTACTCCAGCCTGGTTAGCAGAGCAAGACTCCATCTCAAAAAAAAAAAAAAAAATTAAGACTGGGTGCAGTGGCTCACACCTGTAATCCCAACACTTGGAGGCCAAAGCGGATGGATTGCTTGAGGTTAGGAGTTCAAGACCAGCCTGGCCAACTTGGTGAAATCCCATGTCTAATAAAATACAAAAATTAGAGCCAGGTGTGGTGGCTCACGCCCATAATTCCAGCACTTTGGGAGGCTGAGGCCAGCGGATCACAAGGTCAGGAGTTCAAGGCCAGCCTGACCAACATAGTGAAACCCCGTCTCTACTAAAAATTCAAAAAATTAGCTGAGCGTGGTGGCCAGTGCCTGTAATCCCAGCTACTCAGGAGAATGGGGCAGGAGAATCGCTTGAACCAGGGAGGCGGAGGTTGCAATGAGCCGAGATCATGTCACTGTACTCCAGGCTGGGTGACAGTGCAGGACTCCATCTCAAAAAAACAAAAACAAAAAAAGAAAACACAGAAATTAGCTGGGTGTGGTAGTGGGCGCCTGTAATCCCAGCTACTCTGGAGGCTGTGGCAGGAGAATTGCTTGAATCCAGGAGGTGGAGTTTGCAGTGAGCCGAGATGGTGCCACTACACTCCAGCCTGGGCAACAGAGGGAGACTCTGTCTCAAACAAACAAACAAAAAAATTAAAAAAGTATCTGGGTCTACTGGCAGGTGTCTATAATCCTACCTACTAGGCAGACTGAGGTGGGAGAATCGTTTGAGCCCAGGAGATCAAGGGTGCAGTGAGCCCTGATTGTGTCACTGCACTCCAGCCTGTGTGACAGGTGACAGGCAAGTCCCTGTCTCAAAAAAAAAAGCTGGAATGAAAGGTGGAGTCAGAGAGCAAAAAATTGTCAACTATGTGTCCAGTACAGTTAGGAGCGTTCTTTTTTTTTCTTTTTTTTTTTTTGAGACAGAGTCTTGCTGTGTCGCTCAGACTGGAGTGCAGTGGCACTATCTCAGCTCACTGCAACCTCTGCCTCCTGGGTTCAAGCAATTCTCCTACCTCAGCCTCCTGAGTAGCTGGGATTACAGGTGCGCGCCACCACCACGCCTGGCTAATTTTTTGTATTTTTAGTAGAGATGAGGTTTCACCCTGTTAGTCAGGCTGTTCTCGAACTCCTGACCTCGTGATCCACCCACCTAGGCCTCCCAAAGTGCTGGGATTACAAGCATGAGCCACCACGCCCAGCCCAGTTAGGAGCTTTCTAAGAAGAGGTTGGAGACAGGAGAAGGAAAAAGCCTTTGCTGACCAGATGACCAACGTATTCTGATCTGAATCCAACTCTCTGGTTATAACTTGATTTTCCAGCTATTGTGATTTTTTTCAACAATTATATTCCTATTGTAAATAAATAAATTGGCAAGCTGCTTAGTTTGTTTCTTGTGAGTCCTATTAGCAAGAGTCTGTTCCCTGGAATCCTCTGGGTACACTTGAAAAGTCAGTTCTGGACCAATGTGATGCCATGGAGATATCTCTGTAAAACCCTGTCTGATGGCTAGCTGACATCTACTTCTAAACCAGTTTCCTCGAGAGCATTTACTCTTTAGGAATTCATGCTCTAAACTTAAAAACAATGCATCTAAAAATGTCAAGTCTAGGGGTAAGCAGTTTTAGAATATTTCCTTCAATTTTCTTATTTGTTTTGTTTTTGGGTATAGTGTAGATATGTTAGATACACACTTCTTGCCTTCCATCAGACTAAGAAAACAAAGTTGAATGAGACCAAGATTCGTGTCCTGGTTTTATGGAAGTTTTCCTTGTAATTTTATTTATTTATTTATTTTTATTTTTATAGACATAGGGTCTTGCTATGTTACCCAGGTTGGTCTCTAACTCCTAGGCTCAAGGAATCCTCCCACCTCAGCCTCCTGAATTGCTGGGACCACAGGAGGGCGCCACCACCCGCGGCTAATTTTTTTTTTTAATCTTTTTGTAGAGAGGAGGTCTCCTCATGTTGCAAAGGCTGGTCTCAAACTCCTGGGCTCAAGCAATCCTCCTGCCTCAGCTTCCCAAGATTACTGGTGCGAGCCACCATGCCCTGCCCATAAGGTTTTATTACATACAGTCACACCTATTGTGACAGATACCTTCTGGTCTGGCAAGCCCAAGCCCAGCTTATTCACTACGGTCCTTACAGATAACACTTGCCAACACCCTTCTTGGACTTGTGCCAGAATTGCTGTCCTGCTGGTCATCTCTTGGGCCTCTCTCTTGGATCCCCCATTCGTCCACGAGCTTCTGGGTGGTGACACCTGGGTTTTGTTGTTGTTTTTTGAGACCGAGTCTCGCTTTGTTGCCCAGGTTGGAGTGCAGTGGCACAATCTTGGCTCACTGCAACCTCTGCCTCCCGGTTCAAGCAATTATCCTGCCTCAGCCCTCGAGTAGCTGGGATTACAGGCGCCCACCACCACACCCGGCTAATTTTTGTATTTTTAGTAGAGATGAGGTTTCACCAGGTTGGCCATGCCTGCTCTTGAACTTCTGACCTCAGTGATCCACCCGTCTCGGCCTCCCAAAGTGCTGGGATTACAGGCGTGAGCCACTGCTCCCCGCTGACACCTGGGTCTTAGTAACCTCCCCTAAGGCCTGCTCTGCTCTTAAGGACCAGGGCTTTTGTCATCAGATCTGGGCTCAAATTCTGCGGCTTGGAAAAGTCGATTCGCTATTTTTTAAAATTTTTAATTTAAAAAAAAGTATTTTTTATTTAGAGACAGGGTCTCGCTCTGTCGCCCAGGCTGGAGTGCAGTGGCTCCATCACAGCTCACTGCAGCCTCGGCCCCCGGGCTCAAGCGATCCACTGGGACCACAGGCGTGCTCCACTACGTGTTGCTGGTAGTAGTAGTAGTAGTAGTAGTAGTAGTATTTTTGGTGAGAGAGGGTTTCGCCGTGTTGCCCAGGCTGGTCTCGAACTCCAGAGCTCAAGGGATCCGCCCGCCTCGGCCTCCCAAAGTGCTGGGACTGCAGGCGTGAGCCACAGCGCCCGGCCGATTCCCCCCTTTATCCCTCTACTTCCTCATCTGAGCAATGGAGATACAGGTAGGGCTGAAGGTCAGGCAAGAATGCGATGAGCTGTGAGAAGCACTTGGCAAGGTGCGGGTTATCAACCTTGCCAGGCCTCAGCACGTTTCCCAAGGAGGCCCAACCAGCGGCGCTGTGCCGCAGCACGGAAGAGGCGGGGTGAGCCGCGGGGCGGGCGGCGCTGGGACCCGGACGCCACCCGCGCGAGGCGCCGCCGTGCGCCCGTCAATCAAGGTCGTCGTGGGGCATGGGGCGGCGGGGCTGGGCGGTGCTTCCGCCTGCGCGAGGCCGCGCCGGGCCGCTTGGAGGCGCCCGGTGCAGTCGGGAACCCGCGCTAGGTGTCGCCGGCCGCGCGGCCAGATGAGGGGGGCGATGGAGCTGGAGCCTGAGCTGCTGCTGCAGGAGGCCCGCGAGAACGTGGAGGCAGCGCAGAGCTACCGGCGGGAGCTGGGTCACCGGCTTGAGGGGCTGCGGGAGGCGCGGAGGCAGGTCGGAGGGCCACACCCACAGGGGCGCTGTGGGCCCGGGGGTGGCGCGGATGCCGGGCGAAGGCAGGGAGGGCTTTGAGGGGTGGGAGTGTCCGAAAACTCTGGAGTAGGGAAGAGGCATTCATTTGAAAGGAGACCTAATGGAGTCTGGGAACGGGGAGGGTGGGAGTTGGGGAGGTCGTAAGGGGAAGTTTTGGGGGTGGAGGGAGGGTGTGAGGAGCGTTCACTAAACTGTGGGGCAGCGATGGGAGTAGCGGTGGCGTCCGAAGTTTGGGAGAGTGAGGGACCAGAGCAGAATCCGAGGGGGTCATGCGGGTAGTGATGAGTCGGGGGAGGAGGAGACTGTTTGGTGAAAAACCTGCGGTGGGTAGGCATTGATTTTAGAGAGCCTGAGGAAAAGGTGGGACAGTGACCTGGGAGAGCTGAAAGTGGAGACAAAATGGATATTGGAAGGGGAGGACTAAGGGGCGAGAGTGAGGGAGAGGTAGGGATTGAGAAGCAGTAGCGTTGACACTAAATAAATGCGGTTAATGCCTGAATAATATGTCATACGATCTTGAATGCTTTTTAAAAAATCATTTAGAGTAATCCCGTTCTAGAAGGTTTAAAATTTAAGGTGAAGGTGAAGCTATGTTGGAAGAGCAGAAGGAAAATGATTTCGTTTTCCTTGAGAGAGGGAATACAAAGGTATAGAGAAATGGAAAAATAGATTTTAAGAGAGGAGTGCTGAAAGGAAAAGCTAAATATAATTTCAAGTGGTGCAGTTATCTGTTTCACAGGGCAAGAGTTATCAAAGATATAGGAAAGCCATATGGTTTCTCTATACCCTCGAATATATATAGAAAAAGATATAACCCGCTGCCAATTGGCGATAGGACGGATAATCTTCAGAGTACTATTAACGCAACTGCTTAATAAGTGCTTTTTGAGTGAGTGGGATTCCATCTGAATTTCTCTGGGTCATACTTGATATTAATCTAGTTGGTCGTCTTAGCACTTCCTTGCTGCATATAACCTGAAAATGGTAGAAAAGTGCTGTGCTAACAGTGTCTTTGGATATTCTCATCATTAACGACTCAACATGTTTTGGGTTTTATATATATATATAAAACATATACAAACATATATAAGTATGTATATATATAATCTGTTTTTTTTGAGACGGAGTCTCGCTGTGTCGCTCAGGGTGGAGTGCAGTGGCACTATCTCGGCTCACTGCAACAACCTCCGCCTCCCGGGTTCAAGCGATTCTCCTGCCTCAGCCTCCTGAGTAGCTGGGATTACAGGTCTGCGCTACCACACCCGGCTAATTTTTGTATTTTTAGTAGAGAGGAGGTTTCACCAAGTTGGCCAGGATGATCTTGAACTCCTGACCACCTGCCTCAGCCTCGTGATCCACCTGCCTCAGCCTCCCAAAGTACTGGGATTACAGACGTGAGCCACCGCGCCCGGCCGGATTTTATATATTTGAAAATATTTGTAAAGCCAGTGTAGGCCAGACATCATTTGCATTTTAGTAGTGAAACCGGAAGCAGAATCTAGATATGATTATGCTGATTTGGTGAATACTTTTCAAGGCCTTTCAATGCACTCGTCTCTATTTCTCTTTGAAAATATCTGCATTATTCCTTCTGCTATTTTGAAATAGGGACTCTAGATGTAAGACATTGTATAAAAAGAAAGATATTAAAATACCATCTAACATTTCAGTCAGTTAAGATGTATTATATATGACCATGATTATTGTTTTTGTATTAGCAATTAAGAATCAGAGTTGACACTAAATGAGTGAGTTTAGCACCTGGGAGTAATTAATTTCTCTTGATATTGGATGCATTAAAAAAAATCATGTGATTACACCCTAGATGGTTCAGTATTCAATTTTCAAACCTATATTTTTTCAATTTTATATCCAACAATTTAAATACAGAACATGCTTTTCTGTAGTTTAGTTTATTATGAGCTTTGTTTTGTTTTGTTTTTGAGGCCCATTGTCTTGGGCTTGAGACAGAAAACACTAAATGAACATCGATCACAATTAGGTTCCTGATGACATTGCCTTCTGACTAGACTGAGTAATAATGTAGTTCTCTTTTGTGAGTGTGAGTCTCCTTTGGGAATGTGTTTTGTGCCAGTGGCAGTTGCAACAGCATCTCTCGAAGCTAACTCTAGTGGATTGTGCATGTTTGGGTTTGTGGCATAAGTCCTCTGTCAACTTGCATTTTAAGGAAGGTCTATGGTACAAAAATATTATCAAAATAAGCAGCTGCTTTTGTTTGGTGGTTTGGATATTTTTAGGGTTCCAGTCATTTTCAGAATAACTGTAAAATATATGGCACTTTAGTCAAGGATTTTGCATGGGAGAAGCATGAGAAGAGCAGAGAGGAAGGGATGCCACCTGTTGTCTGTATTTTTTACTTGCTGATTTTATATCTTTTTGGCAGATGATTTATTTTCTTTTTTTTTTTTTTTTTGGCAGGGGTGCGGACAGGGTTTTGTTACGTTTCCCAGGCTGGTCTCCAACTCCTGGGCTCAAAAGATCCTCCCACCTCTGCCTTCTGGTGATGGAATTACAGGTGTGAGCCACTGTGCTGCCTGGCATGTGACTTTTTTTATTGAGATATAATTCACACACCGTAAAAGTCATGCCTTAAAGTTTACAATTCAGTGGTTTTTAGTATATTCATAGAGTTGTCCAACCATCACCAGTGTCTAATTCAAGTATATATTCATCACCCCCAAAAGAACTCCTTAGCTGTCACTCCCATACCCCCTGGCAACCACAAAACTACTTTGTCTCTATGGATTTGCCTATTCTGGTCATTTCATATAAATGAACTCATACAGTATGTAGCCCCTTGTCACTGACTTCTTTGACTTAGAATAATGTTTCAAGGTTCATTGATGTGGTAGCATGTAACAGTACTTCAAACCTTTTTATGGCTGAATAATTGTTATGTGGATATACCACATTTTATTTATCCATTCATCAATTAATGGACATTTGGATTATTTCCACTTTTGACTATTATGAATAATGCTTCTATAAAGAATTTGTGGACAACTTTTTGTGTGGACATGTTTTCAGTTGTTTAAGAATATAGCTAGGAATTGGTGGATCACATGGTAACTTTTCGTTTAACCTTTTCAGAAACTCTTGGTATACTTTTTTTCTTTTTTCTTTTTTTTTTTTTTTGAGAAAGGACCTCACTCTGTCACCCAGGCTGGAGTGCAGTGGCACAATCTCAGCTCACTGCAAGCTCTGCCTCTCAGGCTCAAGTGATCCTCCCATCTCAGTGTGCCGAGTGGCTGGGACTACAGGCATGTGCCATCACATCTGGCTAATTTTTTGTATTTTTGGTAGAGATGGGGTTTTGCCATGTTGTCCAGCCTCCTGGGCTCAGATGAACACCCACTTTGGCCTCCCAAAGTGTTAGGATTACAGGCTTGAGCCACCGCACCCAGCCTCTTTTTTTTTTTTTGAGCCAGAGTCTTGCTCTGTCACCCAAGCTGGAGTGCAGTGGCATGATCAGAACTCACTGCAGCCTCGACTTCCTAGGCTCAAGCCATCCTCCTGTCTCAGATCCCCAAGTAGCTGGGGCTATAGGTACACACCACCACGCCTGCCTAATTTTGTTTAATTTTTTTAGTAGAGATGATGTCTTCCTGTGTTTCCCAGACAGTTTCTTTCTTTTTTTTTTTTTTTTTTTTTTGAGAGAGTCTCGCTCTTTTGCCCAGGCTGGAGTGAAGTGGCACAATCTTGGCTCATTGCAACCTTCAGCTCACTGCAACCTTAGGCTCACTGCAACCTCCGCCTCTTGAGTTCAAGAGATTCTCCTGCCTTAGCCTCCCGAATAGCCAGGATTACAGGCGTCTGCCACCATGCCCATCTACTTTTTGTATTTTTACTAGAGACAGGGTTTCACCATGTTGGCCAGGCTGGCCTCGAAGTCCTCACCTCAGGTGATCCTGCCCACCTCAGCCTCCCAAAATGCTGGGATTACCACCGTGCCTGGGTGAGCCAACGTGCCCAGCTGCCAGGCCGATTTCTAACTCCTGAGCTCAAGCAATCCTCTTGCCTCGGCCTCCCAAAGTACTGGTATTACAGGTGTGAGCCACTGCATCTGGCCTACCTTTTGTCTTTGCTTTAGTTTCTTATCCTTTAAACTCTAGCATGAAATTTGTCTCGTGTTGAGAAATCATGTTGTATGAACATTTAGAAGGAAGAAGAATAAAAATGTTTTTAAGTTATTCTGTCAAAACTGCCAACATGTAGCAGTTTCTCCTCTTGTGGTTAAGTTTGGGCTCTACCCTCTGTTTTCAGAGAAAAGGAAGTTCTGTGTAGGAATGCAGGGATTGTCTGTTAACTCTTAATGTTTGAATAAGTTAAAGGCTAGAAAGCTGTTCATTGTCTTCAGGAAATCAGATAATGTTACAGCCAACTTGGCCTAGCTGATGTTGAAATCATTAAGAATAGTTCTCTATAGCTCGCTGGAATCCTTGGTACTAAGATGTAAATACCAAAGAAATTAACTCCCACTGTCCTTAAATATTCATTTGTTCATTCACTCAATAAATATTTATTGGGTGCCTACTGTAGGGCTGAGAAACTTCTAGGTCCTAGATTCTGTGTTCAAGGAAATAGATCACTGCCCTCATGGATTTATGCTTTCCTCTTTCCTTTGGTGGCTGATACTTAGGTTACTACCCCTAAAAACAAAACAAGTAAGAAAAATATAAGTTCTATTTGTGTATTCATTTTTAGATTTCACTTCTATTATATCTTTCATCACTTGTCCTATTTCTACAGCATTGGCCTTTCTGTTTGTTATAAGTAGAGATCCAGCCTGGCCAATATGGTGAAACCCCGTCTCTACTAAAAAAATACAAATTAGCCAGGTGTGGTAGCGTGCACCTGTAGTCCCAGCTACTCAGGAGGCTGAGCCAGGAGAATTGCTTGAGCCGGGCAGGCGGAGGTTGCAGTGAGCCAAGATCACACCACTGCACTCCAGCCTGGGCGACAGAGCGAGACTCCATCTCAAAAACAAAAACATAAGTAGAGATAACTGATCAAAATGTCACGTAGTGATGTCAGCTGGCCACTCAGGCCTCACAGAGTGGCACCACCTTGATGACATTGCCAAAGTCAGGGCCTGGTCTTTAATCTTTGTAAGTCCAAAAACTTCATCTTGGTACATTATCAAAGGGGAATTAGTTGAGGTACTGGAGGTGTCTACAGTGAGAAATGCCAGTATTTTAGTCTGTGTGTTCTAGTTCACTCTATAAAATGACTATGTTGGCTTTCATGTATCTTTTGGTATTCTGATTCAGTATTTCTCAGGACACTGACAAAAGCAAGTCTCTGCTCCTTCAAGAGCAAATGGTAAGATCCTGGTACCTAATTAAGATACTAGTTGGTGGCTGGGCTCAGTGGCTCACGCCTGTAATCCCAGCACTTTGGGAGGCCGAGGCGGGTGGATCACATGAGATCAGGAGTTTGAGACCAGCCTTCAACATGGCAAAACTCTGTCTCTACTAAAAATGTAAAAAAAAGTAGCCAGGTGTGGTGGCATGCACCTGTAATTCCAGCTACTCTGGAGGCTGAGGCAGGAGAATTGCTTATACCTGGGAGATGGAGGTTGCAGTGAGCCAAGATGGCACCACTGCACTCCAGCCTCAGCAACAGAAGAAGACTGTCTCAAAAAAAAAAAAAAAAAAAAAAAAAAACACTCAAAAGTTATTTCAAAAAAACCAAGACAGGAAGTCTCAGTAGCTTAGCAAAGAAAAGAAAGCTGTTGGCCAGGCGTGGTGGCTAACACCTATAATCCCAGCATTTTGGGAGGCCGAGGCGGGCGGATCACCTGAGGTTAAGAGTTTGAGGCAAGCCTGACCCATACAATGAAAACCTATCTTTACTAAAAATACAAAAATTAGCTGGGTGTGGTGGTGGGCGCCTGTAATCTTAGCTACTCGGGAGGCTGAGGCAAGAGAATTGCTTGAACCCAGGAGACGGAGGTTGCGGTGAGCCGAGATCATGCCACTGCACTCCAGCCTGGGCAACAGGAGTGAAACTGTCTCAAAAAAAAAAAAAAAAAGGAAAAGAAAAGAAAGCCATTATTGCTCCTTTTATCTCCCACTTCCCCTTCTGTTACCCATTTTGCAAACACTACAAAAATCTGTGTATAATTTGTTACAGTAGTAGTATTTAAAGTGTCCCTATTATAGTATTCTAAGAAAAGGTTAAATCCAGATACAGGGAAAACCAAGAACAGATGAAATAATTTTTTTTTTTTTTTAATGAAGTTTCGCTCTTGTCACCCAGGCTGGAGTGCAATGGCTCAATCTTGGCTCACTGCACCTCCACCTCCCAGGTTCAAGCAATCCTCTTGCCTCAGCCTCCCGAGTACCTGGGATTACAGGTGCCCGCCACCACGCCCAGCTAATTTTTGTATTTTTAGTAGAGACGGGGTTTCACCGTGGTGAAGGCTGGTCTCAAACTCCTGACCTCAGGTGATCCGCGCATCTCGGCCTCCCAAAGTGCTGGGATTACAGGCATGAGCCACCACACTCAGCCCAGATGAAGTAGTTTTAAAATAACCTATAATTCTACTACTTACAGACAACTGCAGTTAACTTTTTTTTTTTTTTTTTTTTGGGATGGAGTCTCACTCTGTCGCCATGCTGGAGTGCAGTGGCGCCATCTCGGCTCATTGCAACCTCTGCCTCCTGGGTTCAAGCCATTCTCCTGCCTCAGCCTCCTGACTAGCTGGGACTACAGGCGCCTGCCACCACACCCAGCTAATTTTTGTATTTTTAGTAGAGATGGGGTTTCACCACGTTGGCCAGGATGGTCTCCATCTGTTGACCTCATGATCCACCTTCCTCGGCCTCCCAAAGTGCTGGGATTACAGGCTTGAGCCACCCTGCCCGGCCTGCAGTTAACATTTTGATGTATCTTTTTATACATATTATTCTGCAAAGTTGAGAGACTACTGTATATGCAACTTTGTATCAATTTTTAATTTTTATTAACATTATAAGCATTTTGTTAGCATTATAAGAATTTTGGTAACATCATAAGCATTTACAAGAATATTTTTGCCATGCAAAGCTTTTTTTTTTGAAGACGGTCTCACTTTGTCACCCAGACTGGAGTGCAGTGGCACCACCTTGGTTCACTGCAACCTCCACCTCCCGGGTTCAAGCAATTCTCCTGCCTCAGCCTCCTGAGTAGCTGGGATTATAGGCGCATGCCACCACACCCTCCTCATTTTTTGTATTTTTAGTAGAAGGAGGTTTCACCATGTTGCCCATGCTGGTCTTGAACTCCTGAGCTCAGGCTGTCCACCCACCTCGGCCTCAAAAAGTGCTAGGATTACAAGCGTGAGCCACTGCGCCTGTCCCACTGCCTCATTTTTAATACAGAGGTGGAGTCTATTGTAGATATTTAAAGGAACATTTGTTGGTGGTAGGTTGCAATGTATTGATTCTGGTACCCCAAAATACTGGAAGCAAAACTAATTGCAAATAAGGGGGGTAAAAATAAAAGCCACACATATACAGTCAAAACAACAGGGATATATTCTCAGAAATGTGTCATTGGGCGATTTTGTCATTGTACAAACCTAGATGGTATCATCTGCTACACACCTAGGCTATATGGTATATTCTATTGCTCCTAGGGTACAAGTCTGTACAGCATGTTACTATACTGAATACTGTAGATAGTTGTAACATAACTGTAAGTGTGTATCTAAACATAGAAAAGGTGCAGTAGGCATGCTGGGTCACACTTGTAGTCCCAGCACTTTGAGAGGCCAAGGCGGGAAGATCTCGAGCCCAGAAGTTTGAGACCAGTCTGGGCAATATAGGGAGACCCCCATCTCCACAAAGAAATTAAAAATTAGCCAGGTGTGGTGGTGCATGCCTGTGGTCCCAGCTACTCAGGAGGCAAAGGTGAGAGGATTTATTGAGCCCAGGAGGCTGAGGGTGCAGTAAGCCATGATCACACCACTGTACTCCAGCCTCGACAACAGAACTAGACCCTGTCTAAAAAAAAAAAAAAAAAAAGAAAGAAGATACAGTAAAAACATAAAAATATAGTAATATAATGTTATGGGACTACCATTATGTATGTGATTGTCATTGTCCAAAACATCATTATGTGATGCTTGACTGTATTTGTTTGCAAAAGACCACATATTTACATTGGTTTTTAAGTCAATCTTTTCACCAATAAATCTTTTTACAAGTTGTCTTTTTTTTTTTTTGAGATGGAGTCTTGCTCTGTCACCCAGGCTAGAGTGCAGTGGTGCGATCTCGGCTCACTGCAACCTCTGCTTTCCAGGTTCGAGTGATTCTCCCACCTCAGCCTCCCGAGTAGCTGGGACTACAGGTGCATGCCACCATGCCCGGCTAGTTTTTCTATTTTTAGTAGAGACGGAGTTTCACCATATTTGCCAGGCTGGTCTCGAGCTCCTGACCTCGTGATCTGCCCGCCTTGGCCTCCCAGAGTGTTGGGATTACAGGCGTGAGCCACCATGCCCGGCCTACAAATTGTCTTTTTTTTTTTTTTTTAACTTTTTATTTCCTGAACAACACCAATGTACAGAAATCATCTTTAAATATGGTACTCTGAAAGCTGCTGGTTGAGTTTAAAACTCCCCAGAAATATAGAAGGAGGTCAAGGAGAATTAAAACAAGCCATTCTGGCCGGGCTCGGTGGCTCACGCCTGTAATCCCAGGACTTTGGGAGGCTGAGGCGGGCGGATCACCTGAGGTCAGGAGTTCGAGACCAGCCTGGCCAACATGGTGAAACCCCGTCTCTACTAAAAATACAAAAAAGTTAGGTGGGTGTGGTGGTGCGCCTGTAATGCCAGCTGCTCAGGAGGCTGAGGCAAGAGAATTACTTGAACCTGGGGGTTAGAGGTTGCAGTGAGCCGAGATTGCGCCACTGCACTTCAGCCTGGGCAACAGAGTGGGACTCCATCTCAAAAAAAAAAAAAAAAAAAAAAGAAGAAGAAACTAGCCATTTTCTGGTCGGGCAGGGTGGTTTACTCCTGTAATACCAGCACTTTGGGATGGCAAGTTGGGTGGATTACCTGAGGTCAGGGTTTCAAGACCAGCCTGGCCAACATGGTGAAACCCCATCTCTACTAAAAATACAAAAAGTTGGCCAGGCGCAATGGCTCACACCTGTAATCCTAGCACTTTGGAAGGCTGAGGTGGGTGGAACACCTGAGGTCAGGAGTTCGAGACCAGCCTGGCCAACATGGTGAAACCCCATCTCTACTAAAAATTCAAAAATTAGCCAGGCTTGGTGGTGGGTGCTTGTAATCCCAGCTACCCGGGAGGCTGAGGCAGGAGAATTGCTTGAACCTGAGAGGCAGAGGTTGCACAGAGCCAAGATTGCGCCACTGCATTCCAGCTTGGGCAACAGTGCAAGACTTCATCTCAAAAAAAAAAAAAAGAAAGAAAAAAATGTGTGTGAATGTTATAGAGGTATATTTTTGTGTGTAGATTTTTTTTTTTTTTGAAGACGGAGTTTCGCACTTGTTGCCCAGGATGGAGTGCAATGGCGCAATATTGGCTCACGGCAACCTCCGCCTCCCGGGGGTTCAAGTGATTCTCCTCCTTCAGCCTTCCGAGTAGCTGGCATTGCAAGCATGGGCCACCACACCCGGCTGATTTTGTATTTTTAGTAGAGATGGGGTTTCACCATGTTGGTCAGGCTGGTCTCAAACTCCCGACCTCAGTTGATCCACCTGCCTCGAGCTCCCACAGTGCTGGGATTACAGGCATGAGCCACCATGCCCGGCAATTTTGTTTTAGTGTAGATTGTAATGTATATAATTTTGATAGAGAACTATTTTTTTTTTTTGAGGTGGAGTCTTGCTCTGTCACCCAGGCTGGAGTGCAGTGGCACGATCTCAGCTCAGCGTAACCTCTGCCTCCCGGGTTCAATCGATTCTCCTGCCTCAGCCTCCTGAGTAGCTGGGATTACAGGCTCCCACCACCACGCTCGGCTAATTTTTTTGTATTTTTAATAGAGACAGGGTTTCGCCATACTGGCCAGGCTGGTCTCCCAACTCCTGACCTTAGGTGATCCGCCTGCCTCGGCCTCACAAAGTGCTGGAATTACAGGCATGAGACACTGCTCCTGGCCGATAACTATTCTTATTGCTATAAATCTGGTGAAGAATATGACTAATTTGTCATCTAAAAAGCCAAACAAATATAAGACAGCCTTTTATTGTTATTACTATTATTATTATTTTTTCGAGACAGAGTCTTGCTCTGTCACCCAGGCTGGAGTGCAGTGTCTCAGTCTCGGCTCACTGCAACCGCTGCCTCCTGGATTCAAGCAATTATTCTGTCTCATCTTCCCGAGTATCTGGGATTACAGGCATGCGCCACCAAGGCCAGCTAATTTTTGTATTTTTAATAGAGACGAGGTTTCACTGTGTTGGCCAGGCTGGTTTTGAACTCCTGGCCTCAAGTGATCTGCCCGCCTTAGCCTCCCAAAGTGCTGGGATTACAAGTGTGAGCCACCACACCCAACCCAGCCTTTTTTTATTATTGAGGGCTATCAGTGAGTCACTAATATTTGCAGTTATTTTAGTTGTTCATATTAGCTGTGAAAGCTTGAGAAACTAAATTTTCCTAATCTTCAGTTTCCTTCTGTGTAAAATGAGGATAAGGGTAGTATCTGCTTTACCTGGCCATTGTGGGAATTAAAATGAGAAACTTATTTAAAATGCTTAGCACTGGGTGTGGGGAGGGGGGAGGGATAGCATTAGGAGATAGATATACCTAATGTTAAATGACGAGTTAATAGGTGCAGCACACCAACATGGCACATGTATATATATGTAACAAACCTGCACGTTGTGCACACGTACCCTAAAACTTAAAGTATAATTATTAAAAAAAAAAACGCTTAGCACAGTGCCTAGGACATAGGAGATTCTTAATTAATGTCAGCCATGATAATACTAAATATTATTGTTATTCAAGGTGACATCCCCTGCTCCTCCAACTGACAACTTATTCTTTAAATGTCTCCTACTCTCTTTCCCATCATAATGCTCTTTTATGCTCTGATGGCAGTTTGTGGCTGCCCCAGATATGTAAGAACATAATTCATTTCATTATAGTTATTTTTGCTTGCCATCCCCCTTACCAGAATGAGAGTTTTTGAGGTGAAGACCATGCTTTCTTCATCTTTATAACCCTAATTTCTGACACATACTAGGCCTCAATAAATGTTGAATGAATGCCTTTATGAATGTTGTGGGTGTAATTTGGCAGACATTCTTTTTTCGATTGTCTTGGTCTTGATGATGTGCACTCTATTAGTATAGATAATCAAGAATTAAGCGTGTATTTTTTTATATGATTTGTTTACTGCTACGTAATAAAACTGTGCCAAAGCTTAATGACTTAAAAAGCAACCCATTTTATTTGCTTACAATTCTGGAAGTTGACTGGGGCTCAGATAGGTAGTTCTCCTGGTTTTGCTTGGCAACACTCTTGTGATTGCAGTTGTGGCTGGAATGTCTGACAGAGAACATTCATTTATATTTGGAGACTTAGTATTAGCTAGTCTCAGTTGGAACACTGGCATACCTGGGCTTTGGTGCCAGTCTCTCTCCCTGTCTTCCTCCCTTCCTGCCTTTTCACCTTCCTGTCTCTTTCCCCTTGTCCTCTCCAGAAAGATAGACATACTTCTTTCATGGTGGCCTCCAAAAAGCAGATGTTGACAGGTCTTCTGAAGGATGAGGCCTGGAACTGGCACAGGATCAGTTTCACTCTATTGCTGTGCACGTGTGACTGCATTGCTAGTCACAGGCCCAGCCCAGATTCTAGGGGAGAGGACCACACAAGGCCACGAGTAGTTGGAAGTGTGAATTCCTGGTTCATTGGGGGCCACTACTGTAACAGATTACCAAATCATATAATATACGTTTTCTGTTTGAAAGTTCTCAATTAAGCACTTTTTTTTTTCTAAAAAAGTCTTAAGTGTAAGAGAAACAAGGAGAAACATAGCAGTGCTTACAAGTCCATTCTTGAGTCAGACTGAATTCAAAATCTCTGCCACTTCACTAACTTTGTGATATGGCCAGTTTCATCTCTCTGACTGCCATGTTACTCATCTACACAGGTTCTCTTCACAGGGTTATGGTAGAGTTTAAATGAGACCATAGGTACAGATTTACCTGGCATACAGGTACTCAGTAGATAATAGCTGCTGCGGTATTGTTGCTGTTTCCATTATTACTAATGACTGATGTCTTGGTGTCAGTACAAAGACAAATAGCTAATGTAATATACATTTCACAGAAACTGAGAAAAAATACGTTGATTAGCGTTTTCAATTTCAGTTGACTATTTTTTATCTTTGTCTTTATTTTTTTTTTATTTTTATTTTTTTTTTAGACGGAGTCTCGCTCTGTCGCCCAGGCTGGAGTGCACTGGCGCAATCTCGGCTTGCTGCAAGCTCCGCCTCCCCCGCTCACGCCATTCTCCTGCCTCAGCCTCCCGAGTAGCTGGGACTACAAGTGCCCGCCACCAAGCCCAACTAATTTTTTGTATTTTTAGTAGAGACGGGGTTTCACCATGTTAGCCAGGATGGTCTCGATCTCCTGACCTCTTGACCTGCCTTGGCCTCCCAAAGTGCCAGGGTTACAGGCGTGAGCCACTGCACCTGGCCTTTTTTTTTTTTTTTTTTTTTGAGACAGAGTCTCGTGCTGTCGCCTGGGCTGGAGTGCAGTGGCACGACCTCGGCTCACTGCAACCTCCGCCTCCCAGGTTCAAGCAATTTTCCTGCCTCAGCCTCCTGAGTAGCTGGGATTACAGGTGCCCGCCACCATGACCAGCTAATTTTTTTGTATTTTTAGTAGAGACGGGGTTTCACCATGTTGGCCAGGCTGGTTTTGAACTCCTGACTTCGTGATTCGACTGCCTCAGCCTCCCACAGTGCTGGGATTACAGGCATGAGCCGCTGTACCCGGCTGTCTTTTATTTTTGATAAATATGTTTTTCTGTTTTTTTTGTGGTGTTTTTTGTTTGTTTGTTTGTTTGTTTGTTCGAGACAGAGTATTGCTCTCTCACCTGGGCTGGAGTACAGTGGTGTGATCTCGGCTCACTGCAACCTCCACCTCCTGAGCTCAAATGATTCTCCTGCCTCAGCCTCCCAGTAGCTGGGATTACAGGCAGGCACCACCAAACCCAGCTAATTTTTGTGTTTTTAGCAGCGACAGGGTTTCACCATGTTGCCCAGGCTGGTCTCAAACTCCTGAGCTCAGGCAATCCATCTGCCTCAGCCTCCTCAAATCCTAGGATTACAGGCTTAAGCCACTGTACCTGGCCAGTTTTTAATCAGTATGTTCTTGTTAGCAAATAGTTTTGTGTTTTATATATGTGGTTTTCTTTTTTGTTTGTTTGGTTATTTTTGAGGCAGGGTCTCACTTTGTCACCCAGGCTGGAGGGCAGTGGTGCAAAAACCACCCACTGAAGCCTCAACCTCCCAGGCTCAAGTGATCCTGTCACTTTAGCCTCCCAAGCAGCTGGGACTACAAGCCATGCCACCACACACAGCTGATTTTTTGTATTTTTTACTAGAGACAGAGTTTTGCCGTGTTGCCCAGGCTGGTCTTGAACTCCTGGACACAAGCGATTCGTCCTTCAAAAGTGCCGGGATTATAGGCATGAGCCACCGCACCTGGCCTCTACATATGTCTTTTTAGTAACTAAACTCTGGAGGAAAATATATCAGTCACTATTGTTTTGGAGGGTTGTGAAGGAAATACTCCCTAAGCTTTTGGGTGGCTTAGTGTTGAAATACAAACTTGATGAATTTTTGGCATTTTGTGAGCTCTTAATCATGTTAAAATTTTAAAACAGTTGCTTTGGGGTTATATTCAGCTGTAGTGGAAACTTTGTAAGTTTTGTTTTTTATTATTTATTTATTATTTTTTTTTGAGGTGGAGTCTTGCTCTATTGCCCAGGCTGGAGTGCGATGGCACTATCTTAGCTCACTGCAACCTCCGCTTCCCGGGTTCAAGTGATTCTCCTGCCTCAGCCCAGTAGCTGGGACTACAGGCGTGCACCATACACTTGGGTAATTTTTGCATTTTTAGTAGAGACGGGGTTTCACCATGTTGGCCAGGCTGGTCTCGAACTCCTGACCTCCTGATCTTGTGATCCACCTGCCTGGGCCTCCCAAAGTGCTGGGATTACAGGCATGAGCCAATGTGCTCAGGCCAAAACTTTGTAAGTTTTAATGGTCTCTGTTACATTAAAGGTTTTAGTGGCAGATTATTTCAAAATATTATTAATCAACACAAACAATGTGTATTACAGTTTCCTGTTTGAAATCTTGTCTGTCATTTGTATTCTTAAATCTATTTTGTTACAAATCACCACAGTTGTTTTTGCCTTGAATGGCTAGGTAGCATTTGAAGCTGATTGGTTGTCCACCACACAATTCTTTACACAGGGACAGGAAATACTACGTGTTATACCAAGAAGTGTCTTTAGCCAATACATAATTTACAGATTTATCTGGGAGCTCTTTTAAAATAGTGTTCTATGGCCGAGTGCGGTGGCTCACGCTTGTAATCTCAGCACTTTGAGAGGCCGAGGCAGGAGGATTGCTTGAGTCCAGGAGTTCGAGACCAGCCTGGGCCACATGATGAAAACCCGTCTCTACAAAAAATACAAAATATAGCTGGGTGTAGTGACACATGCCTGTGGTCCCAGCTACCTGGGAGGCTAAGGTGGGAGAGTCACCTGAGCCCAGGAGTTCGAGGCCACAGTGAGTTGTGATTGTACCACTGCTCTCCAGCCTGGACGACCAAGTGAGAACCTGTCTCAAAAAAAAAAAAAAAAGTGTCCTGTAAGTACAAAACAGCATGGTGTAATGAAAGAGCATAGTCTTTGGAGTTAGACTGTTTCTGGCACTGCGAAGCCTTGGGTAAGTTGTCTTCTTTCTCTTCTTTGGTCCTCACTTTCTGAAACTGCGTTGTGAAGATTTATTGAGTTAACAGTGAACGCATGGAACCATTGGTACCACATCAAATATGAAGAAATTCACTCAGCAGTGGAGCTGCATTTTTAAATTAGTTTCATAAAGTCAAGCAAATGAACTTGATTAGTTACATGATTGGATTAAAGGTGACTAGGCTTTAAATCATGAAATATTTCAAGGAAAAGAAAATGATCCCATGGTGGTATCAAGTTTCAAATGGCAGTGGTTGGGATTCTATGAGCAAAAGGAACCAAATTTACAATGAGAGTACAGGAGGTGAATTTGGAAATTGAGTCTCATTTTTTTAGCCCTCTCTCTGTTTTGTGTTCACTTACTTCCTTTTTTCTGAGGTTCTGAAACAAAAACAAAACGTAGGCTCTGCAACAGCTGAAGGAGCTTTTGAATTCTTTCTAAAGAGGAAATTGACTTTACCTAACCAATGCACTTCCTGTGTATGCTATATCCGCTAAAGAGCAAGACAGGACCTCAGAGGCAGTGCTCAACTGCAGAATTTCCTCTTGGCCATTCGAAATGTATTACAGCGTTCTGACACAAGGTCTTCATTTATTCTGGTATCTGTAATATGTATACAAAGCAACTGAGGGTCCTGTTAAAAATACAGATTTGGCCGGGTGCGGTGGCTCATGCCTGTAATCCCAGCACCTTGAGAGGCTGAGGCGGGCAGATCACAAGGTCAGGAGTTCGCGACCAGCCTGGCCAAAATGGTGAAACCCTGTCTCTACTAAAAATACAAAAAAATTAGCTGGGCTTGGTGGCGCATGCCTGTAATCCCAGCTACTAGGGGGGCTGAGGCAGGAGAACTGCTTGAACCTGGGAGGCGGAGGTTGCAGTGAGCCGAGTTGGCGCCACTGCACTCCAGCCTGGGCGACAGAGCAAGACTCAAAAAAAAAAAAAAAAAAAATACAGGTTTGGCTGGGCGCGGTGGCTCACACCTGTAATTCCAGCACTTTGGGAGGCTGAGGCAGTAGGATCACCTGAGGTCAGGAGTTCGAGACCAGCCTGACCAATATGATGAAACCCCATCTCTACTAAAAATACAAAAATTAGCCAGGCATGGTGGCATGCGCCTGTAATCCCAGCTACTCAGGAGGCTGAGACAGGAGAATCACTTGAACCCGGGAGGTGGAGGTTGCAGTGAGCCAAGATTGATCCATTGCACTGCAGCCTGAGCAACAAGAGCAAAACTCCATCTCCGAAAAAAAAAAAAAAAAATACAGGTTCTAGGGGAGGAGGAGGAAAGAAAAAAAATTCATGTTCTGATTTAGCAGTTCTGGGTGGGGCCTGAGATTCTGAATTTCTAACAGTATCCCAGGGGTTGTGTTAAAATCATAAGTTATTCTCTCTTTGGTTCTTTTAGAAAGTTCTTTGAAACACACATGATTAACTGCGTTTTCACTCAACAGCATTTGTTTACCAGATGCTATGTAGATGAGGGCCCAGTTTGCAAAGATCTCATAGTTGAATGGTGAGCTGAATCAAGTGCAATTTGGGTTTATGGCCTTTCTTTCTTTTTAAAATTTTTACTTGGATTTATTTCACAGAAATTCTTTGGTAAATACAGAAATTAGTTAACAATTAATTTAGGATTTCTCTTTGTGATTTAAAGAATTATTTTACTAACTGCATAAATATTATTATAACTGCGTTAATGTCAAATGGAGAGAAAAGGGCCGGATGAGGTGGCTCACGCCTTATCCCAGCACTTTGGGAGGCTAAGGTGGGTGGATCACCGGAGATCAGGAGTTCAAGACCAGCTTGGCGAAACTTTGTCTCTACTAAAAATACAAAAATTAGCCAGGTGTGGTGGCATGCACCTGTAATCTCAGCTACTCAGGAGACTAAGGCAGGAGAATCTCTTGAACCCAGAAGGCAGAGGTTGCAGTGAGCCGAGATTGTGCCACTGCACTCCAGTCTGGGCCAGAAGAGTGAAACTCCGTCTCAAAAAAAAAAAAAAAAAAAAAAGGAAAGAAAATTGTTTCTATGGTCTGCCCACCCAGTAAATGATACTGCTCTTTTTCTGTTTTAGTCCTTGGGCATGGGCATTTTTTGTTTTTACATGGTCGTGAACATTGCTGGGAAACAATATTGTATTCTGCTTTTTAAATTTAGAGAGAATTTAGAGAATAGAAAGTTTTAAAATCTGTATTAACTGTTGAAATATTGTCCTTTATTCATATTTTGATATGTTCTTTCTTGGTGGATTTTTCTTATACTTTAAACTTTCTTGGTAAGAGAAAGTTAACAAAAGGGTTATGGTGGTAAACAATATGTCATATGAAACTAAGATAATAATATCTGGAAAGCAAAGTATGTTTTTGCTTTAACTTATCGGAGTGGCTTATAGTTAGAATTTTCCCATTAAGCGAGAGAAAATGAATTATATGTTACCTGAATTGTTTTTTGAAGAGGGCCTTGCTCTGTCGCCCAGGTCAGGTTGCAGTGGTGATCCTCCCACCTTGGCCTCCCAAAGTGCTGGGATTACAGGCATGAGCCACCATGCCTGGCCTGTTATCTGAAGTCTTTAAAATAAAAATCTGGACCAGGTGCAGTGGATCACTCCTGTAATCTCAGCATTTTGGGAGGCCAAGGTGGGAGGATTGCTTGAAGCCAGGAGTTCAAGACCAGCTTGGGCAACATAGCAAGATCTCGTCTCTACAAAAAGTGAAAAATAAAATTAGCCAAGTGTGGTGGCCCGCACCTATAAGCTCAGCTACTCAGGAGACTGAGGCAGGAGGATCACCTGAGCCCAGGAGTTCAAGGCTGCAGTGAGCTAGGATGTGCAACAGAGTGAGACCCTGTCTCTGAAATAAAAGAAGAAAAATCTGGTGTCTGTATAAACAACCTGTTTATCTTCATAATATATTTGACATGAAGATTTTCCTGTCATATTCCCTAGAATATGGGTTCTTAATCTGAGATCTATAGATTTAGGGCAATGTTTCTCAAATTGTGGGCTACAGAATCACAGGTGTGCTTGGAAAAAATGAGAACTCCATCCATACACTCCTTTAGCCCCTCCTGTCATTTTCTGGTTCAGTAGGTCTGGGATGGAACTCTGCAGTCTGAATTATAACAAGTAGCCTACATGATTCTTCTGCAAACGAAGTTTCATAATTACTGCTCCAGGCAAGCCATGGTTTGGCTCTGAGGGAATTTGTAAACTTCTGCAATTGAATAATTTTTTAGGGTATAGATTATGTATTTTTTGGGGAAGAGGCTTTTTCTTCTCTTTCAATAACTTTGAAAGGAAGAGGCTTTATAAACCTCTTATGTAGATTGACAGAGCACTATAATTCAAAAAGGATTAAGTCATTGTCCCAGCTCTGCCTCCTACAGGCCTCTTTGGTTTTTAAATAATTTTTGGTTTTCTTTTAGCATAATGAGGGCATTTTATCCATGAGTTTTTTTGTTTGTTTGTTTGTTTGTATTGTGGCTTTTCATTTTTATTTAGAGACAGGGTCTCACTCTGTCACCCAAGCTAGAGTGCAGGGGTGCAGTCACAGCTTACTGCAGTCTCGACCCCCTGGGCTCAGGTGATCCTCCCACCTCAGCCTCTTAAGTAGCTGGGACTACAGGCATGTGCCACCATGCCCGGCTAATTTTTGTATTATTTGTAAAGACAGGATTTCTCCATGTTATCCAAGCTGGTCTCAAACTCTTGGGCTCAAGTGATCCTCCTGCCTCAGCCTCTCAAAGTACAAGGATCATAGGTGTGAGCCACTGCACCTGACCATGGCTTGCTTTTTTTTTTTTTTTTTTGAGACGGAGTCTCACTCTGTTGCCCAGGCTGGAGTGCAATGGCGCGATCTCAGTTCACTGGAACCTTCGCCTCCCGGGTTCAACCGATTCTCCTGCCTCAGCATCCTAAGTAGCTGGGATTACAGGCACGCACCACCAAACTCAGCTAATTTTTTTGTGTTTTTAGTAGAGATGGAGTTTCACCATGTTGGTCAGGCTGATCTTGAACTCCTGACCTCATGATCCACCCACCTCGGCCTCCCAAGTGCTGGGATTATAGGCATAAGCCTCCATGCCCAGCTGACCATGGCTTTTTAATCTACCACTTCTTTGCTGCTTTTCAGTAAAATGAATTTTAATCCCCTCATAATTAAACAATTTTCAGTATTGAAACGTACAATTTTCAAGAACAACTTTGTATAGATAATAATTTATAACTTTTTTTAGCGAGTATAACAATGTGCCATTTATTTTACCCACTGTAGTACCTAGATTATTTTAATTTATCCTCACAGCAACTCCATGAAGTAACTATTATTTATTTCTCTTTTTTGAAATGGAGTCTCGCTCTGTTGCCCAGCTGGAGTGCAGTGGCGCAATCTTGGCTCACTGCAACCTCCATCTCCCAGGTTCAAGCAGTTCTCCTGCCTCAGCCTTACAAGTAGCTGGGATTACAGGCCCGCACTACCACGTCCAGCTAATTTTTGTATTTTTAGTAGATACAGGGTTTCACCACATTGGCCAGGCTGGTCTTGAACTCCTGACTTCAAATGATCTGCCCTCCTCGGCCTCCCAAAGTGCTGGGATTACAGGCATGAGGCACTGCGCCCAGCCGAAATAACTATTATTATGCTCATTTGACAAATAAGAAAATTGAGGCATAGAATACTTAATTAACTTAACCAAATTGACATAGTTTGTGAATGATGAAACCAAGATTTGGCTTATTCTATCTGACTTGAAGGGCAGTTCTGTGTACTTCTGTCTGTTTGTGCAAATGAATCACATTTGGTTTATCAATGAATGGAAGATGTATATATACAATGGAATGCCATTCAACCTTAAAAGAGAAGGAAATTCTGTCATTTGTGACAGCATGGATGAACCTGAAGGTCACTATGTTAAGTGAAATAAGCCAGATACAGAAATAAGCATACTGCATGATCTCATATGTAGAATCTAAAAAGGTCGAAGTCATAGAAGCAGAAAGTAGAATGGTGCTTGCCAGGGATGGAGTTGGGGATGGGGAGATGTTGGTCAAAGGGTACAAAGTTTCAGTTATTTAATATGTGTAAATTCTAGAGAGCTCAAGTACAGGATAGGGACAATAGTTAATAATAGTGTAATGTATACTTGGAATGTGTTAGGAGAGATCATAAGTGTTCTCACCACACACAGAGGTAACCATGTGAAGAGATGGACATGTTAATTAGCTTAACTATAGTAACAGTTCACTATGTATATGTGTATCAAAATATCACACCTTAAATATAATTTCAATTAATCTTTTTTTTACTAAATTGAAGAAGATGGTTATACAATGCTTTTAGATTCATGTGAATTATACCTTTGGATTAGCCTTTTTTAAAGATTCTGATTTTGAGTATTTTGTTATTTCTTTTTAGATCAAAGAAAGTGCATCACAGACAAGGGATGTTCTCAAACAGCATTTTAATGATTTAAAGGGAACCCTTGGAAAGCTCCTGGATGAGCGATTGGTGACCCTTTTGCAAGAGGTGGACACCATTGAACAGGAGACCATTAAACCACTAGATGACTGCCAGAAGCTCATAGAACACGGAGTCAACACTGCAGAGGACTTAGTCCGAGAAGGTGGGAGACCAGGGAGCCTGTTGTATTAGTGCATTCGTCCATTTTCACACTGCTGATAAAGACATACCCGAAACTGGGCAATTTACAAAAGAAAGAGGTTTAATGAACTTACAGTTCCATGTGGCTGGGGAGGCCTCACAATCATGGCAGGTGAAAGACACATCTCACATGGCAGCAGACAAGAGAAGAGAATGAGAGCCAAGCGAAAGGGGTTTCCCCTTAAAATACCATTAGATCTCATGAGAGTTATTCACTACCAAGAACAGTGTGGGAGAAACTGCCCCCATGATTCAGTTATCTCCCACCGGGTCCCTCCTGCAACACATGGGAATTATGGGAGTACAATTCGAGATGAGATTTGGGTGGGGACACAGAGCCAAATTATATCACAGGTTAAATGTGGTTCGTTCAGATTGACATTTTGCTGATTTCTCAGGATAGCAGCAGGCTTCTTGCCAGCTGTGGGGTTCTTAGAATGTTCTTACCTAGAGACAGTTTGTAATATAGGATGACAGATATACAGTTAGGTATCTCATGGCAAGTGCAGTTGAAGTGTTAGTTATAATTAGTTATAAAACAAGAAAGAATAAATGATATGGGGCACATTGAGATGTTTTGATACAGGCATGCGGTGTGTAATAATCACATTGTGGAAAATGGGGTATCCATTCTCTCAAGCATTTATCTTCTGTGTTACAGTCAATCAAATTATACTTTTTTTTTTTTTTTTTTGACACAGGGGTTTTGCTCTGTTGCCCAGGCTGGAATGCAGTGGTGCTGTCAGAGCTCACTGCAGTCTTGACCTCCCTGGCTCAGGTGATCCTCCCACCTCAGCCTCCCAAGTAGCTGGGATTACAGGCGCGTCCCACCATGCCTGTAATTTTTTAGTATTTTTAGTAGAGACAGGGTTTCACCATGTTGCCCAGGCTGGTCTCGAATTCCTGGTCTCAAGCAATCTTCCCATCTTGGCCTCCCAAAGTGCTGGGATTACAGGCAAAAGCCACCACAATTACAGTCTCCATTGTTTTATTAAGAAAGTTTAAAAAAATGTGATTGGTGTTTACTCCTATCTTTGCCAATTATTTCCATTGAGTCATGCCCTGCTGCCTTCCTTTCTTCATTCTACCACCTTCCTTCAACAGAGATCTTTGTCAGGCACATAACATAAACAAGGGGGCCAGGTGTGGTGGCTCACGCCTGTAATCCCAACACTTTGGGAGGCTGAAGCAAGTGGATCACTTGAGGTCAGGAGTTTAAGACCAGCCTGGGCAACAGCCTGTCGCTACAAAAAAAAAAAAAAAAACTTAGCTGGGCATGGTGGCATGCACCTGGAGTCCCAACTACTTAAGAGGCCGAGGCGGGAGGATCCCTTGAGGCCAGGAGATTGACACTGCAGTGAGCCGTGATTGCACCACTGCACTCCAGCCTGGGTGACAGAGTGAGACCCTGTCTCAAAAAATATAAAATAAGAATAAGAATAAAGGCCGGGCACGGTGGCTCACGCCTATAATCCCAGCACTTTGGGAGGTCGAGGTGGGTGGATCATCAGGTCAGGAGATCAAGACCATCGTGGCCAACATGGTGAAACCCCGTCTCTACTAAAAATACAAAAACAGCCGGGCGTGGCAGTGCATGCCTGTAGTCCTAGCTACTCGGGAGGCTGAGGCAGGAGAATTGCTTGAACCCGGGAGGCGGAGGTTGCAGTTAGCCGAGATTGCGCCACTGCACTCCAGCCTGGGTGACAGAGTGAGACTCCCTCTCAAAAAAAAGAAAAGAATAAAATAGGTGAGAGTTCTTTCCTTTGGGATTCAGAGCCCAGTGAGAGAGAGATACATGCTAAGAGATCAAGACCTTATTGGAGCATAGAGGAGGAATTTCTTAACTTTGTCTGGAATAGTGTGGGACAGCTTTCTGTAGGAAGAGTTCCACAGAGGCTTGAAGCAATTCATCAAGCAGACATAGGAAAAAGAGGAGGTAACAGCATGATTCCAAGCAGAAGTAACATTATCATAAGTGGAGTGAATGGCATATTCAAGGATTAGTTGAAGCATTTTAAGCAGCAGAGTGACAGGATCAGATGTGCATTTAAAAAAAAAATGACCCTGCCTATTTGGAGACTATGTTAGAGATTGTAAGACTAGAGGGAAAAGAGACTGATTAAAAAGTTATTAGAGGCCGAGGCCAGGCTAACACCTATAACCCCAGCACTTTGGGATGTCAAGATGGGAGGATCACTTGAGGTCAGGAGTTTGAGACTAGCCTGGCCAACATGGTAAAACCCCATCTCTACTAAAAATACAAAATTTAGCCAGACGTGGTGGTGGGCACCTGTAATTCCAGTTACTCAGGAGGCTGAGGCAGGAGAATCACTTGAACCTGGGAGACAAAGGTTGCAGTGAGCCAAGATCACAACACTACACTCCAGCCTGGGCAACAGAGTGAGACTCCGTCTCAAAATTAAAAAAAATTATTAGAAACTGGGCACGGTGGTTCATGCTTGTAATCCCAGCACTTTGGGAGGCTGAGGCGGGTGGATCACTTGAGCCCAGGAGTTCAAGACCAGCCTGGGCAACATAATGAGACCCCATCTCAAAAAAAAAGTTATTAGAAAGTAATCCAGGTAAGAATGGTAAAGGCGGTGGCTGGTAAAGATGAGGCAGGGCTGATTTTAAGAGATTTTGAGCCAGGCACAATGGCTCACACCTGTAATCCTAGCACTTTGGGAGCCTAGACAGGAGAGGAGGATCATTTGAGGTGAGGAGTTCGAGACCAGTCTGGGCAATGTAGTGAGATCCTCGTCTCTAATTTTTTTAAAAAAATTAGCTAGGCGTACTGAGCGCAGTGGCTCACACCTGTAATCCCAGCACTTTGGGAGGCCGAGGCAGGCAGATCACGAGGTCAAGAGATCAAGACCATCCTGGCTAACACAGTGAAACCCCGTCTCTACTTAAAATACAAAAAATTAGCCAGGCATGGTGGCAGGCGCCTGTAGTCCCAGCTATTCGGGAGGCTGAGGCACGATAATGGCGCGAACCCAGGAGGCGGAGCTTGCAGTGAGCCTAGATCGTGCTATGGCACTCCAGCCTGGGCGACAGAGCGAGACTCCATCTCAAAAAAAAAAAAAAAAAAAAAAAAAAAAATTAGCCAGGCATGGTGGCACACACAAGTTGTCCCAACTACCCAGGAGGCTGAGGTGGGAGAGCTTGAGCTATGATTGCAGCACTGCACTCCAGCCTGGGCAACAGAGCAAGACCCTGTCTCTTAAAAATAAAAACAAAAAAACAAGACAGAGTTTTGTTTTTTTTTTTTTTTAAGAAATAGAATTATTGATGATTTTACTGAGCAGTGACTGTTATCTGTAGATGATTACCTACATATGTGATGGAGGGGAAAGGAAAGGATTTGTGATGACAAAAATCAGCCTACTTTTGGATTCTGAATAAATAGTGGTGCTGTTTTTGACAAAGGAATTGAAGGAGAAGGCGGGTGCTTAGTACGTAGTTAGGCATTTGGCTTGGGCATGGTGAGTTTGAGGTGCTTAAGATGGAAATATGGGTATGATTCTTAGGAGAGAGATCATACCAGGAGATGTCAGTATGGCAGTTAATGGCATATATATCAAATCTGAATCCATTGGAATAAGTACAATCATCAAGGGACACTGTGTAATGTGAGAAGAGCAGATGAAAGAGATTAGAATGCTAAGGGTCACCAACATTTAAAAGTCAATTGAAGAAAAAGGAGCTAGGGAAGGAGACTGAATTCCATCTCTTCTGCAGAATGAGTGCTGGGAGTGGTGTGGGAAAAAAGCGTGGATGATTCATATGGCTGTCACTCCACCTGGAAGTTAATCTTCTTTTGGTCCCACTTAGAATATAGTATGGGTGTTATCTTGACATTGCTGGTTACATTTTTGTCTTGTCTTCAATGAGAAGTGTTTATTTGCCACTGACCATAACAGTGCTTTTGAGAAAATTCTAGCAGTACCATGAAATGTCTTTCCTTGGTGGCTTTGCATTTGGAAACAAACCCAGAAGCAGTGCACCACGGGCCAGGAGTGTACACTCATCACCCTGAGGACTGATCATTTGTTTTTATTTTAGAAGATAAATCCTGGCCAGGCGCGGTGGCTCATGCCTGTAATCACAACACTTTGGGAGGCCGAGGTGGGCGGATCATCTGAGGTCGGGAGTTCAAGACCAGCCTGGCCAACATGGTGAAACCCTGTCTCTACTAAAAATACAAAAATTAGCTGGGCATGGTGGTGGGCACCTGTAATCCCAGCTACTCGGGAGGCTGAGGCAAGAGGTTGCAGTGAGCTGAGATTGCACCATTGCACTCCAGTCTGGGCGACAAGAGCGAGACTCCATCTCAAAAAAAAAAAAGATAAATCCTGGCTGGGCATAGTGGCACATTCCTGTAGTCCTAGCTACTTGGGAGGCTGAGGCGGGAGGATCCCCTGAGCCCCAGAGTTTGAGGTTGCAGTGAGCTGTGATTATACATCACACTCCAGCCTGGGTGACAGAGTGAGACTCTGTCTCAAAAAGAAAAAATCCCTTTGAGGCAGTGTGAGTGTTACAGCATTTGATACTTGAATATTTTTGTATGTCCAAAATTTAATTTAATTAATTAATTTATTTATTTTTGAGATGGCGTGTTGCACTGTTGCCTGGGCTGGAGTGCAGTGGCACGATCTCAGCTTGCTGCAGCCTACGCCTCGCAGGTTCAAGCGATTTTCCTGCCTCAGCCTCCTGAGTAGCTGGGATTATAGGCGCCCGCCACCACGCCCAGCGAATTTTTTTATTTTTAATAGAGACAGAGTTTCACCACGTTGGCCAGGCTGGTCTAGAACTCCTGACCTCGTGATTCGCCCACCTCGGCCTCCCAAAGTGCTGGGATTACAGGCGTGAGCCACTGTGCCTGGCCTATGTTTTTTAATTTAAAAAAATTATACAACTCAGCAGCAGAAGGAAACTTCAGGAATATTTTTAATGTCAAACTCTTTCCTATTCTCCTGAGGGATAGAAACTTACTTATGGAATTTTGAGGATTTTATTTATTTATTTACTTATTTTTGAGACAGAGTCTCACACTGTTGCCCAGGCTGGAGTGCAGTGGCACGATCTTGGCTCACTGCAACCTCCACCTCTCGGGTTCAAGCGATTCTAGTGCCTCAGCCTCCCTAGTAGCTAGAACTACAGGAGCGTGCCACTATGCCCAGCTACTTTTTGTATTTTTAGTAGAGACGGGGTTTCATCATGTTGGCCAAGCTAGTCTTGAACTCCCAATCCCAGGTGACCCACCAGCCTCAGCCTGCCGAAGTGCTGAGATTATAGGCATGAGCCACAGTACCCGGCCATGTCTCTGTTTTTCTTTTGGTGAAGGAGAAGGTCATATGGTCTCAAAAAACTTGAGTAACTACAGGGCACATTCAGATGGAAAAGAGTTCTGGCAGTGTTCTTCAGGGCTGTGGAAGGACATAGAAGTTGGTCATTTTCATATCATATGCCTCTATGCAACTTTTTTTTTTGGTGGGGGGGATGGAGTCTCGCTCTGTTGCCCAGGCTGGAGTGCAGTGGTGCGATCTCGGCTCACTGCAACCTCCATGTCCCGGATTCAAGTGATTCTTCTGCCTCAGCCTCCCTAGTAGCTGGGACTACAGGCACCTGCCACCACACTCAACTAATTTTTGTATTTTTAGTAGAGACAGGGTTTCACCATGTTGGCCAGGATGGTCTTGATCTCCTGACATCGTGATCCACCTGCCTCTGCCTCCCAAAGTGCTGGGATTACAGGCGTGAGCCACCGCGCCCAGCCTGACATTTTCTTTTTATTGTTCTGTTGAATAATTTGTAATCTGATATATGATACTCTTTTAGGAAAACATAGATGCATCATTTGGCTTTTCAAGCCTTATGCCCAGCCTGGGCAACATAGTGAGACCTCATCTCTACCAAAAAAAAAAAAAAAAATAGCTGGGCATGGTGGCGTGCACGTGTGGTCACAGCTACCTGGGAGGCTGAGATGGGAGGATTGCTTGAACCTGGACGTTCGAGGCTGCAGTGAGTTATGATCCTACCACTGTGCTCCAGCATGAGTGACAGAACAAGACCCAGTCTCAAAAAAAAAAAAAAAAAAAACACCCTATCCCCTATTGCTCCTCTCAGGGCAATATTTTGTACTGGCTCCTATTGAAGTTCATAATGATTCTGTAGGAGAGATGGAAAGAAGTCCCTGGGCTTTCTGCTTTGCCTGAAATTGATTGATTTCCTTGTATAGAGTAGATAGATTTTTCATCTCTGGCAAAATGTGCCACTGTATATCCCTTTTCCTCTTGGATTTGATCTTAGAGTCACGTCTAAAATAGTTTCTACTTTAACTTTTTGGGAATTTGACTGTGGCATCACTTAAGAACTATTTGCAAGAACGCTAGAGACCCACCCAGACATGAGTTGTGTTGATTACTTTATATGTGACCATTTTCATTGTTCTAGTTCTCTTATTCTTGATTGTAGGTGAAATCGCCATGCTTGGTGGTGTGGGAGAAGAGAATGAGAAACTGTGGAGCTTTACCAAAAAGGCCTCGCACATTCAGTTGGACAGGTAAAAGAGTTTGTGCCTTTTTGACTTACTTTTAAGCATTTAAACTATGTCTGCTTTTTTCCTCCCTCTGTTCAAGATTCTCATTAAGGGAGATAGAGAATATATATTTCAAGGTTTTCAGACCATGCGTGGTGGTTTACACCTGTAATCCCAGCACGTTGGGAGGCCAAGGCGGGCGGATTGCTTGAGGCCAGGAGTTTGAGACCAGCCTGGCCAACATGTTGAAACCCTGTCTCTACTAAAAATATAAAAATTAGACGGGCATGGTGGGGCATGCCTGTAATCCAGCTACTTGGGGAGGCTGAGACAGGAGAATTGCTTGAACCCAGGAGGCAGATGTTGCAGTGAGCCAAGTTTGTACCACTACACTCCAGCCTGGGCAACAGCAAGACTCCATCTCAAAATAAGTATAAAATAAAATAAAAAATTATCCGGGCATGGTGGCATGCGCCTGTAGTTCCAGCTACTCGAGAGGCTGAGGCAAGAGAGTCGCTTGAATCGGGGAGGTGGAGGTTGCAGTGAGCTGAGATCGCACCACAGCACTCCAGCCTAGGGGACAGAGTGAGACTCTGTCTGAAAAAAAAAAAAAAAAGCGTTTCACTGCCCATTACCACTGTTACTAATGAAATAGTTGTGATTATAATCCTTGGTATAGTATTACTACACATTTTTTCAATCCAATATATAAAAGAATTGTTAAATTTTAGAAATTCTCAATGTATTGTTGAAATGGAGTCATATTCCAGTAAACCAGATCTTTTGGCATAAACTGGACAGTTATGATCCTACCAATTTTCTGTCTTACTTACATTTATTTGAAAAGAGAATCTTTGTGTAACATCTTGCAAATCCCCTACTGCCATGAGAATTACTTACTGGGGGCTTCAGGATCTTTCAAGCATGTGACTGCTCTAAAATATTTCTTGTATTTTTTAACTCTCAGTTAGAGGTCTCATAACACATGAGCTTTGTTTCCTCAGCTTACCAGAAGTACCTTTACTGGTTGATGTGCCTTGTTTATCTGCTCAGTTGGATGACTCAATTCTTAACATAGTGAAAGACCACATTTTTAAGCATGGAACAGTAGCATCTCGCCCACCAGTACAGATAGAAGAACTAATAGAGAAACCTGGAGGCATCATTGTACGATGGTGTAAGGTATGTAATTCAGAATTCTAGAAATGACTTCCACATTATGGATTTGTGATTTGGAGGCCTTTCAGATTTTTTCGTTGACTACTTTTAAATACATTCTTTTCTTCTCAAACAAAAATCTCTTTTACTTTACAGTTAAAATGAAGTCACATGGAACACTGAGGTAGCTATTCCAGTTTTATTTTTATTTTATTTATTTGTTTTTTGAGACAGAGTTTTGCTCTTTCGCCGAGGCTGGAGTGAAGTGGCATGATCTCGGCTTACTGCAACCTCCATGCCCTCCCCTGCCTGCCGCTTCTCCCGGGTTCAAGCCATTCTCCTGCTTCAGCCTCCTGAGTAGCTGGGATTATAGGCACCTGCCATCACACCTGCCTAATTTTTGTATTTTTTGTAGAGACGAGGTTTCACCATGTTGGCCAGGCTGTTCTTGAACTCCTGACCTCAGGTGACCCACTCGCCTCGGCCACCCAAAGTGCTGGGATTATAGGTGTGAGCCACCGTGCCTGGCCTTTTTTTTTTAAATGAAGCCTTGCTCTGTCGCCCAGGCTGGAGTGCAGCGATGCAACCTCCGACCTCAGGTGATCTGCCCACCTTGGCCTCCCAAAGTGCTGGGATTACAGGTGTGAGCCACTCCGCCTGGCCGACATTTTCTTTTTTTTTTTTTTGAGACGGAGTTTCGTTCTTGTTGCTCAGGCTGGAGGGCAATGGCACGATCTTGGCTCACCACAACCTCCGTCTCCCGGGTTCAAGCAATCCTCCTGCCTCAGCCTCCCAAGTAGCTGGGATTAAGGCATGCGCCACCACACCTGGCTAAGTTTGTATTTTTAGTATTTTTGTATTTTTAGTAGAGACAGAGTTTCTCCATGTTGGTCAGGTTGGTCTCAAACTCCCGACCTCAGGTGATCTGCCCGCCTCGGCCTCCCAAAGTGCTGGGATTACAGGTGTGAGCCACTGTGCCCAGCTGAGATTTTATTAAAAGGAAATTTTTTTTTCTTTTTTTATAAACATGCTGTTGTTATTTCGTAACAGGACTGTCATTCCATTTTTATTATTTTTCTATCAGTGGACCTAGTTATTTCCAGTTTTTTGCTATAAGTATTTTTACTTGTGTTTCTTTATGGACATATGTGAAGTTTGTAAAATGTTAATATTTACCTAGCTGTAAAATTATGAGGTCTTCTTAGAGTATTGGATCCATACGCTGATAGGTAATAACAAACTTTCCACAAGATGATTCTATCAATTTAGCCTTCCAAGGAGTATATGAGTTTCTGTTATTCCATATCTTGACCAATAATTGGCATTGTGAGACTTTATATTTTTGCCTAAATGTACCTTGTTGTGGTTTTATTTATTTGTTTGTTTTTGAGACAGGGTCTCACTCTGTCACCCAGGCTGGAGTACAGTGGCACAATCATGTCTCACTCCAGTCTCAATCTCCTGGGCTCAAGTGATCCTCCCGCCTCAGCCCCCAAGTAATTGGGACTTCAGGCATGTGCTTCCACAGCCAGCTAAGTTTTGTATTTTTTTTTTTTTTTTTTTTTTTTTGAGACGGAGTCTCGCTCTGTCACCCAGGCTGGAATGCAGTGGCGCGATCTCGGCTCACTGCAAGCTCCGCCTCCCGGCTTCACGCCATTCTCCTGCCTCAGCCTCCCGAGTAGCTGGGACTACAGGCGCCCGCCACTACGCCCGGCTAACTTTTTTTTTGTATTTTTAGTAGAGTTGGGGTTTCACCTTGGTCTCGATCTCCTGACCTCGTGATCCGCCCGCCTCGGCGTCCCAAAGTGCTGGGATTACAGGCGTGAGCCACCGCGCCCGGCCAGTTTTGTAATTTTTTGTAGAGATGGGGTTTTGCCATGTTGCCTAGGCTGGCCTCAAATTCCTGGGCTCAAGTGCTCCACCCGCTTTGGCCTCTCAAAGTGTTAGGATTATAGGCATGAGCCATCATGTCTGGCCTTGTTGTGGTTTTAGATTGTATTTGCCATATTACAAATTAGGTACAAATTAGGTTGAATATTTATAATATATATTTTTGGCTATTTATGTTTCTTCTCCTGTAGAACGCTTATTTATGTCTTTTACCCATTTTTCTATTGGGTGGCTAATTAACATACAGAATATATGCAGGACCCCTAAAAATTAATGGGGGTTCTGTATACTGTATGTTAATTATCTCTTGGTTATTATGAATGATGTATGGTTGTGGGAAACTTATTGAATCTTGAATGTTTTATCTTTGGCATTGATTAAAAAACATGCCATTTCTTCAAAGGAGGCAGACTTTTTTATATCAGACTGGGAAATACAGAACACATGGTTCAATAAAGAAAAGAAGGGAGCCCAGGCGCAGTGTCTCACGCCTATAGTCCTAGCACTTTGAGAGGCTGAGACGAGAAGATTGCTTGAGCTCAGGAGTTAAAGATCTGAGATATGGTGAAACCCAGTCTCTACAAAAAATACAAAAAATTAGCCGGACATGGTGGTGTGCACCTGAAATCCCAGCTACTTGTGGGGTGGAAGGAAGAGGATGGCTTGAACCCGGGATGTGGAGGCTGCAATAAGCCGAGATCACGCCACTCCACTACAGCCTGGGTGACAAAGTGAGACCCTATCTCAAAAAAAAAAGAAGGGAGATAATGATGTGATGGCATATTTTCTATGGCCTTCCCAAGAATACCCCATATTCAGCATGTGGGCCTGTCTGCTTGGTCCAAAATGGCTCCGTTCAAAATTTTTAAGCAGTGATGCTGAGAGAAGTCATTTTCTGTTTTTTACCTAACATAAAGCTTTTCTCCCTAGGTGGATGATGACTTTACAGCCCAAGATTACAGGCTCCAGTTTCGTAAATGTACTTCAAATCATTTTGAGGATGTATATGTAGGTTCTGAAACTGAATTCATAGTATTGCACATAGACCCCAACGTTGATTACCAGTTCAGAGTCTGCGCCCGAGGAGATGGCCGACAGGAGTGGAGTCCTTGGAGTGTCCCCCAGATAGGTCATTCCACATTGGTGCCTCATGGTATGCTGCTAACCTTTTCTCTCCTGAAGCCTAACTATATATTAGAATACCTGTATTCTGTGCTAAGGGCAGCACACTGACAACCAGCTATTCTAAGCATAGATCCTGAACTGATAAGAACAACATGCACCATGTCTTTTACTCAGATTACCTCATGTGATTTTTGTTTTCATCAGTTCTTCAGAGTCCAAAAAAAAATGCTGGACAAGATTTTTAGCCTCATTGAAAACCAAAGATTGAAAATATTATGTAGGACACTGATACTCCTTTTTCTTCTTTTTTTTAATATTTTAATGTTATTTAGTTAGTTTTTTTGAGACAAGGTCTCACTCTGTCGCCCAGGCTGGTGTGTGGTGGTGCAATCATGCAGCCTGACCTCTAGATCCTTCTGCCTCAGTCTCCCAAGTAGCTGGGACCACCTGCATGCACACCACACCTGGCTAATTTTTTATTTTTTTCTAGAGACTGGGTCTTGCCTTGTTGCCCAGGCTGGTCTCAAATTCCTGGGCTCAAGCAATCCTCTTGCCTTGACCTCCCAAAGTCCTGGGATTATAGGCGTGAGCCACTGTGCCCAGCTGATGCTGATTTTCCAAACTCTCAAGAAATACCTGGAGAGAGACATTTTCTTAAAAGTCTGATGATTTGAGGGCCGGGCATGGTGGCTCACACCTGTAATCCCAGCACTTTGGGAGGCCAAGGCAGGTGGATCACGAGTGCAGGAGATCAAGACCATCCTGGCTAACACGGTGACACCCTGTCTCTACTACAAATACCAAAAATTAGCCAGGCATGGGGCACCTGTAGTCCCAGCTACTTGGGAGGCTCAAGCAGGAGAATGGCTGAACTTGGGAGGCGGAGCTTGCAGTGAGCCAAGATCACACCACTGCACTCCAGCCTGGGCAACAGAGCGAGACTCTGTCTCAAAAAAAAAAAAAAAAAAAGTCTTACGATTTGAAATTGATCTCTCCCCTGCATTCTTTTTTAGAAGATGTAGACTCATTTATTAATTAGATTTTTATCAGGTTGGAATAAGTTCAAGCAATTATGCTTGTACCATGATTTTATTAGATAAGAGATAACACTTGTTTATTATGTCAAAATTATGCAGGAATATACTGAAATCTTTTTTGTAATTTGTGGGACTGATCATGATACCCTGTTAATGGAATCTTTTATTTTATTGAATCTGACCATGGCCCCTAAGAGTAGTCTCCCATTTCCATGTTTTATTTAACGTGTCTGTATTGAAGATATCCCTCAAGAGATTCTAACAGTTTTCAATATCTTTGCTTTGAAAAAGAGTGGACAGCTGGTTTTGAGGGGTACAGTCTGAGCAGTCGAAGAAATATAGCACTCCGGAACGATTCTGAATCATCGGGTGTTCTCTACTCCAGAGCTCCGACTTATTTCTGTGGGCAGACATTAACATTCAGGCAAGTAGATATTAAAACATCTCACCTGCCTCAGGAAGCAGAATGAAATGCATAGAGCATACATAAGCTTTGAATTCAAAACATCCTGAGTTTATTCCATCATTTATAGGCAGTGTTACTGTGGGAAGTCTTCTTTATTTCCTGTAGCTGTAGTTTTCTCATCTGTATTCATAGGGTTATTACGTAGATTAACTGGGAAATGTATATAAAATGCTTGTTATTTAATATGTTTATATCTCTTTTCCTCTTGGTAAGTAGAGGTAAGTAGAATATCTCTCAAAAGTCAATCTTAGGCTGGGCATAGTGGCTCACGCCTGTAATCCCAGCACTTTGGTAGGCCAAGGCAGGTGGATCACCTGAGGTCGGGAGTTCGAGACCAGCCTGAGCAACATGGAGAAACCCCATCTCTACTAAAAATACAAAATCAGCCGGGCATGGTGGCACATATGTCTGTAATCCCAGCTACTTGGGAGGCTGAGGCAGGAGAATTGCTTGAACCCAGGAGGCAGAGGTTGCAGTGAGCTGAGATCATGCCATTGCACTCCAGCCTGGGCAACAAGAGTGAAACTCTGTCTCAAACACACACACACACACACACACACACACACACACACACACAAAATTAAAAAGTAAATCTTAAAAATTTAGAGGCCTGGCCAGGCACGGTGGCTCACACTTGTAATCCCAGCACTTTGGGAGGCTGAGGCGGGCGGATCACGAGGTCAGGAGATCGAGAACATCCTGGCTAACATGGTGAAACCCCATCTCTACTATAAATACAAAAAATTAGCCAGGCATGGTGGTGGGTGTCTGTGGTCCCAGCTACTCGGGAGGCTGAGGCAGGGGAATGGCGTGAACCCGGGAGGCGGAGCTTGCAGTGAGCCGAGATCACGCCACTGCACTCCAGCCTGGGCGACACAGCAAGACTCCGTCTCAAAAAAAAAAAAAAATTTAGAGGCCAAGAGACTGGACGCAGTGGCTCACGCTTGTAATCCCAGCACTTTGGGAGGCCGAGGCGGTTGGATCACTTGTGGTCAGGAGTTCGAGACCAGCCTGGTCAACCTGGTAAAACCCCATCTTTACTAAAAATACAAATATTAGGCCAGGCGCAATGGCTCCCACCTGTAATCCCAGCACTTTGGGAGGCTGAGGTGGGTGGATCACAAGGTTAGGAGATCAAGACACCACCCTGGCCAACATGGTGAAACCCCATCTTTACTAAAAATACAAAAATTAGCTGGATGTGGTAGCGCACACCTGTAATCCCAGCAACTAGGGAGAGTGAGGCAGGAGAATCACTTGAACCTGGGAGGCAAATATTGCAGTGAGCCACTGCACTTCAGCCTGGCAACAGGGCGAGACCCGTCTCAAAAAAAAAAAAAATTAGCAGGGTGTGGTGGCCCACACCTATAATCCCAGCCACTCAGGAGGCTGAGGCATGAGAATTGCTTGAGCCTGGGAGGCGGAGGTTACAGTGAGCTGAGATTGCGCCACTGTACTCCAGCCTCGGTGACTGAGCGAGACTCCGTCTCAAAAAAAAGAAAAAAAGCATAGGCCGGGCACTGTGGCTCATGCATATTATCCCAGCACTTTGGGAGGCCGAGGTGGGCAGATCACGAGGTCAGGAGATCGAGACCATCCTGGCCAACATAGTGAAACCTCGTCTCTACTAAAAATACTAAAAATTAGCTGGGTGTGGTGAGGTGCGCCTGTAGTCCCAGCTACTCGGGAGGCTGAAGCAGGAGAATCACTGGAAGCCTGGATGCGGAGGTTGCAGTGAGCAGAGATCGCGCCACTGCACTCCAGCCTGGGAGACAGTGCGAGATTCTGTCTGAAAAAGAAAAAAAAAAACAAAGCAAAAAAATTTACTGGCCAAGAATTTGTTTTGTCCTTTGTGAATCATTAACAGCAAGTCTTTGTAAGAGACAACACTGTAAACGTATTATGTATATGCTACTCTCTAAAGTAAAACTGAAAGCAAGCCTCCCCTACCACTAATTAATGTTGTTTCTTTACCCATTTCTTTCTGTAATGGAAAAGTTTCTTTTTTCTTGTTTTCATGTTATCTGAGATGTATTCTTTATAGTCATGTTTCTGAATAGCTCTTCGTAGAAACTAAAGACCAGTTTTGACTCAGAGAAGTAAAGTTTGCCTGATTTTCACCATACTCACCTTAGTGTAACAAGCTCTCCTCTAAGTTTTAAGTCTTGAGATGGGATTTTATTGTGAATGCTTGATCCAAGTTCCTTTTGTTCTCAGGCCCTTATTATTTAAGGCATGGAGAATATCTGAATATTTTATCTAAGCCAGTGTTGCTGTATTCCTCTCCAGCTAAGTAATTTGTCAGCGGTTGTCAGATTATACTAGTTTATGTTTTGTCTAATTTTTGACACCTCACCCCTTAATGAAGAATGACTCAGTAAACAGAAAAATACCAACAAAGAGAGAGAGAGGAAAAAAAAAAAAGACTAATACCTAAAATCTATTTAATTATTCCCCAGGTAATCATGAGTTTTCTGTACTTACATACCCCTTCTCTGCTTATGTCCCTTGTTTACAGAAACACTTCGGTTAGTGACTCTCCTGAGAACAAGGTATTTCTGTGCAATGACAGAGCTTCCTAACTTGATAAATTCAGGCCAGATATCTCAGACTGCAATAATGATGATAATAATAATTGCAGTTAATATTTAAACAGTATTTACTATGTGCCATATACTGTCTTAAGTATTTTACTTGTATTAACTCATTTGATTTTCATGGTAACCCAGTGAGATAGATGGGTTATTTATTTTAGGGATGAGGAAACTGAGGCATAGAGAAGTTATTTACCCAGTGTCACACAGCTAGTAAATGCCAAAACTAGGGTTTAAATCCAGGCAGTTTGACTCCAGACTGGTCTGTATTGCTTCTTTTTCATGGGAGAGTTAACATGATTCTAGTTAGTGTTGAAGTCTACAGTTTCTCTATTACTGTGTCCTTAGCTCTTTAACTTTTACCTCTTATGACCTTTCATCACTTGATCTGATATTCTCCTGCTTTTTAAATTCTTCCTCCTTGGACACATGGTAATGTCTGATAGATTGCATAGTTAGGTTTATTTCTTAGACCATTCAGTAAATATTTATTAAGACATTGGAAATTATACAAATTGATTTAAATTCACCTCTGCTGACCGTGATGTGAAAGACACATTAGGTCTCAATATTAACTGTTGAGTCTCTCTTGCCTCTTCTAAAGATGCATCACCAGGCCCCACTTGGCAGGGTGATTAACTGAAATTCAGTTAAACTCAATATAATGGTAGCCAGCCTTTTGCATTTTTGTCATTTTTTTCTTTGTGGAATGAAATGTTTTCTCCCCTTGTTTAAAGGAATTTCAGGCATCAGCAGGGAAGCCAGAGATGTGAATGCAAGGGGGACTCCATGCATAAGGGCATAAGGGAGGAGCAAGTGGGCCTACTTGAATCAAGAGAAACAATATTTAGTTTTTTGAGGGTACTTAAGGGCCTAGTAGTTAGAAGGGAGACTATACTCTTGAAGGCACTACTTTAGCCGGGCGCGGTGGCTCACGCCTGTAATCCCAGCACTTTGGGAGGCTGAGGTGGGCAGATCACGAGGTCAGGAGTTCGAGACCAGCCTGGCCAATATGGTGAAACCCCATCTCTACTATAAATACAAAAATTAGCCAGGCATGGTGGTGCGTGCCTGTAATCCCAGCTACTCAGGAGGCTGAGGCAGGAGAATCGCTTGAACCCAGGAGGCGGAGGTTGCAGTGAGCCGAGATCACGCCACTGTACTCTAGCCAGGGCAACAGAGTGAGATACTGTCTCAAAAAAAAAAAAAAAAAAAAAGGAAGGCACTACTTTGTTATTTATCCCAGTCAGTCCCTGCTGAAGCTTCTGGAAGGCTTGGAGCTGCTGAAGCCAGAGAAACCTGTGATACTGGCTGGATTTTAACAGTCTCTAGACCCACTCTCATTAGATGCCCAGGTCTGCTAGCAACCCCTTCCTTCCAGGTCTCCCTCACTTCCTATGTGAACATTCCTGCTCTTTCCTTGCTTCTAAGATTTTCTGATTTTTTTTTTTAAGGTTTCTTTCTTTCTTTTTTTTTTTTTTTTTTGAGACAAAGTCTCATTCTGTTGCCCAGGCTGGAATGCAATGGCACAATCTCGGCTCACTGCAACCTCCACCTCTCAGGTTCAAGCGACCCTCTCACCTCAGCCTCCTGAGTAGCTGGGACTACAGGCGCCTGCTATCACACCCGGCTAATTTATTGTATTTTTAGTAGAGACGGGGTTTCACTGTGTTAGCCAGGATGGTCTCAATCTCCTGACTTCGTGATCCGCCCACCTCGGCCTCCCAAAGTGCTGGGATTCCGGGCGTGAGCCACTGCACCCGGCCTATTTTTTCTCATTCCCCTCCCCAGCTCTCCCCCCTTTTTGTTTAAGACAAGGTCTCGCTCTGTCGCCCAGGTTGAAGTGCAGTGGCATGATCTTAGCTCACTGCAATCTCCACCTCACAGGTTCAAGTGACCCTCTCACCTCAGCCTCCTGAGTAGCTAGGATTACAGGAGCCACTACCACACCCAGCTAATTTTTGTATTTTTTGTAGATATGGGGTTTCACCATGTTGCCTAGGGTGGTCTTGGAACTCCTGACTTCAGGTGATCCACCCTCCTTGGCCTCCCAAAGTGCTGGGATTACAGGTGTGAGCCACTATGCCCGGCCCCTCCTCCCCATACTTCTTTAGACTGCTCAGATATGAAATAACTTCAGAAACCTACCCAAATATTTATTATGATCCTGCATGTTTGCTATTTCACAATCAATGACATTTTGAGGCCACATTGACTATAAATAATCACATCTGTCTTTGGAAAAGCCACATTTTGTTTCACACTAATTTTTTTTTTTTTTTTTTTTTGTCCTTGCAAAGTTGGCTTTCTGGATGGAGAGAATGATGTGTCTGGCAATAGGGATCTGTACATTTCCTATTTCAAGAGCACACAAAGTATTGACATCTGAAATGAAAACACAAAAGGAAAAGCTTAAACTTGCCACATAGAAAGTTCTTCAAGCTTGAAGTGTCTTCATAACCATAATGGGTTTTTTTAGGATTATAATAGTTCTTTATTTACTTAACAAATAGTAATCAAATCATTGCAAATTCTTATATGGAAGATTTAGGCGCTGGCAGCAATAGTTACATAAATTATAATGTCAACTATGACAAACTTTCTATGTGTCTAGAGCTAGAATATAAAATAGAAGTGTGCCATCATGGCTACAAATGGTTAAGAATATAGATTCTAGGCCGGGCACGGTGGCTCACTCCGTAATCCCAGCACTTTGGGAGGCCAAGGAGGGTGGATCACCTGAGGTCAGGAGTTCCAACCAGCCTGAGCAACATGGTGAAACCCTGTCTCTACTACAAATACAAAATTAGGCCAGGTGTGGTGGCTCACGCCTCTAATCCCAGCACTTTGGGAAGCCGAGGCAGACAGATCACCTGAGGTCAGGAGTTCGAGACCAGCCTGACCAACATGGTGAAACCCCGTCTCTACTAAAAATACAAAACTAGCCGGGCATGGTGGTGCATCCCTGTAATCCCAGCTACTCAGGAGGCTGAGGCAGGAGAATCGCTTGAACCAGGGAGGCAGAGGTTGCAGTGAGCTGAGATCGCGCCATTGCACTCCAGCCTGGGCAACAAGGATGAAACTCCATTTCAAAAAAATAGATAGATAGATAGATAGATTGATTGATTCTAGAGTCAGAATGCCTGTGTTTGAGTCCTGGTTCCACCAGTCATCAGCCAGGTAGTCAGGATCAGGTTATTTAGCTATTTTTAATCTTTTTTTCTTTTCGTGCCTCATTTTCCTCACTTATAAAATGGGTATGTTAAAAATACCACCTACCGGCTGGACGCAGTGGCTCACGCCTGTAATCCCAGCACTTTGGGAGGCCGAGGTGGGTGGATCACAAGGTCAGGAGTTCAAGACAAGCTTGGCCAAGATGGTGAAACCCCATCTCTATTAAAAATAGAAAACTTAGCCGGGTATGGTGGCGGGCACCTGTAATCCTAGCTACTTGGGACACTGAAGCAGAGAACTGCTTGAACCCGGGAGGCGGAGGTTGCAGTAAGCCAAGGTCGCACCACCGCACTTACTTCAGCCTGGGTGACAGAGCGAGACTCCGTCTCAAAAAAAAAAAGAAAAAGCACCTACCTCATAGATTGTTGTAAGAATGATAGATAGATACAAAATAATTAGAACAGTGCCTGGAGTATAGCAAGAACTCAATCATGGTTGCTGTTACTATTTAGAAAAAAACAATTGTGGTGAGATTGCTCTTTTTAAGCTAGTGGCTGTTAAGTATCATTCATGTTATATTTTTAAAAGTATGAAATGACCTTTCTACTTCATTTACAGAGTTGAAACTGTGGGACAGCCAGACAGAAGAGATAGCATAGGAGTGTGTGCAGAAAAACAGGATGGATATGACTCTCTCCAGCGGGATCAAGCTGTGTGCATTAGTACAAATGGTAAGAGATAAATAACTGTCATTCTCTTGGAAATATATTAATTATTTTAGTAATATATGAATCTGTTCCAGTTCCATACATTTATAGTAGGAGATGAGAAAATTTAGGTATTTTCCTTTTTCTTTTTCTTTTTTTTATGAAGTCTCACTCCATCACCCAGGCTGGAGTACAGTGGCATGATCGTAGCTCGCTGCAGCCTCAAATTCTTGGGCCCAAGCCATCCTCCCACCTCAGCCTCCTGAGTAGCCGGGACTACAGGTGCATGCCACTGTGACTGGCTAATTTTTATTATTTTTACTTTTTTGTAAAGATAAGTTGTTGCCCAGGTGGGTCTTGACTCCTGGTTTCCAGCAATCCTCTCACCTTGGCCTCCCAAAGTGCTGGGATTACAGGCGTGAGCCACCGTAGCTGGCTGAAAGTTTTGGTCTTAATGACATAATTTATGTGACTACCATGTACCAGGCATTGTTCTAAACTCTTTACAAATAATAAATCATTCAGTCTACATCCCTAGTGCTCTTTAAAAATCACTAGCCAGAGGCCGGGTGCGGTAGCTCACGCCTGTAATCCCAGCACTTTGGGAGGCCAAGGTGGGCAAATCACGAGGTCAGGAGTTCAAGACCAGCCCGGCCAACATAGTGAAACCCTGTCTCTACTAAAAATACAGAAAATTAGCCAGGTGTGGTGGCGGGTGCCTATAATCCCAGCTACTTGGGAGGCTGAGGTAGGAAAATCGCTTGAACCCAGGAGGCAGAGGTTGCAGGGAGCCGAGATCATGCCAGGTGACAGTGTGAGACTCCGTCTCAAAAAAAAAAAAAAAAAAAAAATTCACTAGCAAGACATGTTAATAATATTTTGTGTTGTTGGCTGGGCACGGTGGCTCACGCCTGTAATCCTGGCACTTTGGGAGGCCAAGGTGGGTGGATCACGAGGTCGAGATCGAGACCATCCTGGCCAACATGGTGAAACCCCGTCTCCACTACAAATACAAAAATTAGCTGGGCGTGGTGGTGCATACCTGTAATCCGAGAGGCTCAGGCAGGAGAATTGCTTAAACCTGGGAGGTGGAGGTTGCAGTGAGTCCAGATCATGCCACTGCACTCCAGCCTGGGCAACAAGAGTGAAACTGTCTCCAAAAAAAAAAAAAAAAAAATTGTGTTGGTGAGTCAATTCGGTAGAACAAGATTCTTTCTTGTTTATTCCATAAGAAACAGTGTTGCTATTTCACAGGACGTAATTTTGTAACACTGTCAAGTTTCTTTTGATGACACTGATATGGGAAACTCAGTCTCTGCTGGAAGAGTACAACCCTGGACAGAACTCTAAAATCTATGTCCAGTTGGCATTCCAGATTTTTTAAAATCTGAATTAGGAAATGAGCTGTGTTACCACTAATCTAGAAACTATTTCAGATCTCTTAGTTATTGCTCACATGTAAATGACTCTTTACCTTAACATTTTAGGTGCAGTTTTTGTCAATGGAAAAGAAATGACAAATCAGTTACCCGCAGTTACTTCTGGGTCCACTGTCACGTTTGACATTGAAGCCGTGACTCTAGGAACCACCAGTAATAATGAAGGTGGACACTTCAAGCTTCGAGTAACTATAAGTTCAAATAATAGAGAAGTGGTTTTTGACTGGTTACTTGATCAGTCTTGTGGTTCTCTTTACTTTGGATGCTCATTTTTCTATCCTGGATGGAAAGTGTTAGTGTTTTAGATGTTTGGGTGCTTGGCTTTGGTTTTCAGGGTCTAACGTAGCTGTCCTCAGCCCAGTGTAGTTGTAATTGCTTTAAAAAAAAGTTGAATTCATCTCTAACTTAGGCCATTGGAAATGGAAAGTGTTTACTGGATTCATTTTGTAATATTTTAGCAAAAAGAGACTTGAATGTTGTAGACAAAATCATACAATTCAGTCAATTTTATTTTTAGCATACTGTTAAATATCACATCGCAATAAAAATCAAATTGGCATTAAAAGTATAGAAGATATAGAAAGTTCTATACCCTTCCACTGTACTTCTTAAAGTTGGTTATTAGACCAGGAAAACTTAATGTAATATTATTTTTAAAATCATCTTAAAGGATCCAAGTCCATGTAACTCTTTAGAACAAGAGGAATAGATCAGATAGAAGAAGCTGTGTAATGTATTAATACATCCGTTCATGTGCTGTCCACATGAATGTGTTGACTGTGCTCTCCATGTTCAGGTATTTGTAAGCAGTGTTGACTTTTATCCTATCTTCAGTAATCTTTAAGTCCCCAAAACATTATAATTTTTTTTTTGTTGAGACGGAGTCTCACTCTTGTCACTCAGGCTGGAGTGCAGTGGTGTGATCTCAGTTCACTGCAACCTCTGCCTCCCACGTTCAAGCAATCCTCCTGCCTCAGCCTCCTGAGTAGCTGGGATTACAGGTGTCTGCCACCACGCCTGGCTAATTTTTGTATTTTTAGTAGAGACAGGGTTTCACCATGTTGGCCAGGCTGGTCTTGAACTCCTGACCTCGGGTGTTCCACCCACCTCAGCCTTCCAAAGTGCTAGGATTACAGGCGTGAGCCACTGCAGTGGGCCAATTTTTGTATTTTTTAAAATGCTTGACCAAGTGTCTAAAATAGGCAAGTAGTAGTACCTTTTGTTCTTTCATTGCAATTTGATTCAGTATAGGCTACAGTATTTTTACAGGGTAAAACTACTTAGGGCAGTAGTATGCACAGCAGTGTTAGCCATTTCATATGTATGTAATATGCACATGTGTGTATCCAATCTGCCTGTGACATGCATTTTACTCTTTGCAGAGAATGAGCTGCAGTCCAGTTTAATGTCAGTTTGATAAGTGGTCTCTTTTTAGCAGAGCAAAAAAATATAGCGTAAATACTTATTTTAAAAACTTAAATTTGTGTGTAAAATATTTATTTGAAGGACTTCAATATGTAAAAATAATTGTCTTCTATGCCAGCCTACAGATTTTATTTTAATGTGAATTATTTTTTTCATTTTTACCAGTAGTAAAAAAGTAGAAAAGTATGATATTTTTGTAAGATAATTTATTTGGGGATTCATGTTCCCTGTTAGACAATCATGACCTTTTCTACTTGTCTTTTTATATATAAGTAGTAGATTTCCACTTGTTTAGGGATTAAGAAGATGTTCTAGAATGTAGATACCTTGTCCAGCCATAGGAATCAAAATAAAAAACTAAAAAAGTTCAGTGTGTGTACTTTTTTCTTCTGTGAGATTTGGTGAATCCAGTTTTAACCTACTTTTCATTTGAAGGGAAAACAGGCTTCTTGTCACTCCAGGCATTTTAGTAAGATATCATTGTGACTTGTGAAAGGGTATGTGTACCTTCTTGTACTTTCTTGCAAAAACTTTTTTTAAAATATTTTTTGTAGAGAATGAGGGTCTTGCTTTGTTGTCCAGACTGGTCTCAAACTCCTGGCCTCAAGCAGTCCTCCCCAGCCTTGGCCTTCCAAAGTGCTGGGATTTATAGGCATGAGTGACCACACCCAGCTGGTTACTTGTACTTTCCTATATTCTGTGTCTGATACTGAGCATCTTGCCTGACACAATGTGTGCAGAATGAATGTTGGATCGAATGAGTCGTTTTCTCCAGATATCTTCATCTCATTCCTTTAATTCATCAAATATTTGTTGAATGTATTTATTTCTTAGCCTCTCTAGGGAAATGACATCTTAATTTATACCTATAGAATCTGCCTGTTCACAGGAGTGCCTTAAACCTAATTTGACACAGGAGTGGTAATATTTGGAACTCTGAAACTAATTTTTTTTTTTTTTTTTTTTGAGACAGAATCTCACTTTGTTACCCAGGCTGGAGTGCAGTGGTGCAATCTTGGCTCACTGCAACCTCTGTCTCCTGGGTTAAACGGATTTCCCTGCCTCAGCCTCCCAAGTAGCTGGGATTACAGGTGTGCACCACCACACCTGGCTAATTTTTATACTTTTAGTGGAGATGGGGTTTTGCCGTGTTGGCCAGGCTGATCTTGAACTCCTGGCCTCAAGTGATCCTCCCACCTTGGCCTTCCAAAGTGCTGGGATTACAGCCGTGAGCCACTGTGTCCGTCCTTGAAACTAATTTAAATACTGACTTTTTTTCTTGAACTGTGAAGATTTTTTTTTAAAAAATGAACTCATTGGCTGGGCGTGATGGCTCACGCCTGTAATCCCAGCACTTTGGGAAGCCAAGGCAGGTGGATCACCTGAGATCAGGAGTTTTGAGACCAGCCTGGCCAACATGGTGAAACCCCGTCTCAACTAAAAATACAAAAATTAGCTGGGCATGGTGGTAGATGCCTATCATCCCAGCTACACAGGAAGCTGAGGCAGGAGAATCACCTGAACCCTCCGGGAGGTGGAGGTTACAGTGAGCTGAGATCACATGATTACAGTCCAGCCTGGGCAACAAAAGCAAAACTTTGTCTCAAAAAAAAAAAAAAAAAACAAAAACAAAAACAAAAAAACATTCTGTTCAAGTAAGTAAGGGAACCTAGTACTCCAAACCTATGTGCTTGGAGGGAAGAGTTTGTGTGATATGATCATAAGAATTGATTTTTTGGCTGGGCATGGTGGCTTATGCCTAGCCATTTTTTATTCACTTAAAAAAAAAATTTGGCTGGGTGTGGTGGCTCACACCTGTAATCCCAGCACTTTGGGAGGCCTAGGCTGGTGGATCACCTGAAGTCGGGAGTTCGAGACCAGGCTGACCAATATGGTGAAACCCTGTCTCTACTAAAATTACAAAAATTAGCTGGATGTGGTGGCGCACGCTGGTAGTCCCAGCTACATGGGAGGCTGAGGCAGGAGAATCACTTGAACTCGGGGGGTGGAGGCTGCAGTCAGCCAAGATCTTGGCACTGCACTCCAGCCAGGACAACACAGCAAGACTCTGTCTCAAAAAAAAAAAAAAAAAAAAAATTTAGCCGGGTGTTGTGGTGCCCACCAGTAGTTCCAAAGCTACTCAGGAGACTGAGGTGGGAGAATTGCTTGAGCCTGGGAATTCGAGGTTGCAGCGAGCCTAGGCAACATTGATAGACCCCATCTCTTAATAAATAAACACAAACAAAACAAAGAAATAGAGCAACTAGATAGATAACAAAAGCAAAATCCCCTGGATAATATCTACAGTAAGACTAGGTGACCACTTACCCCCTCAAATCCCAAAATACAAGCTAGTGAAGACAAACTACAAACAGATGCAAGACCTGCATGAGCTCAGTGTCTGTGCAGGATGAAGAAGGCGCAAAGCCTGACAGATGTGAGAACAGGCGAAACCCCATATCATCGACTGGAACTCCTGGAAACCACCATGGAACAATTGAAAAGTAGCAACTGAAACTCTAGAAATTTGTTTCCCTCCAATACCAGATGAATGCAAGTGGGCCATGCGTGGTAAATGTGTTCAGGGGTGCTTAAGATCACTTTCAGTTTCAATGATTTGCCAGGACTCACAGAACTCAGAAAAGCTGTTACACTCATGGTTACTATTTAGCAAAGCAAAAAGACACAAATTAAAATTAGCAAGTTTGGCCGGGACTGCTGGCTCACACCTGTAATCCCAGTACTTTGGGAGGCCAAGGTGGAAGGATTGCTTGAGGCCAGGAGTTGAAGACCAACCTGGGCAACATGATGAGACCCCCATCTCTACCAAAAAAAATTTTTTTTAATTAGCCAGGCATAGTCAGGCATTAGCCAGCTACTCAGGAGGCTAAGGTGGGAGGATCACTTGAGTTCAGGAGCTTGAGGCTACAGCGAGCTGGAGTACAGTGGCAAATGTAGTTCGCTGTAAAAATAAATGGCCAGGCACAGTGGCTCACGCATGTAATCCCAGCACTTTGGGAGGCCGAGGCCGGCAGATCACGAGGTCAGGAGATGGAGACCATCCTGGCTAACACGGTGAAACCCCGTCTCTACTAAAAATACAAAAAAATTAGCCGGGCGTGGTGGCAGGCGCCTGTAATCCCAGCTACTCAGGAGGCTGAGGCAGGAGAATTGCTTGAACTTGAAAGGCAGAGGCTGCAGTGAGCCGAAATTGCACCACTGCACTCCAGCCTGGCGACAGAGCAAGACTCCATCTCAAAAAACAAAACAAAACAAAAAAACTATTTAGACTAGAATGTAGTAAAAGTGTGTTCAGAGACTAGTTTGGACACAGCAGTCCACAGGAATTTATCTTATAAAATACTTGATACAGGTTCAAGTATAATCACTATTAACATTTTTGACAAGATTAAAAAAATCAAATAACCCAATTATCTATTAGACCAGCACTGGTTTAGTCAATTAAGGAACCCAAACAAAACAAAACAAAACAAAAAAACTCAGAACTTTTAAAAAGAAGTAAATCTATATGCTCTGACTTAAAAGGATGCCCATTTTACAGGGTTAAGAGCTTCCAGATGGGCCGGGCACAGTAGCTCACACCTGTAATCCCAGCACTTTGGGACTCCAAGGTGGGTGGAAAACCTGAGGTCAGGAGTTTGAGACCAGCCAAGCCAACATGGTGAAACCCCCAGGCATGGTGGCGCATGCCAGTAATCTCGACTATTCAGGAGGCTGAGGCAAGAGAATTGCTTGAACCCAGGAGGCAGAGGTTGCAGTGAACCGAGACCGCGCCATTGCACTCCACCTCTGGGTGAGAGCGAGACTCCATCTCAACAGAAACAAACAAAAAAAAGGCCAGGCCGGGCACGGCGGCTTATGCCTGTAATCCCAGTACTTTGGGAGGCCGAGGCGGGCGGATCACAAGGTCAGGAGTTCGAGACCAGCCTGGCCAACATGGTGAAACTCCATCTCTACTAAAAATACGAAAATCAGCTGGGCATAGTGGTGCGCGCCTGTGATCCCAGCTACTCAGGAGGCTGAGGCTGGAGAATCGCTTGAACCCGGGAGGCGGAGGTTGCAGTGAGCCAAGATCGTGCCACTGTACTCCAGCCTGGGTGACAGAGTGAAACTGCATCTCAAAAACAAAACAAACAAACAAAAAAAACGAAAAACAACAACAAAACCAACAACAACAAAAACCCTTCATATATATAATCCTTATAGTCTCATGAATAAAAACATACTTTAAAACAAGAAATTTAAAATGAAAAAGATCATAAAGATAAATCCATGCAGAAAACCCAAACAGTATAGATAAAAATTATTTGAAATCTCATCACCTGGAGTTAACCACTATTATAAATTTTAGAAAGAGGGAACATATATATATATGTACACACTTATGTAAAAATTTAATATGGAAATCTTGTCAAACTATCATCTTTTTTAATAGCTTTTTAGATTTAACGTGTTTCTAACATTTCATTATTTAAAAAATGCTGAGAAAACCTGTTACCTACATCTTTTGTTAACAAGTTACTACATTGTGACAAAAATATAAAATTTGAATTGTTAAAGACTATATATACAATTTTAACTTTATATATATTGCCAGTCGGCACTATAGTAAGACTGTATCAACCTTTTTTTTTTTTTTTTGAGACAGAGTCTTGCTCTGTCTCCCCGGACAAAGTGAAGTGGCAAAATCTCAGCTCGCTGAAACCTCTGCCTCCCAGGTTCAAGTAATACTCCTAAGCCTCCCAAGTACCCAAGTAGCTGAGACTACAAGCATCTGCCACCATGCCTGGCTAATTTTTGTGTTTTTGGTAGAGATGTGGTTTGACATGTTGGCCAGGCTGGTGTCAAACTCATAACCTCAGGTGATCCACCCGCCTTGGCCTCCCAAAGTGCTGGGATTATAGGCATGAGCCACTGAGCCCGGCCCCCAACTTACTGTTACATCGAAATATTATTTGACAGTATATGTGTCCTCACGTCCCTAAAACACTAGAAACTGTCAAACTTTTAATCTTTGTCGAACTCTCAAAAGTAGTATCTCTGCATTTGCATGCCTTTGAGTACTAATAAGGTTGAGTACTGCTTTAAAAGTTTGCTGGCCATCTATATTCGTTGTTTTAAGAACTGCATGATAGTCCTTCACACATATTTCTTATTAGACTGCGTATCTTGTTTTATAATTCACAATATTATGTATTCATATTAGCATTTTGTGTTACAGATATTTCCTCCATTCCATAATTTGTTTGTAACTTTAGATATTTTGCAGTATAAAAATGACTAATTTTAACCCGACAATTTTTACTTTATGCTTTCTTACTTTTAAATCATCCTTAGAAGGGTCTTCCTCACTGCAATATATTAACATTCACCTATTTTTTTTCCATGCTTATGAATGTTCATTTTTACATGTTTATGAGCCTTCCAGAATGTATTAGGCCTAAGATTATTTCCAGATGACTGGAGAAGAGTTGTCACAATTAATGAACAGTTTCTCTTTCTCACATAGCTATACCAACACCTTTATCATAAACTAAATTTCAAATATACATCAAACTATTTCAGGACTATGCCTGAATGATATGCTTGTCTATTCCTATGCTTATACCATAGGGTTTAAGTTCTCTTAACTTTATGGTATGTACTACTGTATATTGTATATCATACTAAAACTGGTAAGTAAAAATTCTCAAAATATTTTTCTAAAATTTCCCTTAGTATTACTAAATACTTATCCTTCTAGATTAACTTGGAACTAATTTTAAGGCTTAAAAAAATCCTTATGAGATTTTGCATTGGATGGTACACTGACCTAACATATTTAGAAATAAAAGACATCGTTACAGTTTTGAATCTACCTATTTAAGAAATGTATGGATTCCTCTTTATCTCTTAAAAGAGTTATTTTAAGTATGCTTAATCTAAATTCTGCAGATTTCTTGATAAATGTATTACTAGTCATCCCTTATTACCTGCCATTACAATGAACAGAATTTAAAATAGCCGTTAACATTTATTGAGCACTTACTGTATGCCAGGCACTGTACTAAATATTTTATTATTTCATCTAATCCATCAATTCTATGTCTCATGTTACAGGTGAAGAAACTGAGACATGGATAAGTAACATGCCAAATGCCACATAGCTAGGAGCAGAGATTTGAATTAGGCAATCTGGCTCTCAAAGTATGATGCCTTCCGTGTGGCCGGGTGCAGTGGCTCATGCCTGTAATCCCAGCGCTTTGGGAGGTCAAGGTGGGCGGATCACAAGGTCAGGAGTTCGACTAGCCTGGCCAACATGGTCAAACCCCGTCTCTACTGAAAATAAAAAAAATTAGCCAGGCATGGTGGCACGCACCTGTAATCACAGCTGCTTGGGAGGCTGAGACAGGAGAATCGCTTGAACCTGGGAGGTGGAAGTTGCAGTGAGCTGAGACCATGCCACTGCACTCCAGCCTGGGCAACAGAGCAAGACTCCCCCTCAAAAAAAAAAAAAAAAAAAAAAAAAGAATGATACCTTCCGTTAAATGCTCTGACTAGATCATTTACTTGTGTTTTTTAAAGTATAAAAAATAAAGGCCTCTACTTCCAACATGAATTAGCATTTGGGGAAGAAAACATCAATCAAAAATGGGAGTTCATAACTATAACGTGCTCAACCTTCTAAGTAGTCCATAGCTTCCCATCAAGAATAGTCTCCCATGTTGCTCTTTTCTTGCTTATTGGACATTCTTCCATTTCCTGCATGGCTGCTTCATATTCCCCATCTAAAAGCTGTAAGCGCCTGTTAGACAAACACATATCCTTTAAAAGTAACCTGTGTTATTACTGTAAGTACACAAATTCTACATCTTTAGATTTATACTAAAACCATTTATTAAATTTATAAACTAGCTTACATACCCAACAAGATTTTAAAAATACAGCTACACTCCATTCCTGATGAAAGCAATTTTAATGATGTACACTAAAAACTGTATTACTAGGAATTATCATTACTGTAGTTACTCAGATATAACTCTAAACATGTAAAGTATAATATGCCTGAGGTCTCAAAACCTGGTACATTGTCAACATTAAATATAAAGCGTAAGTACAGGCTTTATTTATTTATTTATTTGAGATGGAGTCTTGCTCTGTTGCAACCCAGGCTGGAGTTGCAACCCAGGGAGGCCAAGGCAGGTGGATCACCTGAGGCCGGGAGTTCGAGACCAGCCTGACCAACACGGAGAAACCCCGTCTCTACTAAAAATACAACATCAGCCTACAGCTAAAAATACAACAACAGATTACAGGTGGTGCACGCCTGTAATCTCAGCTACTTGGGAGGCTGAGGCAGAACTGCTTGAACCAGGGGTGGGGGGCAGAGGTTGCAGTGAGCCAAGATCACACCATTGCACTCCAGCATGGGCAACAAGAGCGAAACTCCATCTCCAAAAAAAAAAAAAAAAAGTTGCAGAAGACAACCACATTCAAAATAAGCATCTTCAATTTTTTTCTTCCCCTAAAATCTACTAGAAAAATTATTAAGATAACATTTGAATTAAATCAGTTACTATTATACATGTTTCATTATGAATGCATACAGACAACTAAACTAAAAAGTTCTTGATCTGACCAAGACTTGTGGCCAAAAGGATAAAAAATGGATTTCAGAAAACATTAAACATTATAAAACGTAGAGACAGAGCTATTTTTAGACGCTTTCCCCAGAATTTCTCTACAGTTTAAATGGGATAACAAAAATCAAGATATTATTTACTATATAGAAGAATATCTTGGCTTACAAAAAATTTAGGGGTGTTAATTTTGAATACCATAGTCTATATTCTCTATGTAAATTAACTAACAAAGGCTTTACAAATTAAGGTTCTAGAGTAGTCCTCCATAACTTTTTTTAAAAGTCCCAAAGGTATTAACAGTTTGGGTAATAAATACCCAAAGGTATTTATTAACTGAATATTTAATAAATAATTCATCAAATAGCTTCAATAACATCCAGAACTATTACAATAGATGAATCCATGAACATACAAAAATTTTTTTGTTCTAAGGCATTGGGCAACACATTTTTTCTTTCTTTACTTTTTTTTTTTTTTTTTTTTGAGAGATAGAGTCTTGCTCTGTTGCCCAGGCTAGAGTGCAATGGAATGTTCTTGACTCACTGCAACCTCCGCCTCCTGGGTTAAAGCAGTTCTCCCTGCCTCAGCCTCCCGAGTAGCTGGGACTACAGGCACACGCCACCAAGCCTGGGTAATTTTTTTTTTTTCTTTTCTTGAGTCAGCCTCACTCGGTTGTCTAGGCTGGAATGCAGTGGCACGATCTCGGCTCACTGCAGCCTGCACCTCCCAGGTTCAAGCACTTCTCATGATTCAATCTCTAGAGTAGCTGGGATTACGGGGATGTAACACCATTCCCAGCTAATTTTGTTATTTTCAGTAGAGACGGGGCTTTACCATGTTGGCCAGGCTGGTCTCAAACTCCCTACCTCAGGTGATCTACCTGCCTCGGCCTCCCAAAGTGCTGGGATTACAGGCGTGAGCCATTGCGCCTGGCCGGCAACACTTTTTTTCTACTTAAAAACATTCTTATTGGGGGTGTGTGTGTAAAACACATTTGATCAGTTTCTTCGGAAGTTGCATCCAGGATAAAAACACCTTAATACAGCAAAAAAATAGTCCAATGTCTAAATGCAGTAACAAAAATATTTGCCGAACAATACTCACCATGAAAATAGTACCCAAATAATCTTTGTGTATTCATTCTAAGAAGCAGTTTCAAGTAGTAATTGCCAAACAAAAGTTTTCATTTAAAAACAAAAGAGGCCGGATGCAGTGACTCATGCCTGTAATCCTAGCCCTTTGGGAGGCTAAGGTGAGAGGATCGCTTGAGCCCGGGAGGCTGCAATGAAGCAAGACTGCTCACTGCACTCCAGCATGAGTGACAGAGCAAGACTCTGTCTAAAAAATAATTAGTAGTAAGAAAAGAAGAAGAAAAAATCACATTTTAAGAATTAAAAATTTTTTTTTGCTTGTTTTGAGAGAGAGTCCCACTATGTTGCCCAGACTCTATTCAAACTCCTGGGCTCAAGCAAACCTCCCAGCTCAGCCTCCTCAGTAGCTGGAAATACAGGCAAGCATCACTGCTCCTGGTACATTTTACAGAACTTGATGTTGGTTTTCTATCCTGGTTTCTTAAAAATATTATTGAAAACCAAAAAGGTACAAATAAACCTTGGATGGAAAAGAAACACAATATATCTACTTCCAACTTCTACTAGTTTCAAAGTTATAATAGAAATTATTTTCAACATAGGCGTGGTGGCTCACGCCTATAATCCCAGCACTTTGGGAGGCCGAGGTGGGTGAATCACTTGAGGCCAGGAGTTTGAGTCCAGACTGGCAAACATGGTGAAATGAAATCCTGTCTCCATTAAAAATATAAAAATTAGGGGCCGGGCTCGGTGGCTCATGCCTATTGAAATCCCAGCACTTTGGGAGGCCGAGGCGGGCAAATCACCTGAGATCGGGAGTTCAAGAGACCAACCTGACCAACGTGGAGAAACCCCATCTCTACTAAAAATACAAAAAATTAGCGGGGCATGGTGGTGCATGCCTGTAATACCAGCTACTCTGGAGGCTGAGGCAAGAGAATTGCTTGAACCCGGGAGGTAGAGGTTGTGGTGAGCCGAGATTGCACCATTGCACTCCAGCCTGGGCAACAAGAGCGAAACTCCGTCTCAGAAAAAGAAAAAAAAAATTAGCTAGTGTGGTGGCACCCGCCTGTAATCCCAGATACTTGGGAGGCTGAGGCATGAGAATCACTTGAACCTGGAGGCAGAGGCTGCAGTGATCTGAGATCAAAACACTACACTCCAGCCTGGGTGACAGAGGAATTATTTTCTGGAAACAGATATCAACAGAGTTCACTATCTCTTTTACTTCAATATCAAGAAAAATAAAAACAAAGTAAATCTGAGCAATTGTTGAACTTTATATATTTTGTCATGTAGATAGGAAAAAAGCTTAATATGACTACTTTCCAAAAAGTTCAGTGATGGATAAACTATGTGTTCTACACAGGTCCCTGAGAACAAAGGGCTAATGAATGTATAAATTTCAAATTATAAGCTTCTGAAGAATTAAAGTCTAGGCACGTCAGAAGTACCACAGAAAACAAAATACGATGACTAGAGATAAGGACTCTAAGCAGACCATTACAAATAATTTAAGGAAAACAAAAATCATAATGCTATCCAGGTTACTTCTATATAAAAATAGACCAGATCTAAGGTAAAAACTAGAAGTTACATTAGCTGCTAATACAAATACGAGATTTCAGATTTCTTACATAAAAACCCTAACTAGGGCCAGTCTCAGTGGCTCACACCTGTAATCCCAGCACTTTGGGAGACTGAGGTGACAGGATCACTTGAGACCAGGAGTTTGAGACCAGCCTGGGAAATGTAGTGAGATTCCATCTTAACAAAAAAAAATTTTTTTAATTAGCCAGGCATGGTGGGGACGCCTGTAGTTCCAGCTACTCAGGAGGCTGAGGCAGGAGGATCACTTGAGCCCAGGAGGTGATCACGCCACTGCACTCCAGCCTGGGTGACATGAGCAAGACCCTGTCTAAACAAACAAACAAACAAACAAACAACCCCCAAAGAGTCATTAAAAAATGGTTGTATTAGAGCATTTTGACAATTGGCCAATTGGCAAGGTTGTCTTTTTGTCTTTTTTAGACAGTGTCTCACTCTGTCACTCAGGCTGGAGTACAGTGGTGTGATCTTGGCTCACTGCAGCCTCAACCTCCAAGACTCAAGCAATCCTCCCACCTCAGCCTCCTGAGTAGCTGAGACTACAGAACGGCTGGGACTAGAGGCATGTGCCACTGTGCCCAGTTAATCTTTTTTTACTTCTTACAGATAGGTTCTCCCTATGTTGCCCAGGCAAGCCTCAAGCAATTCTTCCATCTCAGCCTCCCAAGGTGTTGACATTATAGCTGTGAGCCACCACGCCCAGTCTAATATTTGGGATTTTTTGGAGACAGGGTCTCACTCTGTTGCCCAGCCTGGAGCAGAGTTGTGCAATCATAGGTCACTGTAACCTTGAATTCCTGAGCTTATGCCATCCTGCCATCTTGGACTTCCAAGTACCTAGAACTACAGGACATACCACCATACCTGGCTAATTTTTGTAGAGATGGGGTCTGTGTTGCCCAGGCTGGTCTTGAACTCCTGGCCTCAAGTCATCTTCCCATCTCAGCCTCCCAAAATGCTGAGATTACAGACATGAGCCACCAGGCCAGGCCTCATTTTCTTTTCTTTTCTTTTCTTTTTTTTAGACAGAGTCTCGCTCTGTCACCAGGCTGGAGTGCAGTGGGATGATCTTGGCTCACTGCAACCTCCAACTCCCGGGTTCAAGCGATTCCCCTGCCTCAGCCTCCCAAGTAGCTGGGACTACAGGTGTGCACCACCACGCCCAGCTAGTTTTTTTGTATTTTAGTAGAGACGGGGTTTCACCATGTTAGCCAGGATGGTCTCGATCTCCTGACCTTGTGATCCACCCACCTCGGCCTACCAAAGTGCTGGGATTACAGGCGTGAGCCACCGTGCCCGGCCCACCAGGACTCATTTTCAATCTTTGTTTCTTACTAAACGATACCAAGACGACCAACCTGGCGTGTTTCTAATAATGGTTTTATTCCATTGCATAATAAAAAGATATGCCATATACACAGACTTATGATGGATAAGCTGATAAGTAATTTCCCCCCCTTTTTTTTTTTTTAAGATGGAGTCTCGCTCTGTCGCCCACGCTGGAGTGCAGTAACGCAATCTCAGCTCATTGCAACCTCCGACTCTCAGGTTCAAGCGATTCTTCTGCCTAAGTCTCCCAAGTAACTGGGACTACAGGCACCCACCACCACGCCCGGCTAATGTTTATATTTTTAGTAGAGATGGGGTTTCACCATATTGGCCAGGCTGGTCCTGAACTCCTGACCTCATGATACACCCGCCTCAGCCTCCCAAAATGTTGGGATTACAGGCATGAGCCACTGCGCCTGGCCGTATTTTTCCATTTTTAAAACAACTCTAATTCTTTCCAGCATGCGTTGAGCTTTTACGGGAGTAATATACTATATAATTTCCTTTGAATAATATTTAAAATATTAATATATGCCATTGGTAATAGTGGTTATTTCAGTTGTTTTACTGTGTTTTTTTAAAACATGATACAGTATCATTAATTCAAAATGTTTATGCATAAAAGGTTCTACTGAGGAGATTCTTTACCTATTGAAGTTCTAGGACAATTTGTTAAAATGTTCATCATTAGCCAGGTGTGGTGGCTCACGCCCCCTTGGGAGGCCAAGGCGGGTGGATCACAAGGTCAGGAGTTCAAGACCAGCCTGGCCAGCATGGTGAGACCCTGTCTCTACTAAAAATACAAAAAATTAGCCAGGCATGGGGCGCGTGCCTGTAATACCAGCTACTCAGGAGGCTGAGGCAGGAGAATCGCTTGAACCCGGGAGACGGAGGCTGCAGTGAGCCAAGATCACAACATTGCACTCCAGCCTTCACTCTGCACCCCCCATCCACCAAAAACAAATTTCATCATTAGCCTTCATACCTTAAAGCTCAAAAACATCAGAATCAACATCTTTTCCATTAAATATAATTTTATAAATTTACACTCAGAAGCCCCACTTTTTTTTTTACATTCACAAAGGTATCTTGCTATTAAAATGCCACTTTATTTACTTTTAAGTACCTACCACTTTTGTGGAAGAAACCAAAAACGTAAGCTGCAAATGAACTGACAAGCTAAAAAAAAAAAAAGGAAATATTTTATCATTTTAATGCTCTGTAGTAAAATAACCTAGACTTTAAAATATAACATTGAAATGAAAGTTACTTCAACTAATTTATAAATATTTGTACTCAATTGTTATTCAGGCCCATGACTCTATGCTTTCCCTGTTAAATATGACACCCAAAAGTGTGTCTATACATCTAACAAAAAATAAACAACAAAAAACCCCTCACAACTCACAAAAAGTAAGAACAAAACCACAAAAAACACCTGAGTAAGGCAGAAAAAATCAGACTACCAAGTTGGAGGCCAGGTAATTTACTGTGTTTTAGTGTTCCACCTATAAAATGACAGCAGGTATGCCTTCCTATCTTTAAAAAGGAATTCTGGAGGGTTTTTGGAATTCTTTTTTTGTTTTGTTTTAATGACACTTTAGTCAATGACTTCATCAAAAGGAAATTTTGAAAAGGGTAGCTAAATCCATGCAAAAAAATTTGAATATTTTGAAGCTATGGAAATTCAACCTTCCCAATAAATGATACAGAACCATTACTTTATACTTCAAATAGCAATGAAATACACAATTACAAATCTGGTATAGATCTATAATTTACTGTTTCAATATATCATTTTCACTGTTAGTTTTAGAAGCTATGGAAAAGCAAAAGAAAGCATGAACTAGAACTAGTGCTCCTTCTATTTTCACAAACATCTATTAACAATAGAAAAAAACTATAAGGATGGGATAAAACAAACAGAAGCATCAATAAGCTTTTGAAGTACCTTTGAACTGCAAAACAGAATACAGTTGTTGATCAGGAGACATTCATAACTTTCCTGAGCATAGTTTCCATAGTGTGACATGTACAGACACCAGATTATGGAGGGCTATACAGAACAGATGGTAGGGAAAGGAAAGCAGTACTGATCCCTTACATAAGGCATTTACTAATGAAATAGTTGCTGGGCACTAAGGACTAGTAAAGGGCATATATATATATATTTTTAAATGATGGTGACAATCTAGGCATTTTTATAGTCAGATGGGAACAGTTACAGAAAGACATTGTGGCAAGAGAGTACTAAGGAGCAAGTAATGACTGGAAATAAGGACATATTATGAAGAGGTTAGCCCTGTAAATTTGACCGGGACTCCTCTTTTTCTTTTTTTTGAGATGAAGTTTCGCTCTTCTCGCCCAGGTTGGAGTGCAATGGCGCAATCTTGGCTCACTGCAACCTCCACCTCCCGAGTTCAAGTGATTCTCCTGTCTCAGCCTCCCAAGTAGCTGGGATTATAGGTGTGAGCCACCGAGCCCGACTGGATTCCCCTTTTTCTAAGATAGAGAAATAAGAGGCAAGTAAGAAAGTCATTTCCATGGAAGATGGGGGGATATCTCCATCTACTTAGTGAAGTAGGCCATGAAACTGTCTGCTCAAAAAACTACAGTGTGGGCCGGGCGCAGTGCCTCACGTCTGTAATCCTGGCACTTTGGGAGGCCAAGGCAGGGGATCACCAGGTCAGGAGTTCGAGACCAGCCTGGCCAATATGGTGAAACCCCGACTCTACTAAAAATACAAACATTAGCTGGGTATGATGGCACATGGCTGTAGTCTCAGCTACTCAGGAGGCTGAGGCAGGAGAATCGCTTGAACCTAGGAGGCAGAGGTTACAGTGAGCCGAGACTGCGCCATTGCGCTCCAGCCTGGGCGACAGGGGGAGACTCCGTCTCAAAAGAAAAAAAAAAAACCTACAGAGTTGGGATTTTGAAAGGCATTTCTAGAACAGTAGTACAGAAAGTATGCTACGGGCCGGGTGCGGTGGCTCACAACTGTAATCCCAGCATTCTGGGAGGCCAAGACAGGAGGATCAAGACATCAGAAGATGGAGACCATCCTGGCTAACACGGTGAAACCCAATCTCTACTAAAAATACAAATATTAGCCAGGCACAGTGGCGTGTGCCTGTAGTCCCAGCTACTTGGGAGGCTGAGGCAGGAGAATCACTTGAGCCCAGGAGGCAGAGGCTGCAGTTAGCTGAGACTGCATCACTGCACTCCAGCCTGGGCAACAGAGCAAGACTCTGCCTCAAAAAAACAAAAAACAAACAACAAACAACAAAAAAGTATGCTATCAGTAGAGGACAAAATTATTATGGAAGAGTAGAACTATAAAGGTCCAAGCAGAGTTAGAAAGCATAGGGCCGGTGCCTATGGCCATACCACCCTGAATGCGCCAAATCTCGAAAGCTAAGCAGGGTCGGGCCTGGTTGGTACTCGGATGGGAGAAAGCAAAAATATAAAGTTAAAAACTAAGAATGGCGGGTGCGGTGGCTCATGCCTGTAATCCCAGCACTTTGGGAGGCCAAGGTGGGTGGATCATGAGATCAGGAGTTCAAGAGCAGCCTGGCCAAGATGGTGAAACCCCGTCTCTACTAAAAATACAAAAAAAAAAGTGCCAGGCGCGGTGGCAGGCGCCTGTAATCCCAGCTACTCGGGAGCCTGAGGCAGGAGAATTGCTTGAACTCAAAGGGCAGAGGAATCACTTGAACTCGGAGGGCGGAGGAGGCAGTGACCAAGATCGCACCACTGCACTCCAGCATGGGCGACAGAGTGAGACTCCGTCTCAAAAAAAAAAAAAAAACAAAACAAAAACAAAAACCTAAGAACCACCACCACAACTTAAGTATCAGCTGGGCGTGGTGGCTCATGCCTGTAATCCTAGCACTTTGGGAGATGAGGCGGGTGGATCACGAGGTCAGGAGATCAAGAACCATCCTGGCTAACACGGTGAAACCCAATCTCTACTAAAAATACAAAATTAGCCAGGCGTTGTGGCATGCGCCTGTAGTCCCAGCTACTCAGGAGGCTGAGGCAGGATAAGCACTTGAACCCAGGAGGTGGAGGCTGCAGTGAGCCAAGATTGTGCCACTGCACTCCAGCCTGGGCGACAGAGCAAGACTCTGTCTCAAAAAAAAAAAAAAAAAAAAAAAAATCGTATAAAACAGGAGTCTTAAAAACCTATTCTGTATAAACAATTCATATATTATAAACATTTTTACATCAATTAGATAATTTCTACATGATATTTTATTAAAAAGACAGCATTATCCTAGAAAAACTTCCATAAATACTACCTTACATAGCAGAATTAGCTAAAACCCAAAACATAAGTGAAAGACGAATATTCTACAATTCTCACATTAGAAGATAATCCACCAGTCACAACAAATCTATCCTACTCTTTGTTGCTTCAATTAAACCTACATACTAAGACCAGATTAACTTTCATAAGAATCTACTTTTTATCTATCATTCCTTTCTCCACATCTACTGAGACCCCAACTACCACATCTTTTGTCTAACTGCTGAAATGGTTCTCATTTCTTGTTCTACGAAAGCCTTACATATGAAAATAGAATCGAATTTATAGAGTTAGAAAATCCAAGTTTGAATTCTGGTGCCACTTATTCGCTGTGGTCTGTTATCTATAAAATGAGGATATTTTCTCTCACAAAGAGTGTGAGGCTTAAGATTTTGTTTTTTGCTTTCAGACAGGGTCTCGTTGTGTCACCCAGACTTGGTGTACAGTGGCACAATCTAGGCTCACTGCAACCTCCAACTTCCAGGCTCAAACGATCCTCCCACCTCAGCCTCCAAGAGTAGCTGAGACTACAGGCATGCACCATCACGCCTGGCTAGTTTTTGCACGTTTGTGGAGTCAGGGTTTTGCCATGTTGCCCAGGCTGGTCTCAAACTCCTGAGATCAAGAGATCCACCCGTCTCAGCCTCCCAAAGTGCTGGGATTACAGGTGTGAGCCACTGCGCCTGGCCTGTTTAAGGTTTTAATTCAATTATTTTCTTTTTCTTTTAGAGACAGGGTCTCGCTGTGTTGCCCAGGCTGGTAATGAACTCCTGGGCGCAAGTGATCATCCCACCTCAGCCTCCCCAAGTGCTGCGATTATAGGCATGAGCCACTGTGCCCAGTCAGGCTTGCAGAAAGTAATAAAGTATCCAGCAAGATACTCTCTCCCTCTTCTACAAAGACCCTAAACCAAATCAATCAAGAGCTAAATGACCACTTTATCCCTTTACAAGCACTCTTATTTACCACTGTTTAGTCACTATTTTTCCATATACATCTTTTTATTAGTGTCCCTAGCACCTAGCAGTGTCTTACAGAAAATGACCCAACAAATTTTTTTCATAAGATAACGTCCTCCTAGAGTAATACAAATTTAAAGGTCAGGAATGATGGCCCATTACACTGCAGTACTATTAGTATTATTTACATTATTTTTCTGAGAAGTGTGAGGGTAAGCTCCAACTCTGAAATGCCAGAAAGATCTTGCATTTATTTACCCCAGAGAATATTTTAAATCAGTATTACTTAAAATGTTGTCTACAAACTGAGGTCATTAGGAAAAATGTTACCATTCTACAACAACTCAAGAACTTGAGAATACTACTAACAACACACTGAAAATTAACAAATAAACAAAATGATCTTTCACCACAGGTGATTTGAGACAGTTTTAAATGGTACATTATACCTTACATAGGATAGCCTGTATAACCAGCTTTTTTTGTTTTGTTTTGTTTTTCTTTGAGACGGATTCTCACTGTAGCCCAGGCTGGAGTGCAGTGGCACGATCTCAGCTCACTGCAACCTCCCACCTGGGTTCAAGTGATTCTCCTGCCTCAGTCTCTGAGTAGCAGGGATTACAGGTGCCCGCCACCATGCCAGGTTAATTTTCCTATTTTTAGTAAAGATGAGGTTTCACCACGTTGACCAGGCTGGTCTAGAACTCCTGACCTCAGGTGATCCACCCGCCTCGGCCTCCCAGTGCTGAGATTACAGGTATGAGTACTGGGCCCAGCCAACCAGCCATTATTATACCAGTGTTTCTTTGTGAGAAAGAATTTTTTTTTTTTTTTGAGACGGAGTCTCGCTCTGTCACCCAAGCTGGAGTTCAATGGCGTGATCTCGGCTCACTGTAACTTCTGCCTCCTAGGGTTCAAGCCATTCTCCTGCCTCAGCCTCCTGAATAGCTGGGAGTCAGGCACATGCTGCCATGCCCAGTTAATTTTTTGTATTTTTTAGTGGAGAGAGGTTTCGTCGTATTGCCCAGGCTGGTCTCAAACTCCTGAGCTCAGGCAATCCACCCGCCTCAGCCTCCCAACGTGCTAGGATTACAGGTGTGAGCCACCATGTCCGGACTTTGAGAAAGAATTCTAAATTTCAATTAACCAATTTTAAAAGGCAACATTGGGGCCAGGCACGGTGACTCACACCTGTAACCCCAGCACTTTGGGAAGGAGGCAGGGGGAATCACTTGAAGTCAGGAGTTGGAGACCAGCCTGGCCAACATGGTGAAACCTTGTCTCTACTAAAAATACAAAAAATTAGCCAGGCGTGGTGACACCTGCGTGTAATCCCAGTTACTCAGGAGGCTGAAGCAGAATAACTTGAACCTGGGAGGCAGACATTGCAGTGAGCCAAGATCACACCACTGCACTCCAGCCTAGGTGACAGAGCAAGTCTCAAAAATAAATAAATAAATAATAAATAAAGGTGACATTGGGAATGTGACTTGCTATGCATAATTTCCCCTTCCTCACCTAAAAGTAAACACTCTGGCTGGGCGCAGTGGCTCACGCCTGTAATCCCAGCACTTTGGGAGGCCGAGGCGGGCAGATCACAAGGTCAGGAGTTCGAGACCAGCCTGACCAACGTGGTGAAACCTCATCTCTACTAAAAACACACAAATTAGCTGGCCGTGGTGGCAGGCACCTGTAATCCCAGCTACTCAGGAGGCTGAGGCAGGAGAATCCCTTAAACCTGGGAGGCGGAGGTTGCAGTGAGCCGAGATTGCGTCACTGCACTCCAACCTGGGCAACAGAGCGAGACCCCGTCTCAAAAAAAAAAAAGTAAACACTCTGATATGTACCTAGAATAAAGTGTACCAATGATCCCTTCCATAGGTGGTTTGTTCCAAGGAAAAGGGCAAAGTTTTCTCTCCCTTCCCTCTCCCCTCTCTTGCAGCTACTTTGTCCACATCTTAATTGGTTAGGCTGGACCAGATGAACGGGAGGAAAAGAAACATGTAAGGTTGGTCAGGACTATTTGGTTTTAGGCCACAAAAAAATCTAGTTTACATGACCAGAATAAGATGTAAGAAACTTAGTTCATCTATGTCACATGCTCCCTGTATCTTCTCAGGAAGTAAGACACATGATAACAAGAAATCAGGTAGAGAATTTGAAATTTTGAGACGCAAATTTCAGCATTCCAAGCACAAACATCTGACAGTTCTGATACAGTCTACAGAAAATGATGCTAAGCTAATTCATAAGAGACTAATTTGAAATCTAATTCAAGGAAGAGCCTCCCATTTTAAGAACAGCCAGATCCCACAGAGGAAGTAATTTCTATGACAAGAGGACACCAAGATTAGTGCCTCTAATTTATATACATGAATCTGCTAGCGGCAGGAATAAGGCTTCATTTTAAAGGGTATGGCAGTATTACCTCAAAACAGGACAAGTCTGATAATCTACTTGGTTTCTATAGTTACATGTTAGCTATTCAACTTTTGTTATATACATTTCATCCTATGATATGTAAAGCTGAGAAACTCGTGTCTACATCAAGTCCAATATTCTGAAATCCAGGATCTCAAAATATAGGGGTCAGACGCATTTTGTAATGAGAAGATAAAGCTGAATGGTGGATGATGTGTGTGTGTCTATTAATTACAAATGGATCACTCTGCAGAAGTACTGTGAAGAAAACAAAGGAATTACTACAAAACCAAAAATTATACAAGGAATATTTTTACAATTTGTTCTTGAATATTCAAATTTTTAAGAATCAGATATGCTCAAGTGGCAACTGATGAGGCACCTTCAAGAGTAAGTATGCAAAAAGAAATGTATAGCCAGGTTCTGAAAAAAGAACAAAAACTCAAGACTGAAAAGATGACAATTTGAAAACAACTTCAAAGCTTATAGTCAAGGCAAAGTGTATTAAAAAAAAGAAAGGGAAAACATCAGATCTTATTAATGGTGGGAAAGACACACAACCAACCTAAGAGGTAGTCTACAGATTTTATTTATTTATTTATTTTGAGATGGAGTCTCCCTCTGTCACCCAGGCTGGAGTGCAGTGGTGCGATATCTACTCACTGCAACCTCCGCCTCCTGGGTTCAAGCAATTCTCCTGCCTCAGCCTCCCGAGTAGATGAAATTACAGGTGCACGCCACCATGTCCAGCTAATTTTTTATTTATTTATTTATTTTTGAGACAGAGTTTCACTCTGTAGCCAGGATGGAGTGCAGCGGTGTAATCTTGGCTCACTGCAACCTCCGCCTCCCAAGTTTAAGCAATTCTCCTGCCTCAGCCTCCCGAGTAGCTAGAAATACAGGCACGTGCCACCACGCCCAGCTAATTTTTGTATTTTTACTAGAGATGGGGTTTCACCATGTTGGCCAGGATAGTCTCAATCTCTTGACCTCATGATCCGCCTGCCTTGACCTCCCAAAGTGCTGGGATTACAGGCGTGAGCCACCGCACCTGGCCTAATTTTTTGCATTTTTAGTAGAGATGGGGTTTTCCCATGTTGGTCAAGCTGCTCTCGAACTCTTCACCTCAAGTGAACCGCCTGCCTCGACCTCCCAAAGTGCTAGGATACAGGCGTGAGTCACCATGCCTGGCCAGCCTAAAGATTTTAAAATGCAGCTAAATGTACAAAATAGAAAAGTAGGAAAAAATCATTAATACAACAGTTCTCTTAAAAATAATTTAATAGGTTGGATGCAGTGGCTCACGCCTGTAATCCTAACACTTTAGGAGGACAACGTGGGCAGATCACTTGAACTCAGTACTTCGAGTCACACTAGGCAATACGGTGAAACCTCATCTCTACAAAAAGTACAAAAGGGGCTGGGCGCAGTGGCTCACGCCTGCAATCCCAGCACTTTGGGAGGCCGAGGTGGGCGGATCATGAGGTCAGGAGATTGAGACATCCTGGCTAACACGGTGAAACCCCATCTCTACTAAAAATACAAAAAAATTAGCCAGGCGTGATGGCAGGCGCCTGTAGTCCCAGCTACTCCGGGAGGCTGAGGCAGGAGAATGGCATGAACCCAGGAGGCGGAACTTTGCAGTGAGCGGAGATTGCGCCACTGCACTCCAGCCTGGGTGACAGACCAAGACTCCGTCTCAACAACAACAAAAAAAAGTACAAAAGGTGAGCCAGGGCCAGGTGCAGTGGCTCACACCTGTAATCCAGCACTTTGGGAGGCTGAGGCTGGTAGATAACTTGAGGTCAAGAATTCGAGACCAGCCTGGCCAACATGGTGAAACTCCGTCTCTGCTAAAAATACAAAAACTGGCTGGGGGCAGTGGCTCACGGCTATAATCCCAGCACTTTGGGAGGCTGAGGCGAGCAGATCACCTGAGGTCAGGAATTCGAGACCAGCCTGCTCTACCTGGTGAAACCCTGTCTCTACTAAAAATGCAAAAAAATTAGCTAGGCGCGGTGGCAGGCACCTGTAATCCCGGCTACTCGGGAGGCTGACGCAGAAGAATCGCTCGAACCTGGGAGGTGGAAGTTGCAGTGAGCCAAGATCACGCCACTGTACTCCAGCCTGGGCAAGAAGAGAGAAACTCTCTATAAAAAAAAAAAAATACAAAAATTATCCGGGGATGGTGGTGCATATCTGTAATCCCAGCTACTCAGGAAACTGAGACAGGAGAATTACATGAACTCAGGAGGTGGAGGTTGTAGTGAGCAGAGATCACACCACTGCACTACAGCCTGGGCAACAAAGCAAGACTCCACCTGGAAGAGAAAAAAAAAAAAACAAAAAACATAGCCAGGTAGTCCCAGCTAATCAAGAGGCTGAGGAGAGAGGATGTCTTCATCCCAGGAGGTTGAGACTACAGTGAGCCATGATCGTGCCACTGCTCTCCAGCCCGGGCAATGGAGCAAGACTCTATCTCAAAAATAATAATAGTAATAAAATAAGGCCAGGCACGCTGGCACAGGCCTGTAATCCAGCACTTTGGGAGGTTGAGGTGGGTGGATCACTTGAGGTCAGGAATTCAAGACCAGATTGGCTAACACAGTGAAACCTAGTCTCTACTAAAAATACAAACATTAGCTGGGCATGGTGGCACATGCCTATAATCCCAGCTACCTGGGAGGCTGAGGCATGAGAATCCCCTGAACCTGGGAGGCAGAGGTTGCAGTGATCCTAGATGGTGACATTGCTGAGCCATAGAATGAGACTGTCTCAAAAAACCAAAATATATATATACATATATATACACATATATATATACACACACACGTATATATAGAGAGAAAAAAATAAATAATTTAAGAATTTAATGACTTTTTTACATACCACAATACTAGGCGAGAAGTGCAATAATAGCAGAGGTGGGTAGGGAGGGTTTTCGGTGATATCTCGAGGTTCTGAAGTGACCAAAGAGCAGCATCCTGCTCCTGGAACTCAGATTACAATCCTAACCATCATATGTACTACTGGTCTGATGTTAGAAGAAACAGAACAATGCAGAAACAATAACTATATATATTTTAAAACTGACTGGGTGCGGTGGCTTATGCCTGTAATCCCAGCAGTTTGGGAGGCTGAGGTGGGCCGATCACGAGGTCAGATCAAGACCATCCTGGCCAACATGGTGAAACCCCATCTCTACTAAAATACAAAACATTAGCCAGGCATGGTGGCGCACGCCTGTAGTCCCAGCTACTCCAGAGGCTGAGGCAGGAAAATTGCTGGAACCCAGGAGGCAGAGGTTGCAGTGAGTCGAGACTGCTGGCGACAGAGTGAGACTCCCTCTCAAAAAAATAGTAATATTGGCTGGGCGCGGTGGCTCACGCCTGTAATCCTAGCACTTTGGGAGGCCGAGGCGGACAGATCACGGGGTCAGATTGAGAACATCCTGGCTAACACGGTGAAACCCCATCTCTACTAAAAAATACAAAAAATTAGCCAGGCGTGGTGGCAGGCGCCTATAGTCCTAGCTACTCAGGAGGCTGAGGCAGAAGAATGGCGTGAACCTGGGAAGGCAGAGCTTGCAATGGGCCGAGATCGCACCACTGCACTCCAGCCTGGGCGACAGAGTGAGACTCCGTCTCAAAAAATAAAATAAAAAAATAATAATAATATACAACGTTAAAAACAACAGGCTGGGTGTAATGGTTCACACTTGTAATCTCAATGCTTGGAGAGGCTGAGACAGGAGGACTGTTTGAGGCCAGAAGTTTGAGACCATCTTGGGCAACATGACAAGATAATGGATCTCTACTAAAGTTTTTTTGACATGTAGTCTCACTCTGTCGCCCACGCTGGAGTGCAATGGCGCGATCTCTCCTCCCTGCAACTTCCATCTCCCAGGTTTAAGCGATTCTCCTGCCTCAGCCTCCTGACTAGCTGGGATTACAGGTGCACGACACTCTGCCCAGCTAATTTTCGTATTTTTAGTAGAGATGGGGTTTTTACCACGTTGGTCAGGCTGTTCTCAATCTCCTGACCTCGTGATCCGCCCGCCTCGGCCTCCAAAAGTGCTGGGACTACAGGCATGAGTCACCATGCCCGGCTACAAAATTTTTAAAAATCATCCCGGCATGGTATCTTGCGCCTGTGGTCCTAGGCTATTCGGTAGGCTGAGGCAGGAGGATCATTTGAGGCCAGGAGGTCAAGGGTAAAGTGAGTCATGATCGCACAATTGCAATCCAGCCTGGGTGATGAAGTGAGACCCTGTCTCCTAAAAAAACGTTTTTTAATAAAATAAAATAAGTGGGACATGGTAGCATGTGCCTGTAGTCCCAGCTACTCAGGAGGCTAAGGCAGGAGGGTTACTTGAGCCCAGGAGTTCACGGCTGTAGTTGAGCCATGATTACACCACTGTACTGCCGCCTCAGCGACAGGGCAAATCCTCATCTCTAAAAAGTAAAATAAAAAATAAAGTAAGACAACGGAGCCTGGAAGTTCGAGGATGCAGTAAGCTATGAATGTATCACTGCACTCCCGTGTGCGTGACAGAACAAGACCCCACCTCTTAGAGAACAAAAAAAAAAAAAAAAAGAAAGAACAAACGATTTTCTTAAGACCAACATCCTTAAATTACCTTGAAGACAATGCACTGTCTGGCCCTGGCCATCTGCTCCAGCTTCTCATACCACTCTCAAGGAGACTTGCTCTTTCTACACAGCTACTCTGGCATCAAATGCTTTATATGTAATATTCCCTTTAACTAGAACCACCTATTTGTTCATCCTCCCACCCCATTTTACTTCTGTACACTTCTTTCAAATCTCAGCTTATTTCTTCAGAGATGCCTTCCCTGATCATCATTATTCCCAAATCTAACACCTCAGATGAAAGCTGGTTCTCCTGTTTTATACACTCACAGTTTTCTTATGCTTTTCTTTCCCAGCACTTATTTCATATTTATTAAATGATTATGTCTTTCTCCCCTAAACACTAAGCTCCATAAAGGCAGGGCCTTCATCCATTTTGTTCACCATTATGTACCCAAGGGCTTAGTATAGTGCCTAGGACATTGCACACTACGGAAATGAAATGCGCAACCAAGAATATAGATGCAGGCCTTTTTATTGTAAAAATAAATGCTTAAAAACGGGGAGGTTTAGAAAAGGAAGGTTACTAATTCGAAAGCTTAGGTTGCATCAAAAACAAAAAGTCGGCTGGGCCCGGTGGCTCACGCCTGTAATCCCAACACTTTGGGAGGCCGAGGTGGGCAGGACACGAGGTCAGGAGTTTGAGACCAGCCTGACCAACATGGTGAAACCCTGTCTCTACCAAAAATACAAAAATTAACCAGGCGTGGTGGTGTGTGCCTGTAATCCCAACTACTCAGGAGGCTGAGGCAGGAGAACAGCTTGAACCCAGGAGGCGGAGGTTGCAGTGAGCCGAGATGGCACCACTGCACTCTTGCCTGGGCAACAAAGCAAGACCCCGTCTCAAAAATAAATAAATAAATAAATAAATAGTCAAAAAAGGCACATTGACTTATCAACCTACTAAAAATAAAAATGAGCCGGGCATGGTGGCTCACACCTGTAATCCCAGCACTTTGGGAGGCTGAGGCAGGTGGATCACAAGGTCAGGAGACCGAGACCATTCTGGCCAACATGGTGAAACCCCTTCTCTACTAAAAATACAAAAATTAGCTGGGCGTGGTACTGCGTGCCTATAATCCCCAGCTACTCGGGAGGCTGAGGCAGGAGAATTGCTTGAACCAAGGAGTTAGAGGTTGCAGTGAGCCGAGATCGCGCCACTGCACTCCAGCCTGGCGACAGGGCGAGACTCAGTCTCAAAAATAAAATAAAATTAAATTAAAATTAAAAAATAAAAATTGAGGCTGGGCATGGGGGCTCATTCCTGTAATCTCAGCACTTCAAGATGTCGAGGTAGGAGGATCACTTGAGGATAGGAGTTCAAAACTGGCCTGGGCAACATGGTGAGACCCTGACTCTACAAAAATTCAAAAAATTAGTGAGGTGTGACAGTACATGCCTGTAGTCCCAGCTATTCAGGAGGCTGAGGCAGGAGGATCCCTTTAGTCCACGAGTTAAATCCATCAGTGACCTGTCATTATGCCACTACACTCCAGCCTCGGTGACAAAGCGAGACCTTGTCTCAAAAAATAAAAATAAGGCCAGACATGGTGGCTCACACCTGTAATCCCAGCAATTTGGGAGGTCGAGGCGGGTGGATCACCTGAGGTCAGGAGTTTGAGACCAGCCTGGCCAATAGGTGAAACCCTGTCTCTACTGGAAAAAAAAACCCAAAAATTAGCCGGGTGTGGTGGCAGGTGCCTGTAATCCCAGCTACTGGGGAGGCTGAGGCTCGAGAACTGTTTGAACCTGGGAGGCGGAGGTTGCAGTGAGCCAAGATCATGCCACTATATTCCTGCCTGGGTGACAGAGCAAGACTTTGTCTCAAAAAATAAAAATATATACTTGAAAATAACCCTAATAAAAGTTCTAATTCAGGTATCCTTTGAGGGGATTTTTCTCCAGCTACTAACAGAAGACCAGGAATAGAAGAGGAATAAGGACAAGAGAGAAGTGACATTTTGCTTCGTTTGGCCCTGGTAAACACTCGGAAGCAACTCAGCTTTAAAAATCTTTTCACGATGCATTTTAGTCCATGGAGATGCACTCAGCACTCAAGAGTTGTTACCAGAGAATTCCAACATTGGGGACAGGCACAGTGGCACATGCCTGTAATCCCAGCACTTTGGGAGGCCACGGAAGGCGGATCACTTGAGGTCAGGAGTTCAAGACCAGCCTGACCAACATGGTAAAACCCTGTCTCTACTAAAAATACAAAAAGTAGCTGGGCGTGGTGGCAGATGCCTGTAATCCCAGCTACTCAGGAGGCTGAGGCATGAGAACTGCTTGAACCCGGGAAGAGGAGGTTGCAGTAAACCGAGATCACGCTACTGCACTTCAGCCTGAGCGACAAAGCTACATTCCATCTCAAAAAAACAGCAATAAAAAAAAGATAATTCCAAAATTGGTAGGACAGCATAAGAATCCCTAGAATCCTGCTAGCATATACAACTACACAAAGGCAAGAGATTTATTCTAATCAGCCATACTGCCTGGTCAAAATCCAAGAAAAATTCAAAACTGGAGTACCAGAAACAAGAGCTGGAAAGGATGTAAGGCATTATGTCAGACCTTCTGTAAAGAAAATAAAGGCCAGGCGTGGTGGCTCACACCTGTAATCCCGGAACTTTGGGAAGCCAATCTGAAAGGATCACTTGAGGCCAGGAGTTTGAGACCAGCCTGGGCAACATAGCAAGATCCTGCCTCTACGAAAATTTAAAAATTAGCCAGGCACGGTGGCATGCACTTGTAGTCCTAGCTATTCAGGAGGCTAAGATGGGAGGATGGTTTGAGGCCAGGAGTTAGAGGCTGCAGTGAGCAGCCACTTGTGCTCCAGCCTGGGCAACAGAGCAAGACCCTGTCTCTTAGAAAAAGAAGGCTGGGTGCAGTGGCTCACGCCTGTAATTGCAACACTTTGAGAGGCCAAGGTGGAAGGATCACTTGAGGTCAGGAGTTTGACACCAGCCTGGCCAACATGGTGAAACCCCGTCTCCACTAAAAATACAAAAAATTAGCCAGGCGTGGTGGCACGCACCTGTCCCAGCTACTCGGAAGGCTGAGGCAGAATGCCGTGAACCCGGGAGGTGGAGCTTGCAGTGAGCTGAGATGGCGCCACTGCACTCCAGCCTGGGTGACAGAGCGAGACTCCGTCTCAAAAAAGAAAAAAAAGAACAACCATTTAATAGCCCATGTTTTTCTATCAGCTCCTTCCACCAACAAGTTTCTGCAACTGACTGAAGACAACTGTAGGTCTAAAATATAAAAGACCATGAAACACCAACTTCTTTTGAACAGATAATGCTCATATCTTGGTTTAGTTTATAAATTACTACAAACGTCATAATAAACTCAGGCATTTATTTGACTGAACTCACTTTTGGGCTATACTACTATGGTATTTTTATCTTGATACCCCTTGAACTTTGAGGAATGAAATATATTGGGCTCAGGAGCAGACATACTATAACTTTGGCAGTGCTAAAAGAACATGGATTCTAGTGGAAGACTCCCAGACTAGACCTGTACAGATCCGGGACCCAGTCAAACTGAAATAGTACAAAGAATATATGCCGGGCGCGGTGGCTCACGCCTGTAATCCCAGCACTTTGGAAGGCCAAGATGGGCGGATCACAAGGTCAGGAGATCGAGACCATCCTGGCTAACACGGTGAAACCCCGTCCCTACTAAAAATACAAAAAATTAGCCAGGCGAGGTGGCGGGCGCCTGTAGTCCCAGCTACTCAGGAGGCTGAGGCAGGAGAATGGCGTGAACCCCGGGGGGCAGAGCCTGCAGTGAGCCAAGATCGCGTCACTGCACTCCAGCCTGGGTGACAGAGCGAGACTCCATCCAAAAAAGAAAAAAAAAAAAAAAAAAAAGAATATAAATGGAGGAGAGATACTTTTGTGTATGATTTAAGATATTAACTTCTACTAACTAATGTTATGGAACAACAAAGATTTATCATCTTTTTTCTTTTTTTTGAGACAGAGTCACATCTTGCCCAGGCTGGAGTGCAGCAGCACAATCTTACCTCATTGCAACCTCTGCCTCCCGGGTTCAAGGGCTTCTCCTGCCTCAGTCACCCAAGTAGCTGGAATTACAGGTGTACACCACCTCGCCTGGCTGATTTTTGTGTTTTTTGTAGAGAAAGGGTTTTCCCCTGTTGGCCAGGGCAGTCTCAAATTCCTAGCCTCAAGTGATCCTGGGATTACAGGCGCCTGCCATCACACCCAGCCTTTTTTTTTTTTTGAGACCGAGTCTCAAAGGTCCCAGCCTCAGCCACCAAAATGCTGGGATTATAGGTGTGAGCCACTATGCCCGGCCTGTGTTATCTTTTAAGAATTTGACAATAGATTTTAGAAGCAAATATTTATACTGCTGGCATCATATACTGGTGTTTAGGGCCTTCTTACAACCCTGTGTGATAGGTTTAGGAGAAAAATAAGATTACCTTAATTTGAAATAAGAAATAGATTAAAGGAGGCTGGGCGCAGTGGCTCACGCCTGTAATTCCAGCACTTTGGGAGGCTGAGGTGGGCAGATCACCTGAGGTCAGGAGTTCAAGAAAAAATGAGCTGGGTGTGATGGCGGGCACCTGTAATCCCTGCTACTTGGGAGGCTGAGGCAGGAGAACGCGGGAGGCAGACGTTGCAGTGAGCGGAGATCACGCCATTGCACTCCAGCCTGCACAACAAGAGCAAACCTCCGTTTCAAAATAAATAAATAAATAAATAAATACAAAAATTGGCCAGGCTTGGTGGCTCACACCTGTAATCCCAGCACTTCGGGAGGCCAAGGCAGGCGGATCACTTGAGGTCAGGAGTTCAAGACCAGCCTGGCCAACATGGTGAAACTGTTTCTACTAAAAATACAAAATTAGCTGGGTGTGGTGGTGCATGTCTGTATTCCCAGCTATTCAGGAGGCTAAGACAGGTGAATCGCTTGAGCCCGGGAGGTGGAGGCTATAGAGCCAAGATCGCGCCACTGCACTCCAGCCTCAGCAAGAGGGAGACTCGGTCTCAAAAAAAAAAAAAAAAAAAGGCTGGGTGTGATGGCAGGCGCCTGTAATCCTAGGTAATTGGGAGGCTGAGGCAGGATAATTGCTTGAATCCAGGAGGTGGCAGTTGCAGTGAGCTGAGATAGCACCACTGCACGACTCCATCTCAAAAAAAAAGAAATAGATTAAAGAAAGTTAATAATGTAGGGTCTTAGCAGTAAACTTAAAATGACACACTTTCTTAATTCATCTTAGTGCCTCTGGGAGCAATACTGAGACATTCATAAGAATCTTGAGAGGCTTAAATGGCCAACTCACTGGTCCTAGCTAGACCCTAAAGACTGAAAAAATTCTCTTCCAAAACTACCAGCAGGAATTTATGTAACCCTCTGATTTTAATCTTTGAGTTGCTATTGAACCACTGGGTCAAAAGGAACAAAATTACTGGGGAAACAATTGTTCAGAGAGAATTGAACAGTATGTATCTCCCACACACTCTTACTTAGGGAAGCTCTGTAATTTCAAACCCAATGTCACAATCAGATAGTAATAGGGTTTAGTAGTGAAGGTAAACCTTGATGAGGAAGATGAAGAAAAGGGTCCAGTGTTCTTGTTGTTGGTTCATGCTTCCTTCTCACTTGAACCCTGAAATGACTATAGGGCAAACTTTTAATGAGGTCAGGAGAAAAGAAGCAGGGAGGTCAGACCAGGATCTTACTACAGTCTGTATTTTAAGTTAAAAAGGCCCTGAGGATCCCAAGAGCTCTGTCTAGGGTGGGTGACCAGACAAGAATCTGGAATATAAATTCTAGTAAAGAAAAATGTGCGTGCACCGCGAATATTCTCAGTTCTATCTTATAGGGTCCTCCCTGGGCATTAACAGATGTACCAGGTAACAATTCAGGATCTCAGCTTCTAGAATGGACTATCACAGTTTATTTACAAGTCAGGACTGCCTAGACATGGAAATATAAATTATACTTCAACCCCACAAGATTGCAGGATATAAAATAAAAAATATCATTTTACAATCCAAGTAAAAAAATCACTTAATTCCAAAGCCAAACTTAAAATAGAAGGAAGCCAAACTGAAAAAAAGGAAGTCTTTTACCAGTCAACAGAACAATGGGAAAACAATGAGATGCATAAATGATGCATCATTAAGTGTATATCCTATCTAAATTCGTAAGCTGTGATTTAAAACTAGGAGGAAAAGAAAAATGCACTGTGACAAATTTTCCAACTCTATTTTTTCAAGAATCTAATATTTTTAGTTCTGCATTCTCTCTAAAGGTAGTTAATGAATGAACAAACACCACCCAAGCTGCTGTTTCTCCTCAGAATATTCAATTTTCTATCAAAAATATCAAAAAGTAAAGTTTACATATCAAAAAATAAATAGAAGCATACCATCTAGAGTAGACAGATATCAGACTAGTCAGAACATTTAGGGATTCGTTCTAGGTATATATTTGATAATGTACAATAAGTAGATTCTGTCCAAATGTTCAAGTTTCTGAAACTATGTGAGAAACATATTTCAAATATGAAATAAAAGTTATGAATGTTGCCTGACAGATTTAAATGAGAAGAAAAAGATGGAAAAAAAGAGAACCCCTCTCATATTTGAGAATAACTTACAAGATATGTGATATTGTGAAGTCCCTGCCACAGTACCTACCACATATACTATAAATGTGAGTATCCCTCTTTAAATGAGGTGGTAGAGTTAAGACCAATGGCAGAAGTCAGAGGTTTCGCTCAAAATGGAAGAAACTGGTAATAAAGATAAACAATAATAAATACAACTACACTGGAGGTATTCAAGCCACAGCTTAAGTATTCTCTGCCAGGAATGCTACAGAAATTTCTGACTTGTGTGTGTGTTTGGACCAAACTGACCTCTAAGATTCCTTCTAACTCCTTATATCAAGGTGATCACTAGGAAAATGATCACTGTAATTTTTCCTCTTTCCTAAGGTATATCACTTAATGTAAACTGATAGGTTATCTTACCTATGAGATTCTTGCTCTCCTTTCATTTTCTCTACTTTTGATAACATATCATCAACTTTAAATGTTTTCCTGGAAGAAACAGATAAACAAAATAATCACTTCTCAACTGGATAAAAGAAACAAATTATACTTTATTGTCACTCTAATAGGCAAGATGGAAATCAGATTTTGATTATTTTTAGTAAGATAAACTATGGATGATTAGCCATAACAATGAATACTATGGAGACGGTGTATAATACAGCACACAAGCCTTCAAGCCCCATCTAAAATGCCAACTTGTTTTCATTAAACCTTTTACCCAATTATTCCCAAACCAGTGATTTCTCCTTACCCATGGTACTTGGTTTATATTTATTTTGACACTTAGTTTTCATTCAGTTTCCTACATGTAAAACTCATGTAAATATTTTATTTCTCCTACTAGATTATACACTCCTGAAGGGCAGTAATTGCTCTTCTTCAAGGAAAGCTATGCAGTGCTGGCATAGTGCCTTATACTTGGTAGGTATTCAAGTATCTGTTGAATTAAGCCAAACAAATATAAATTATGTGTATTCTGAAACACTTAATACGTCTACTAAGCAACACAAAAAATATGTACTAGCACCATCACATAAAAAAAGAAATATTCTATAAAATATATTTGAAGTTCATAAGGTATCCTGAAAGATTATCAGCAAAGCCTAAAGCTCAATGATATGTCATATTAAAGAGATGGCTGTTGACATCATGAAAAAATTTTGAAGTTAGGGAATGATCCATCAAATCGTAATAAAACTATTACCTTTTAACTCGACAAGTTTAAGAGAAAAAATCTATTTCCCAAAAAATAGAAACTTAAGTATAACTTCTCAAAGCAATTAAAGAATGAATGGATTGTAAAACAAGCCTCATCTTAGTTCTTAAGGTGGTCTATGACATGTTCTAGAGATAGAGTCTAAAAATCTATACCCATATAAAATTTAATTAGAAAAAATGTTTCTCTTTATACTCATATAGTCCCTTCCTCCTTAGGACTTGAAAAGCCAAATGTATTCCACATCAATTTGTTACTTTATAATGCTTGAATGCAGACACCAAAAATTACGAATAATCTCATTCGTCAAAAAGAGTTTTTTGTTTGTTTTCTTTTTGTTTGTTTTGTTTTGTTTTTGAGATGGGAGTGTCACTCTTGTTGCCCAGGCTGGAGTACAATGACGTGATCTCGGCTCACTGCAACCTCCGCCTCCCAGGTTCAGACAATTCTCCTGCCTCAGCCTCCCGAGTAGCTGGGATTACAGGTGTGCACCACCACGCCCAGCTAATTTTTGCATTTTTAGTAGAGACAGGTTTTCACCATGTTGGTCAGGCTGGTCTTGAACTCCTGACCTCAGGTGATCTATCCACCCCTGTCTCCCAACGTGCTAGGATTAAAGGGTGTGAGCCACCATGCCTGGCCAAAAAAGAGCTATTTATTGTATTCAACTACTGTAAAAATTATCAGTAGAGAAATGTTAATGTAAATATATTATAGTAAACTACTGATATTAGAGCAGAATTGATGCAATCTGTATTTCAAGTGAATGAGAAGAGCCTCCATAGCGAAGCTCTTAAGGGAAAAAAAGCTTCTCTAACTTTAGAGTTACTGAAAACTTCAATATTAAAGTTTCATCCAAGAGTATAGTAAGAAGTGCTTTCTGAAGGACGGCTATATATTTTCAATCTCCACAGATAAGAGAGAAAAAAGAACAAAAATAAAGGACTCTTTTAGGCTAGTTGCAAAGAGCTATTCAGTATAAATACTGAAAGTTACTATTGGGGAGGGCCATGAAATTACTGAAAACTTTTCAGAATAATGTTTATGTAATGATTAAGAAATTCCGTCTGCAGAAAAAGACTGTACATTCTAAGGTTCATCTCATCTACCTTTATGAAGCTGTATACAGGAGAAGTGAATAGAACTGAATATTAACCATTTGAAACAGATAAGATCACAAAAGCAACCCAGCCTTCCTTAGGAAAAAAACAAAACAAACCTCATAAGCAACTATATAAAAGCCGCTCCTCCCCCAACACCAAGGATTTCTGTTCTTTAGAAAGGTAATGTTACTGTAGGTCAGATTTAAAGAAGGATATAATTATCAAAAGGTCATCGAAAAGGAGCATATTTAAAAATTCAAGAAATTTCAGAAAATTTTCTTGGGAGACTTCAGAAACAGCTCACACGAAATCTAGCAAAATGGATTCAATAAAAGATGCCCTTCTCGTGACCTGTATTTTTACTTTGTTGGGGCAGTGTTAGCCTATGGAAGTTGAATACTTCTAGAAAGAGTAAAGCACGAGCTGACTTTAATATACCAGAATTAATATCACGACTGAGAGTATGACGTTAAAGGGAGTGATATGCTTATTCCAACAATGGATATTATGTTGTTGTAATAGTAAAAAAGGAGTTCTGAAAACATTTTGAGAAAAGACGACAATCACTGGGCTAAATCTGCCACCTTCCAAAGTCACCAACTACGCTGAAGACAACAGCGAATGAGTTGTGCTTTAATTTCTTAATAATTAGTCCTAATAAGTAATAAGATCAGGCATCTAACAAGATGATTAAATGATTCCCATACTTTTTTTTTGAGACACCGTCTCCCTCTACTGCCCAGGCTAAAGTGCACTGGCACATTCATAGCAACTTTCGAACTTCTGGGCTCAGGTGATCCTCCTGCCTCAGCCTCCTGAGTATTTGGGACTATAGTCATGAGCTACAACGCCCAGCTAATTTTTTAAAATTTTTTGTAGATATAGGGTCTCGCTATGTTGCCAGGGCTGACCTGTAACTTTCGCCTTTAAATATAAACTTGTTCACTTGATACGCTCAAATAAATATAATCTTGCACCTAGGACAAAAAACTTGCATTCATAATTACATATGGTTAAGTACTAAATGTTACGCAAGCAATCCTCCCAACTCAGTCTCCCAAAATGCTGAAATTACAGGTCTGAAACACCATGCCTAGCCTATTCCTACCCATTTCTGTAGGAACTAAACTAGGTGGGACTTAAATTTGTTTCTTGGCTGGCAGATGGCTTAAAAATTCCCCAAAGACTTTTTTTTTTTTAACCTAAAGGGCAATAATTAAGAAAATCAGTTTTTACTTAACCAAGCTTTTAAAATTATCTCTACCCATGCAGACAACAGAAACATATCTTGCAATGGGACAAATTAATAAACATGACGGGAAAATGGAACTTAGATTTTAAATGTGTACTTTTTAGCAGGACGCTAGGTGGTTCACACCTGTAATCCTAGCACTTTGGGAGTCCGAGGTGGGCAGATCACCTGAGGTCGGGAGTTCGAGACCAGCCTGACCAACATGGAGAAACCCCATCTCTCCTAAAAATACAAAATTAGCCAGGCATGGTGGCGCATGCCTCTAATCCCAGTTACTCGGGAGGCTGAGGCAGGAAAATCACTTGAACCCAGGAGGTGGAAGTGGCAGTGAGCCAAGATTGCACCATTGCACTCCAGCCTGGGCAACAAGCGCGAAACTCCATCTCAAAAAATTATAATAATAATAAAATAAATGTGTACTTTTTACTCTATGAATGCAAATTTATTTTATAATAATTTAATGACTTTGTAAATTAAGATCAGGTTGCATCCTAGGCAGCAACTCAACTGACCTTCTATATTAAAAATGCTTTGATGGCCAGGCACGGTGGCTCACGACTGTAATCCCAGCACTTTGGGAGGCCAAGGCAGGCGGATCATGAGGTCAGGAGTTTGAGACCAGCCTGACCAACATGGTAAAACCCTGTCTCTACTAAAAATACAAAAATTAGCTGGGCGTAGTGCCACACGCCTGTAATCCCAGCTACTCAGGAGGCTGAGGCAGAATTGCTTGAACTTGGGAGGCAAAGATTGCAGTGAGCCGAAATTGCACCACGGCACTCCAGCCTAGACGACAGAGCAAGACTCTGTCTCAAAAACTAAAAAAAAAAAAAAAAAAAAAGCTTTGATGAAACAAAACAGTTAGTCGAATTCTACTAGTTTTATAGAATAAATCAAGGATGGGGAAAGTATGGACCATGGTCAAATCTGGCCTATCGGCCTGTTTTTGTACAGCCTGGAAGGTAAGAATGGTTTTTACAGATAAACATTAGCAATTGATTTGATTATAGAAAACACTAACTCTGAACCCCAATTCAGCTAAGTGTTATCTCCCCTACCCTCACAAAAATAAAATTCTCATTTCTCATTAGTAGGCCTGTATTACAAAATGTTGTATCTTATATTGTTGTATTTTTATCAACAAAAAATTTACAGATTGACATTTTGGACTGAAATTTTAAAAAACTGTAAATTTTTTCTTTCTTTTAATATTAAGTACCTACATAATATCCTCCATTTTGCATCCTGGCCACAAAGCCTAAAATAATTACTATTTACTGGTCCTTTACAGAAAAAGCATGCTGAATGCTGGCAAAAATCAAATAATGGAGTAGACAGGTAAAGGGTGGACAAAACTAATTCTGTAACCTAATTCATCACCTCCTTTTTGGTTACTTAGGTGCTCAGCAATTTTCACCTATTAATTGCAATGCAAACTTGCGCATGCACGCTCTCTATTCAGAAAGATTGCCAAAAGACAAATAATTTTCACACTTCGATCCTTCAAAATACAAGTAGATTTACAAAACTCAACTATGTCTTGCTATAGAAATGTGATACCTACTTAATAAACAGTAGCAGTCCACCAAAGAGCTTAGTTTCAAACTCTCTCCAGATAACTTGATGGTTTTACTAAAACCATAATGACGATACCAAATGCTTAACACAATTCTCACCTTTAAATGTAAACTTGTTCACCTGATACTCTCAAATAAATATAATCTTGCACCTAGGACAAAAAACTTGCATTGATAATTATGTATGGTTAAGTACTAAATGTTACACAGCAAAAATAAGCTGTCTCCCACCTCCAGACCCCACTTTAAAATCTAATAATTTAAGACTTCATTGTTTTTAAAAAACCTTCATCCTATTGATTTCAAAAAGTGTTTCCCCTTCAATAAGACCACCACCAAGGCCGGGTGCTGTGGCTCAGGTCTGTAATCCCAGCACTTCAGGAGGCCAAGGTGGGTGGATCACCTGAGGTCAGGAGTTCAAGACCAGCCAGGCCAAAATGGCAAAACCCCGACTTCATGAAAAATACAAAAAATTAGCCAGGCGTGGTGGTGGGCACCTGTTATCTCAGCTACCTGGGAAGCTGAGACAGGATAATCCCTTGAACCCAACGAGGTGGAGGTTGCAGTGAGCCAAGATTGCACCATTGCACTCCAGCCTGGGCAACAAGAGTGAAACTCTGTCTCAAAAAAAACAAAAAACAAAAAAACAAAAAACAAAAAACCAAAGATATAAAATGAGACTTTCTGAACCCAGCATTACAAGAGTTAATTCAAATTACACATAATAATCAAAAGTTAACTTAAATTTTACGTAACAAATACAGTTACCCTGAGCCCTTTAGTAAATATTTAAATCCTCAACTTCTATCAAACTTGAAAATAACCAGTGGAGGCCAGGCGCAGTGGCTCACACCTGTCATCTCAGCACTTTGGGAGGCCAAGGCGGGAAGATCATGAAGTCAGGAGTTTGAGACCAGCTTGGCCAACATAGTGAAACCCCATCTCTACTAAAAATACAAAAAATTAGCTGGGTGTGGTGGCAGGAGCCTGTAATTCCAGCTACTCGGGAGGCTGAGGCAGGAGAATTGCCTGAACCCGGGAAGCGGAGGTTGCAGTGAGCCGATATCGCACCACTGCACTCCAGCCTGGGAGACAAGAGTGAAACTCCATCTCAAAAAAAGAAAAAGAAGGCCAGGCTGGGCATGGTGGCTCACTCCTGTAATGCCAGCACTTTGGGAGGCTGAGGCAGGCGGATCCTGATGTCAGGAGATCGAGACCATCCTGGCTAACACAGAGAAACCCCGTCTCTACCAAAAATACAAAAAATTAGCCAAGCGTGGTGGCACGCGCCTATAGTCCAAGCTACTCGGGAGGCTGAAGTAGGGTAATCTCTTGAATCTGGGAGGAGGAGGTTGCAGTGAGCCGAAATTGCACCACTGCACTCCAGCCTGGGAGACAGAGAGAGACTCCGCTTCAAAAAAAAAAAAAAAAAAAAAAGGCCAGGCACGGTGGCTCATGCCTGTAATCCTAGCACTTCAGAAGGCCGAAGCGGGTGGATCACCTGAGGTCAGGAGTTTGAGACCAGCCTGGCCAACATGGGGAAACCCCGTCTCTACTAAAAATACAAAACTTAGCCAGGTGTGGTGGCAGGCGCCTGTAATCCCAGCTACTTGGGAAGCTGAGGCAGGAGAATCGTTTAAACCCAGGAGACAGAGGTCACAGTGAGCCGAGATGAGTGAGACTTCTCTCAAAAAAACAAAAACAAAACAACAACAACAATAAAAAAAAAAAATGAGGCTGAGGCAAGAGAATGGCATGAACCCAGTAGGCGGAGCTTGCAGTGAGCCGAGATCGTGCCACTGCACTCCAACCTGGACAACAGAGACTCTGTCTCAAAAAAACAAACAAACAAACAAAAAAAAGAGAAATAACCCATGGCACAGAGTAAAAATATAATCAGTAAAATCACTTTATTCACTTAACTACTAAAATCAGTTGTTTTTTTTTTTTAGTTTGAGGTAGAGTCTCGCTCTGTTGCCCAGGCTGGAGTGCAACGGCGCAATCTCGGCTCACTGCAACCTCCACCTCCCGGGCTCAAGCAATTCTCCTGCCTCAGCCTCCCAAGTAACTGGGATTACAGGCACACACCACCACGCCCGGCTAATTTTTGTTTTAGTAGAGATAGGGTTTTGCCATGTTGGCCAAACTGGTCTCAAACTCCTGCCCTCAAGTGATCCGCCCAACTTGGCCTCCCAAAGTGCTGGGATTATAGGCATGAGCCACCACACCCAGCCTCATTTCTATTAGGGGAAAAAAAAAAAAAAGCTAATAACAACCTGAGACTTACAAACATCATACTATTGAAAACCACTGTGCAACCAATTCAACCAGTCACTCTCTCACTTCAGTTTTCATATTAAATCTTTAGTTAGAAATAGTACTTACTTTTGTTCTTTTTTTTTTAATTTTGAGAAATAGTACTTTAAAATAAAACTAACATGGTTTGATCAGCTTGAAATAAGATTCATAAAATGTACCTTTTGATGTTTGTTCTGGAGTTTCGATGAGACATGTAAGTAAGAGTTCTGTGCAAAAATATTGGCGACAAAAAGAGTTTTAAAAATGTTAAAATTGAATACAGATGCAGTTATAAGAGAGAAATAATATTGATGAATTTTGTTGACTACTTACTGCTATGAGATTCCGAGTTTGAAGAAATCTACAGATCTGTGTTGGCTCTAGGTAATAGGAAACAAAATCCAAACGTGATCTAAACTTACTTGTCAGAAAAATATCAACCGAGACCATGTTATAATCAATATAAACTTGTCATCTGCTATGGAAATCATGCACTAAATATTTATATCGCACTAAATATTTACATCAAGAAAGTATGCACAGTAAGATCAAAAGGTATTCAATCAATGGCATACACTGACAAAGTTCATCTACGCTTTTTATACTGAAGGTTCTCTACAATATTTTTCTTAAGCCTTTCTAAGATAGTTATTGTTACCAAGCAGAACTCAAGAGAAGTAGTTGTACTCATTTAACTTAGCTAATTTAAACTATTTATAACCGATTTTCTTCCAAAAAGCAGCTGTAATAGGTAGCTGGAGTCAACAAAAGAACTACTGATTGATGCCAAACAAGATGAAAATTTCACTTTTTAAATGGTCACTTAAAAAATTTGTAGTCAGCCGGCCAGGCGCGGTGGCTCACGCCTGTATTCCCAGCACTTTGGGAGGCTGAGGTGGGCAGATCACCTGAGGTCGGGAGTTCGAGACCGGCCTGACCAACATGGAGATACCCTGCCTCCACTAAAAATACAAAAATAGCCAGGCATAGTGGCGTATGCCTGTCATCCCAGCTACTTGGGAGGCTGAGGCAGGAGAATCACTTGAACCTGGGAGGCAGAGGTTGCCGTGAGCCGAGATCGCGTCATTGCACTCCAGCCTGGGCAACAAAGAGCGAAACTCCGTCTCAAAAAAAAAAAAAAAAAAAAAAATTGTAGTCAGCCAAAACAGAATCCTAACACATCCCAATACAGATATGATGACATCCTAATACAGATCCAGACATTCCTAATACAGGTATGATGAAAGTCAGTCAAGATTTTTTTTTTCTTTTTTTGAAAAGGGGTCTTGATATGTTGCCCAGGCTGGTCTCAAACTCGTGGGCTCAACAGATCCTCCTGCCTCAGCCTCCAGAGTAGCTAGGATTACAGGTGGGATCCACTGCACTCAAAAGTCAGTCAATGTTGAAATAAATCTCGGACACAAACTGCAGCAAAAATTCTCAATAAATATTCCTAATTATAAAGTTGTATCTATTTTGTTCAATATAAATATTACCTCAATACATTTTTTACACAATCGACAGATTCACAAAACCGTCTTTCTAACGCTTAAAATGAGTTGAATTAAATTTCAAATTAGTTAAAATGTAACTTGTTATACAGGACTTAAGTGGATGAAAATTACATATACTATTATATTAGTTACATTAATGACCTATTAGTATCACGTTGTCATTATACAGCAGTATCAGAATAAACCAAATAGAAATAACTATGTGAATAATTACATTCAAGTATTTAAACTTTCCAGTAAACAACTTCAAGTTGTTTTATGACCAGATCTAGCTCTTAATGACACTTGACTTCCCTGAGGTCGACTCATCAGAACGCAAATAGTTAAAACTTTCTTGGAGGATGTGTCTTCTCTTAACATTCAGAAAGAACTTTTAAAATTTCCACCTAAATCTTCAATTGGTTAGTTTTATTTTAAATTAACTAAAGGGAGATGAGATACTTTAGAAGGGGTACAAACAAGTATCATTATTGTCACCACTGCCCTTCAGTTCTCCATCCTATTTCCAATTAAACCCTCTCCAGATATTTCAAAGTATATTAAGAAATATAATATGTGAATAATGTGAATCTCTCTGAAGCAGGTTCAATATTCGTTTCCATAAAAACTGAAATTCCTTCTATTAAGTTCCAATTAGAATTGCATGAAGCACTAATGAGAGAGAATGAAGGAAGGGTATTAAACAACGTAATACGTCTTTCTAAGCACAGCTGATACCATGCCCTTAACATATGCCACAGTGAAATTGTAAATAAGGACACTGGGCGGTAGAGCCAAGTTTATTCAAGTTTCTGTAAGATTATTTAGCTATTAAAGATCACCCAAATTATAACACACAAAAGCAAAAAAGGAAACCAATCAGGATATAACATTCCTTAAAGAACAATCAGGATTATTTATAGTCACGATGTTTTTAATAAATTCTATTGTTTGTTTCCAGACACCTTGCTCTCCTTTCCAAATAAGTCAGTTTCACCTACCAGACAGACCTTAGAAACAGAAATTGACGCAAGAAAATGTTCTGTAAGCCGAGTAGAAAAAGCAGAATTCCGGGGTCGTCTCCAGAGAAGATGCTTGACCACTCTCTGGCTCAGTTTACATATCCACAAAATGGGTGGATAGATTTGAAGGGTTTTAAGCATCCAAAGGTGCCATATGAACCTGCAGCACCAAGTTAGCGCGAAGGCATTTCAGACTAAGGACACTTTCTTCGGTTCCACTGCACTCTTCCCTTCACAGGCTTCATTTTGCCCCTCAAAAGCTACAACCGAAACCCCTGTATTTCTAGAGTCCGAAAGGCATGAAAGAAAATAAGAACCAGTCTCGGGATGTGACTGCGGCTCAGTCCAACTGCTACCTCCTCATCTAAAAGCCGCCTGCTCTGAACGCGGGGCCCCAGTCCCGAGCCTCTTGCATCAATCTTGGGGGAGTCAAGAACCTACCCGGACCCTCTTTTCCAGCTCTCCCAAGGCCCTGGACTCCGGATCCCCTGGAGACGTAATCTCCGAAAGGGGGATATCCCCTCAATTCCTCCCTCCACTACCACACAAGTGGACTCCCGAAGAGGAAGGGGGCCCAGCAGAGTGTCCCATCCCCGGTGTTGGCAGAGTGGGTCTTCCTGCCCTCAAAGCCTCGCACGCACTCACTCTCAAAGGCCTGGAGGAAAAGCTCGTGGTCAGCCTGGACGTGCTCCATTTTCGACTTCTTCACCGGTAACGCCGCGGAGGAGAAGGAGGCCGAGTAACTGCCACCGCCTCCACAGCCCCCGCCGCCGGATTTGCCGCTCGAAGCCGTCGCCGCCGCCACCGCCGCCGAACCCCCGAAGCCGCCTCCCCCGGACCCCGCGCTGGGCCCCGAGCCGCCCCCTCCCCCACCGCCGTGCTTCTGAGGCGCCATCACGGTTCCTGCCTCCTCCCGCCGGCCAGCTACTCGCCGGGCGGCCCCGGAGAGCAAGCGCCTGCAATACCAACCGCTCGCCCCAGCAGGCTCCGGCTGACCGAGGGGGGAAGGAGGAGAGAGGGGAAGGGAAGGCAGGAGGAGAGGAGGGAAGGAGGAAGGAAAAAAAAGTGTCTCCTCAGAGCCCCGCTCCGCTTCGGAGGCCGCTTACCCTGCCCTGGCCTCGCTCCGCCCACTTCCCCCGCCCGGCGCTCTGATTGGCCGGCGGGAGCGCGCGCCGCCGGGCCGCCCAGCCCGTTGGCCCGCGGATTCCCCCGTCAGTCACGCGGAGGCGCTTCTCGCGGAGGCGCTTCTCGCGGAGGCGCGGCTTGGTTGGCCCGTGCGCGCTGCCGATCGCGGGCCCGGCCGCCTCTTTGAACTGAATTCGCGGGAAAATTAGGGGTCGGAGCGGCCTTCCTGCTGGCCCCGGTGCATTGTGGGGAGAGAAGGACCCAGCGAGCGGTTTAGGGAGTCTAGATCCTTAGTTTTTTGCCCCCAAACACTGTAAGAGCAGTCAGAGAGGTAAACTGGTTGAGAAGTACTTACATACACTCTTCTCTTCTTGAGGATCTATACCTTTTCAGCTCAGAAAGCTGAGAAGGAATCCGGTGTTTTGCAAGTCTTGCTTTTTTTTTTTTTTTTTTGAGACGGAGCCTCCCTCTGTCGCCCAGGCTGGAGTGCCAGTGGCGCGATTTCGTCTCCCTACGACCTGCGCCTCCCGGGTTCAAGCGATTCTCCTGCCTCAGCCTCCAGAGTAGCTGGGATTACAGGCGCTCGCCACCACGCCTGGCTAATGTTTTGTGTTTTTATTAGAGACAGGGTTTCACCATGTTGGCCAGGCTGGTCTCGATCTCCTGACCTCGTGATCCGCCTGCCTCGGCTTCCCAAAGTGCTGGGATTACAGGCGTGAGCCACTGTGCTGGCCAGAAACACACATTCTCTGAGGCGGGCCCTCCAGCATGGGAACCCCTGCTCCGTCACATCCAGCTGTCATCCCAGCCTGTCCCATCTCAGGCTGTCCTGGGCTCTCAGTACCATCATTGAGCCAGCACTTTCAAATCTCTTATGTCCAGCCTGGAATTTCTCATCAGAGCCCCCACTACCATTTCCCTGCTGAAAACCAAAACCCTTGTAATTGGCCCAGTTAGCTCCCTGACCCCATGTCTGCTCCAGCCACTCCTGCTATTCGTGGACCACAGCAGGCCTTGCCCCAGGGCCTTTGCACCTGTCGCTTCCTCCACCTGTAGCTTCTGCCAACTCACCGTCCACATGGCCGGCTCCTTCAGGCCATTGCTCAGATGGAACTATTCACCTGGTGTATAGAATGTCCTCTTCATGGGGCAGGGATCATTGAACTGTTTTGCTCATGGTGGCCGTATCCCCAACTTTTACTTTTTTTTTTTAGAGATAGGGTCTTGCTCTGTCACTCAGGCTGGAGTGCAGTGGTGAAATCATGGCTCACTGCAGCCTCCACCTCCCAGGCTCAAGCGATCCTCCCGCCTCGGCCTCCCTAGTAGCTGAGACCACAGGTATGCGCCATCACGTCCAGCTAATTTATTTTATTTTGCAAAGATGAGGTCTTGCTATGTTGCCCAGGCTGAACATGAACTTCTGGCCTCAAGAGATCCTCCTGCCTCAACATCCCAAAGTGCTGGGATTACTGCGTGAGGCCATCACCACTGTTGTCTTCATATCCTCAACTTTTAGAATAGGCCTGGCACGCGACAATGAATTATTTGTTGAATGAATCTCAGATCCCAAAGCCGAGACTCTGCCTTGATTCCTCACCTTCCCTGTCATCCCCCTCACAGAAGCCATCAGCAAGTCCTGTGGGCTCTGCCTCTCAAGTATCTCGCGACCTGCCCACTTCTGGCTCTAAGCACAGCGCCCAGGCCCATGCCACCATCCTGTGTCACCTGTATGTTGTCCTGGCCTCCTTGCCCGCCTCCCAATCCGCCCTTCACTCAGAGCTAAGGGACCACATAATGATGTTGATCCGAACATTAACTGACCCCCTGGTCTCTGCTGGGGTCTCATTTCCTCACTAGATCCCAGAGGCTGTGGGTGAACTGGTGCCACCAAGCTCTCCAAGCCCCATTCTGTCCTCCCTCCTGTTCCTGAAACATTCAACATTCCAGTTCCAGCCCCCAAGCAGGATCCCTGCATGTTGGCTGCGGCTGCTCATTGTTCAGGGCTCAGCCGCAAGGTCACCGCAGCAGAGTGACCTACCCTGGCCCCCTGCAAACAAAACAGTCCTCGCCTGCTGCCCTCAACCGCCATCCTTTTCCCTGTTTTTAATTCACAGCTCTCAAGTGAGCACCTGAAATTACCTTTTTATCAACATGAGCTTCTTGAGAGAGGCCCTTACAAATCAGCACACGGCTGGGCACGGTGGCTCATGCCTGTAATCCCAGCACTTTGGGAAGCCGAGGCGGGTGGATCACCAGAGGTCGGGAGTTCGAGACCAGCCTGGCCAACATGGTGAAACCCCGTCTCTACTAAAAATACCAAAAAATTAGCCGGGCGTGGTGGCGGGTGCCTGTAATCCCAGCTACTCGGGAGGCTGAGGCACAAGAATTGGTTGAACCCGAGAGGTAGAGGTTGCAGTGAGCCGAGATTGTGCCATTGCACTCCAGCCTGGAAAACAGAGCCAGACTGTCTCAAAAATAAATAAAATAAAACAAATCGGCACAGGCCCTCAATAAATAAAGATCCCCACAGGGCAGGACACCTGGTCCAGACCTCAGTCTCCTCACATGGGAAATGGGAGGATAATATCTGCAAGACAGCCCTGAACGCCCCCTCTCCAGCCCTGTAGCTCTCTGCCCGCTTCCCCTCTCATGCCCACTCCTGATACCAGCTCCCTCTCCACTGCCCCAGCTTCTTCAGTAAATCCCCCCCAGCCACCTCCAGCCCCCATCCGCATCTCCCCCAACATCCCTGACTAGACACGGCTGGTGTCACTTTCAGATCATTTTACAGCGTGTTACTCCCCCAGCCGCCACCAGCCCCCATCCACATCTCCCCGTACATCTGTGACTAGACATGGCCGGTGTCACTTTCAGATCATTTTCCAGCATGTTACTTTGGGGATGGGGAGTGGCTTCCTTATTTCAACTTCCTCATTTCTCCCCCAACTGCCCAGCCACAGAAAGGTTCAGGGGAGGCAGTGTCCCCAAGCTGAGGAGTACTCCCCTCCCAGGGTCTCCAAGCGCTTTCTTTCACACTGCAACAGGCATCCTAGCAGAGGAACTGGTTAGGGGAAGTAAAAATGGCTGGATTTGTACGGTGACTCATGCCTGTGATCCCAGTGCTTTGGGAGGCTAAGGTGGGTGGATCACTTCAGCCCAGGAGTTCAAGGCTGCAGTGAGCTATGATTGTGCCACTGCACTCCAGCCTGGGTAACATGTCTCTAGAAATTTTTTTTTTTTTTTTGAGACGGAGTCTCACTCTGTCACCAGGCTAGAGTGCAGTGGCACGATCTCGGCTGACTGCAACCTCTGCCTCCTGGGTTCAAGTGATCCTCCTGCCTCAGCCTCCTGAGTAGCTGGGACTACAGGCATGCGCCACCACGCCCAGCTATTTTTTGTATTTTTAGTAGAGACGGGGTTTCACCGTGTTGGCCAGGATGGTCTCCATCTCTTGACCTCGTGATCAGCCCACCTTGGCCTCTCAAAGTGCTGGGATTACAGGCGTGAGCCACAGTGCCCGGCCAAATTTTTTGTTTTTTAATTTGGCATGGTGGCGCCCAGCTACTTGGGAGGCTGAGGCAAGAGGATCACTTGAGCCCAGGAGTTTGCAAGGCTGCAGTAAGCTATGATCCTGCCACTGCACTCCAGTCTAGGCAACAGAGCAAGACCCTCTCTTAATTTAAAAAAAAAAAAAAAAAGGCAGGGAAGCCACCCGATGCCAAGTTGTGTGGGCAGCGAATCCACATGGGTCTAGATCCCAATTTTGCCTTATACGTGCCCTATGTGACCTTGAGCTGGTCTCCTCACCTCCCTGGCCCTGGTTCCCTCTGCGCTGCTATTTTGCAGGGTTCTGGTAAGGAGAGCAGTGGACGTACATGCTGGGCCAACACAGGCCCCATCAGAGGGTGCCGTGCACAGCCTGGCGCCAGTCAGGGCACAAAGACACCCACGGAAGAGGCAGTCCCTCTCTTCCTCCCAGGCTGCACCCTAGAATGCTGAGACTCCAGAGTGGAGCCCCCCCTGAGCCACGTATACTTCCACCGGGAACTCCAAGGCATCTTCAGCCCAACCAGACCAATACAAGCCCCTACATCAGTGCACGGTGCCACCATCCTTCCAGGCCCTCCAGCCAGAACCCCAGGAGCTGAAAGCCTTGACTCCTCTTTCTCTCACCCCTAAATCCAGTTCAAGAGTAAGTCTTTGGGCTGTGTATACTTCCAGAACACCCCAGTGTTGGTCCACACATCTGTCTTCAGCATCTGCCCCTCTAGTCCTGGGCCCTGGCCACTCCCCAAGTGCCCTCTGGCCCCTTTGCCTCCGATGTCCAGGCTCTCCTGGCAGCCAGAGGCACTACCTCCTTTTTTTTCTTTTTTTGAGATGGAGTCTCACTTTGTCACCGGGGCTGGAGTGCAGTGGCACAATCTTGGCTCACTGCAACTTCCACCTCCCGGGTTCAAGCGATTCTCCTGCCTCAGCTTCCTGAGTAGCTGGGATTATAGGCGCCCACCACCATGAGTAGACACGGGGTTTCACCATGTTGGCCAGGCTAGTCTGGAACTCCTGACCTCAAGTGATCCACCCGCCTCGGCCTCCCAACGTGTTAGGATTACAGGCATGAGCCACTGTGCCCAGCCTCCAAAACTTTTTTATCACCCCAAATAGAAACTCCATACCCACTAAACAATAACGCCCACTCCCCTCATCGCCCAGCCCTGGTAACTTATAGTCTACTTTCTGTCTCCATGGATTTACCTATTCTAGACATTTCATACAAATGGAATCACAGGCTGTGTGGCCTTTTCTCCCCCCCCTCCCCCCCTCCCCCCCCCCAGTTAGATGGGGTTCTCACTCTGTTGCCCAGGCTGGAGTGCTGTGGCCCAATCTCGGCTCACTGTAACCTCCACCTCCCAGGCTCAAGTGATCCTCCCGTCTCAGCCTCCTGAGTAGCTGGGACTATAGTCACATGACCCCTCTAAATTAACTCCTGGCTAATTTTTGTATTTTTGTATTTTTTGTAGAGGCAGGATTTCGTCATGTTGCCCAGGCTGGCCTCAAACTCCTGGACTCAAGTGATCTGCCCATCTTGGCCTCGTAAAGTGCTGGGATTACAGGTGTGAGCCACCATTCCTTATTTTGTGTCCAGCTTCTCTCACTCAGCGCCACGTTTCCAAGGCTCACCTACGTTATAGCCTGGATCCGAGCTTCATTCCGTTTTATGGCTGCGTAGTATTCCACTGCATGGGTGGACCATGTTTTCTTTATCCAGTCATCGGTAATGGACATGTGGGCTGTTGCACAGAAGGGTCCTTTTTATTTTCTCCCTAGCTTTACTGAGGCATCACTGACAAATAGAAATTACATATATTTAAGGTTACATGATATTTTGATATCCATTATGTGTTGTGAAATGATTACTACAACCAAGCTAACTAACAACATATCCAACACCTCACCTAGATACCTTTCTGGTGTGTGTGGTGAGAACACTTGAGTCTAATTCCTCAGCAGGTTTCAAGAAAACAGTATGCTATAATAATAATTATTATTGTTATTTTGAGACGGAGTCTCGCTCTGTCACCCAGGCTGGAGTGCAGTGGCGCAATCTTGGCTCACTGCAACTTCTCCCTCCCAGTTCAAGCAATTCTCGTGCCTCAGCCTCCCAAGTGGCCGGGGCTACAGGTGAGCACCACCGTGCCTGGTTAATTTTTGTATTTTTAGTAGAGATGGGGTCTCATGTTGCCCAGGCTGGTCTCAAACTTTTGAGCTCAAGCAATCTGCCTGCCTTGGCCTCCCAAAGTGCTGCGATTATAGGTATGAGCCAGCACACCTGGCCTGCTATTATTAATTATAGTCACCATGCTGTACTTTAGGTCTCTGGAAGTTTTTTTTTAGAGATGAGGTCTTGCTCTGCTGCCCAGGCTGGAGTGCAGTGGCACCATCATAGCTCACTGCAGCCTCGAACTCCTGGGCTCAAGAGATCCGCCCACCTCAGCCTTCCATGTAGCTGGGATTACAGGCGTGTGCCACCATGCTTGGCTGATTTTAAATTTTTTTGTGGAGACAGGGTCTTGCTATGTTGTTCAGGCTGGCCTTGCACTCCTGGCGTCAAGCAATGCTCCCGCCTTGGCCTCCCAAAGTGCTGGGATTACAGGCCCAAGCCATTCTGCCAGGTTAAAACGTTTATCTGAAAGCTGAAAGCTTGTACCCTTTGACCTACATCTCCCGCCTTCCCCTGTGCCCTCACCCCCATAACCACTGCTCTACTCTGCTTCTAAGAGTTCAATTCTTTTTTAGATTCCACAGATAAGTGAGGTCACGCACTATTTGTCTTTCTGTGTCTGGCTTATTTCACTTAGCATAATGTCCTCCAGGTTCATCCATTCCAGAGGGGTGTTTTAAAAGACAATCTTGGCCGGGCACAGTGGCTCACGCCTGTAATCCCAGCACTTTGGGAGGCCGAGGAGGGCAGATCACCTGAGGTCAAGAGTTCAAGACCAGCCTGGCCAATATGGTGAAACCCCATCTCTATTAAAAATACAAAAATTAGCCAGGTGTGATGGCGGGGACCTGTAATCTCAGCTACTCAGAAGGCTGAGGTAGGAGAATTGCTTGAACCTGGGAGGCAGAGGTTGCGGTGAGCCAAGATCACACCACCGACTCTAGCCTGGCCGACAGAGCAAGACTCCGTCTCAAAACAAAAACAAAAACAAAAGCCAATGTTGAGTGGTGGGTCTTCTGCTTTAACCCCTCCAACACCTCTGACTCCCGCCTTGTCTCCCTCCAGCCATGCGGGTTCCCACCCTGCAGCCTCAGCCTGTCCCCATCTGTGTCCCTCAGACTCAGAGGTGTCCTCCCCAGAGACGCAGACATGGGCCTCCGCCACCCTGTATGACAGTGCCCTGCAGTCACCACCTGCCTGTGCATCCCTCGCCATGCTGTGACCTCTTGTGTCTCTGTTTTCTTCTTGGTAAAACGGGGATACCTCAGAGGGCAGCTGTGCAACAGGACAAATTCACACATGAGACACTCGGGATGCTCCTGGCACATAGACGGGGTGAAGCATCCCTTGTCCCCATTGTCACTTTCTCCATTAGCTCGGGCTGCCATAACAAAGTACCACAGACTGCGCGGCTTACACAGCAGAAATTTACTTCCTCCTAGTTCTGGAGGCCAGAAGGCCAAGATCAAGGTGCCAGCGAATTCAGTTTCTGTGGAAATTCTCTTCCGCCTTCTCACTATAACCTCACAGGGCCTCTTCTCTAGACATGCATAAAGGGAGACAGATCCCTGCTGTCTCTTTTTTTTTTTTTTTCTCTCTGAGACAAGGTCTGGCTCTCTTGCTCCGGCTGGAGTGCAGTGGCACAATCCCGGCTCATTGCAGTCTCAACCTCCCAGGCTCATGCGATCCTCCTGCCTCAGCCTCCTGAGTAGCTGGGGCTACAGGTGCGTGCTCCTGTGCCCAGCTACTTTTTTGATTTTTTTTGTAGAGATGGGGTCTCACTATGTTGCCCAGGCTGGTCTTGAGCTCCTGGCCTCAAGCGATCCTCCTGCCTTGGCCTCCCAAAGTGCTGGGATTACAGGCATGAGCCACAAGCCCCGGCCTCTCTCTTCTTATTGGGATACCAGTCCTCTCAGAGTAGAAGGCCCCACCCTTAAGATCTCATTTAACCTTAATTACCTCCCTCAAGGGCCTACCTCCAAATACACTCACGCTGGAGTCAGGGCTTCAACCTCTGCATTCGGGAGGGAGGTGGGAAGATACAATTTAGTCCATAACCTCATCCATCCCATCCCTGCTCTATACTTTTACTTGACCACTCCTAGAGTTCCTTTATTTTATTTTATTTATTTATGTTTTGAGATGGAGTCTCACTCTGTCGCTTAGGCTGGAGTGCAGTGGTACGATCTTGGCTCACTGCAACCTCCACCTTCCAGGTTCAAGCAATTCTCCTGCCTCAGCCTCCTGAGTAGCTAGGATTACAGTCACACACCACCACGCCTGCCTAATTTTTGTATTTTTAGTAGAGACGACGTTTTGCCATGTTGGTCAGGCTGGTCTTGAACTCCCAAACTCAGGTGATCTGCCTGCCTTGATCTCCCAAAGTGTTAGGATTACAGGCGTGAGCCACTGCTCCCAGACTTTTCTTTGTTTTGTTTTGAGACGGAGTCTTGCTCTGTCGCCCAGGCTGGAATGCATTGGCATGATCTTGGCTCACTGCAACCTCTGCCTCAAGTGATTCAAGAACCTCGAGTGATTCTCCTGCCTCAGCCTCCTGAGTAGCTGAGATTACAGTCACAGGCCACCACACCTGGCTAATTTTTGTATTTTTAGTAGAGACGGGGTTTCGCCATATTGGTCAGGCTGCTCTCGAACTCCCAACCTCAGGTGATCCACCCGCCTCGGCCTCCCAAAGTGCTGAGATTACAGGCATGAGCCACCGTGCCCAGCCTTCTAGATTTTCTTTCTACTCCCAGGAGAATGGAAACTCCTGAGGCTGAAACTTGGTTTCCCTGACTCCTGTCTCCTGGTCCCCTGAACACACAGTGGGTCCCCAAGCAAAAACTTACTTAGTCACAGGGGAGTGACTAAGGATGGCAGTGAGGATAGCTGGAGATGGGGCATCTGCCCTGTGACCTGGGAGGCCACGCCTGACCCCCACAGGCAGGGTGCCATTGCCTTAGGGGTACAGATAGAGTTCCCCAGGAGCACAACGCCCTCTCCCCAGCGTGGCTCCCCTAGGAAGCTCCAGACACCCCCAGGGACCAGCCTCAGTTTGGCAGGCGGTGGGTGTCCCCTGGGAGACCCAGGCCTGACCATCCCTGAGGCCTCTGGAGGGGGAGGTGTTACAGATTGAATTACAGCCCCTGACCCCCACCACCAAAGAAAAAAAAACATGTCAGGCTGGGCACAGTGCACAGTGGCTCACACCTAGAACCCCAGTACTTTGGGAGGCCAAGGTGGGAGGATCACTTGAGCCTTGGAGTTTGAGACCAGCCTGAGCAACATAGTGAGACCCCATCTCTACAAAAAACACAAAAATTAACCGAGCACGGTGGCATGTGCCTGTAGTCCCAGCTACTGGGAAGGCTGAGGTGGGAGGGTTGCTTGAACCCAGGAGGTTGAGGCTGCAGGGAGCTCTGATTGCACCACTGCACTCTAGCCTGGGCAAGAGAGTGGGACCCCATGTCAAAAATACAAAAGATATGTTGAAGTCCCAACTCCTGATAACTCAAATGTGACTGTGTTGGGAACATCTGGAGTCCTTACAGAGATAATCAAGTTAAAATGAGGTCATTAGTGTGGGTCCTAATCCAACAACTGATGCCCTTATACAAAGGAGAAACCTGGACACACACATGCACAGAAGACCATGTGACCATGAAGGCAGAGATCAGAGTGATGCTTCTAGAAGCCAGGGAAGATTGCCAGTTAATGACCGAAAGAAGCCAGGAAACAGGCCTGCAACGGATTCTCCCTGAAGGCTCCCAGAAGGAACCAACCCTGACGACATCTTGATCTTGGACTTCCAACCTCCAGAGCTGGGAGGCGACACAATTCTGTTGTTGGCTGCAGTGGCTCACGCCTGTAATCCCAGCACTTTGGGAGGCCAAGGCGGGAGAACTGCTTGAGCCCAAGAGTTTGAGATGAGCCTGGGCAACACAGTGAGACCCCAGCTCTATAAACAAATATAAAAAAGTAGCTGGGCATGATGGGATGCACCTGTAGTCCCAGCTGCTCAGGAGGCTGAAGTGGGAGGATCACTTGAGCCCGGAAGGTTGAGGCTGCAGTGACCTGTGATCGCACCACTACACTTCAGCCTGGGCAATAGAGCAAGACCCCATCTCTGAAACATAAACAAAAAAACCAATAAAGTCTCTGTTGCTAAAGCTGTCCCGTCTGTGGTAATTTGTTGTGGGAGCCTAGGAAATTCATATAGGGAGTCAGGACACACAGAGAGTGAGGAGGGAGGCAGAGATGGGGGCAAGGGCCTGAGCCGCAGAACTTTAAAGAAACCATTTACAGGAAACAGCAAACGACAGGGTGGCATCTAGCTGGGCTCTCCAGCAAGGAACCACCTGAGATGCCTGGGACAGTGGCGGACACCTCCAAGTCCCAGCCCGAGCAGCTTCCACGTGTAGCTCATGTAAACCTAATAACCATTTAGGAAGGAGAGATGCTTGTACCCACAGCTTACAGAGGAGGAAAGTGAGGTCCTGTCATTGAAGAGATATACCCAGGGACACTCAACTGGTAAGGGGGCTTGAACCCAGGGAGGGCTGGCTCCCCAGGTTGGGCTTGATGAGCTGTGGGGGTATCCTGGGGGGCCAGAAGAGCCCCCACCCCCGGGCCCACACTGTATTTGAGTGTCTATGCAACCTCAGAGCTGGTCACGCCTGGACGTTCTACACCTGGGAAGCCAGGTGAGCCCACACCTGTGTCTGTCCCGCCCTTGCACCTCAGTAGTCTCCAGTCACCTTGTCTTTCTTTTTTCTTTCCTTCTTTCTTCTCTTTCTCTCTCTTTTTTTTTTTTTTTTCCTTTGAGACAGCAGGATCTTGCTCTGTTGCCCAGGCTGGAGTGCAATGGTGCACTCTCAGCTCACTGCAGCCTCATCCTCCCAGGCTCAAGTGATCCTCCCAGCTCAGCCTCCTGAGTAGCTGGGACTACAGGCACACAAACCCCCGCCTGGCTAATTTTTGTGTTTTTTGTAGAGATGAGGTTTCACCATGTTGCCCAGGCTGGTCTTGAATTCCTGGGCTCAAGCGATCCTCCCGCTTCAGCGTCTCAAAATGCTGGGATTACAGGTGTACCCAGGAATCCACTGCACCCAGCCATAGGCGACCCTATTTCACCCATGGGTAACGGGGCTGCACACCTGCCTGTATGTTCGCATCTAAGCCCTACGTCTGTCTCAAGTCAAGGGTCGGTGTGGCAGGGTGGGCCACTGAGGCCTAGACTCTGTCCTCGGGTGCCCTGGGATGGAGATGGGGAGAGCGACAGGAGGAGAAGCGGCTGCTGGGGGAGAGGGGGCGCCTCTAGCCTGCCCTAGCCTGCAGTGGCCATGGCAACCCTCTGCGCGCTTGAGTGGGTGGGAGTCTGAGTGCCTTGGGTGAGGTGGGGGGGAACCAAGGTGGGGATCTGGGATCTGAGCCCCCTTCATGGTCTCCTCCCTTCCTGGCAGCAGCCGGCCCCTCCACACACAGCCCTCTGGCTGCATCTCCTGCCTCCTGCCCACTCCCCAAACCCAGCCGCCCATGAGCCCGCCTCCTCCAGGAAGCCCTCAGGCATCCGGCAGGCCCATAAGGAAGCTGCAGGCCCCGGGGTTACTATGAAGGACCAGCTGAGAGTCGAAGCTCCTGAATTTCAATCTGCTGTGTAGCTTCAGAGCAAGCACTTGGCCTCTCTGAACCTATTTCCCCATTGCTGCTCAGGGACTAACAGACCTACCTCGCAGAGACAGAGCACGTGCCCAGAGAGGGCCCAGGTACATGGTCCTCGGGCAGGGCAGGGTTCTCGCGGCATCTCCAGTCCCTGCCCCATCCTCCAGCTCAGCGGATGGCAGCCCAGTCCCTCCAGGTGCTCAGGAACCGGACAGTCATCCTGGATCCCTCTCCCCTCACATCACATCCAGCCCCGTCAGGTCCTGTGGCTACTCCTTCAGAGTCCACTCACCTCTCGCCACTCCTCAGCTTCTCTGGTCCAGCCCCATCATCTCCTGGCTGGACCCCACTTCCCCACCTCACTGTCTACACCTCGTCTCCCCATCTATCTGCCACCCCTGTCCCATCCAATCTCTACCCCAAGGCGAGAACAATCTTTGCAAAATGAAACTGTCTACAGTATGTTTCCCCCATGGCCACCAGAGGGCGCTTGTGAGCATCTAAGTCAGCTGCTTCCCTCCTCTTCTCAGAACCCTCCGTGGCTCCCACCTCACTCGACCAAAAGCCAAAGTCTGTATCATACAAAGGCTCTGCACTGGGCCGGATGTGGCGGCGCACACCTGTAATCCCAGCACTTCGGGAGGCTGAAGCGGGCTGATTGCTTGGGCTCAGAAGTTCCAGACCAGCCTGGGCAACATAGTGAAACCCTGTCTCTACCAAAAATACAAAAAGTTAGCCACGCATGGTGGCACACGCCTGTGGTCCCAGCTCCTCGGGAGGCTTAGGTGGGAGGATCTCTTGAGCCCGGGTGGTGGAGGTTGCAGTGAGCTGAGATTATGCCACTGCACTCTAGCTTGGGCAACGGAGCAAGACCCCATCTCAAAAACAAAAAACAAACAGGCCCTGTACAATGTGAAACACCAGGCACTGTTCTGCCTTAGGGCCTCTTCATGGGCTGTTTCTCTCTTCCCCAGATCCCCTCACAGCTCCTCCTGCATCTTCCTTTTGGTCTTTCCTCAAACATCACTAGCTCGGCAAGGTCCTGCTGGCCCCCGCACTCCTACGCCGTGTCCTGACTTGATTTCTCCATACCTATCACCAGCACACCATGCATTTTATTTGCTTATGAACTCTCTGCTACTAGATGCTGGCTCTGCAGGGTGGGGTTTGCATACTACACTCAGCACAGTGCCTGGCACAAGCAGGAAGCTGAAATATAATTGTTCAATGAAGAACCTTTTAAAGGTCACCTGGAGCTGGGCACAGTGGCTCATACCTGTAATCCTAGCACTTTGGGAGACCAATGCAGAATTGCTTGTGGCCAGGAGTTTGAGACCAGCCTGGGCAACACAGTGAGATCCTCTCTCTACAAAAATTTAAAAATTAGCCAGGCATGGTGGCACACACCTGTGGTCCTGGCTACTCGGGAGGCTGAGGCAGCAGGGTCATTCAAGCCCAAAAAGTCAAGGCTGCAGTGAGCTATGATCATGCCACTGCACTCCAGCCTGGGTGACAAAACAAGACTCCGTCTCTAAATAAAATAAAATAAAATAAAATAAAGGTCACCCCAGCCACCAAGCAGCACTAGACTGCAGAGCGGTAGGGGTCATTCAAAAAATTCCCTGCACCCCCCCGACACCTTCTCCTTCGTCTCCCCATCTATCTGCCACCCCTGTCCCATCCAGTCTCTACCCTGAGGCCAGAACGATCTTTGCAAAATGGAAATCCAATTACACCCCTCCCTGCCTACAACCCTCCATGGCTCCCTATTGCCTGTGATGCTCTAACATGGCATCTCAGGCCCTGCTGTCCTGCCACCTTCCCATCACTTCTACTCAGCGTCTGTCTCTCTCTCACACACAGTTCCTTATTCTGCTCTCCCTCCAAAGGGCTCTGCCCAGAGGACGGCATTCGTATCTCTCATATCCACTCTCACAGCACACAGGGCCTCTGTGTTTTGCTCCCCTAACTGGACTTGGGCTCAGCTGTTAAATGTCTGTCTTCCCCACCATCGAGGGACTCTGAGGGGAAAGTACCATTGTGGGTTGGGCTGGCTCTTGTTGCATACCCAGCCCTGGGCAAGGAGTGGATGCTTGTTCATTTGTTTAATGAATGAAGATGAAATAGACCCAAAAAGCAGATCATCTATTCAGTGGATGTTTACCGAGTTCCCAACTGGTCACAAGTGCAATGGAGGAAGGTGTGCTTGAGAGGGGGTATACGTGTAGGTGCAACTGTAGACAGGGTGGCCAGGAAATGCCTCCCCTAAAAAGTGACATTTCAGCAGAGGTCTTGAGGAGGTGAGCCATCTAGGTACCTGTGGAAAGAGCATTCTGGGCAGAGGGAACAGCACGTGCAAAGGTCCTGGAGTAGGAATGTGCTGAGATGTGGCTGGGGCCCTGCAAGCAAGGGAAGAGTGGAAGGAGGTGAGGGCAGCTGGGGAGGGGGGTCACAGAGACCATGCAGGGCCTTGTGGACCTCAAGGAGGACTTTGGCTTTCTAGAGAGGTGGGAGCCATTGGGAATCCTGAACAAAGGAGGGATGGGATCTGGCTCGGGTGTTCACAGGTGTCCTCTGGCCACAGAGGTGGAGATCAGACTGTGTGTGGGGAGGGTTGCTGGGAGTGGAGGGTACTCCCTACCCCACCTGTCCCTTGCCTTTTGTCCACAGGGCTGTCAAAGCCAGAAACCTGAAGCTTCCACCAAGTGCTGGCTGCTTCTGGCCCTCACCTTGCTGGTTGCCTCCTGGCCTCCCTTCTGGCCTCCTGGCCTCCCTTCCTGCCAACTATGGCTCTCTCCCATGTAGCAGCTAGAGGGAGCTCATGCTAAACATTCTCACCCTGACATCTGGATCCTGACATAAACCCCCTACCTCTACCCCCATCCCTGCCACAGGCCCTGGCAGCCCCACGGACAAACCAAACAGACTCACGGTCACAAGGCCAGCCAGCAGCCTCCAGCTTCTCTCCATGTGCAGTTGTGAAACATCTCTCCTTCCTCCCCTTTGAGCCACCACCTTCTGTCTGACCTCAAGGCAGCCCCTCTCTCTCACAGATGCTCCTTCCCCTCCACCATACCCCTCCTCCCCCTCCAGGTTGCAGCTGGGAAGCCCTCGCCTCCGGGAAGCCTTCCCTGACTTGCACCTCTGCTGTGCTCACCATCATGGCAGGTCCTGTGGCCTGTGGCCTGTGGTCTGTTTCCACTCCAAAGTGTTCACTGTCCAGCCCCAAGCTTTGCACTCTGAGCTCAGCAGAGCAGAGCTGAAAAGAGTTCTAGAAGCTAGGGCCCGAGCAGAGGGCACAGAGGCGGGATCCCCCTGCCTCATCAGATGCTGGCAGTTAAGGGGCAGGGTGAGACCAGGAGACGGGGGCATGGTGCCTAGCAGGGCAGGAGAGAAGAGGCCCCGGGCATAGCGCCCTTAAGTTGCAGGTTCAAATCCAGGCTGTGCGCCGTCGTGTCGGCACGACAGGACACCCACATCACTCCTCTCAATTCTGTCTCTCCACGGGGGAGCTGGGGAACGAGAGCATCCCAGGGTGGCTGTGGGGGTTAGAAATAATTTTCGGCAATTCCACACATCTTTTTTGGAGCATCTTCTATGTGCCAGACACTGAGGGGCTGGGTACAAAAAAGTCGATTCTATAGCGTACCAGTGTTGTGAAAGAAGATAAAGCCAGGAAAAGTGGCTATGAGTGTGTGTGGGTTTGGGAGTGTTTTTTTTTTTTTTAATCGTATTTTTAAAGACAGGGTCTCGCTCTGTTGCCCAGGGTGGAGTGCAGTGGTGGGATCATAGCTCACCACAGCCTCTGAGCTCAAGGGATCCTCCTGACTCGGCCTCCCAAGTAGCTGGGACCACAGGGCGTGTGCCATCGTGCCCAGCTAATTTTTAATTTTTTTGTAGAAATGGGGGCCTCGTTATGTTTCCCAGGCTGGTCTCGAACTCAAGCAATCCTCCCGCCTCATCCTCCCAAAGTGCTGGGATTACAGGCATGAGCTACTATGCCCGGCTGTTGCAATTTTATTTTATTTTATTTATTTATTTATTTGAGACAGAGTCTTGCTCTGTCATCCAGGCTGGAGTGCAATGGCGTGATCTTAGCTCACTGCAACCTCTGTCTCCCAGGTTCAAGCGATTCTCCTGACTCAGCCTCCTGATTAGCTGGGACTACAGGCACTCACCACCACGCCCAGCTAATTTTTGTATTTTTAGTAGAGACGGGGTTTCACCATGTTGGTCAGGCTAGTCTCGAACTCCTGATCTCAGGTGATCCACCCACCTCGGCCTTCCAAAGTGCTGGGATTACAGGCATGAGCCACTGTGCCCGGCTGTTGCAATTTTCAACAGGATGATCAAGAAAGGTCATCTCCCCTGGAGAACATGACATTTTAGCAAACCTCTGTGAATTTGAGGGAGGAGCACGCAGGTGATCAGTTCAGGAGAGTTAGAAGAGCATCCTAGTAAGGGTCACAGCCCCTGCAAAGGCCCTGGGGCTGGACCGTGCCTGTATGTTTGAATAACGGTGGCAGCTGCATCGAGGAAGCGGGTCGTGAGCTGGTGAGGAGAGTGGGAGGAGGTGAGAGCAGGGAGGTGCCGGGAACAGACTGTGCGGGACTCACCTCATACTTTAAGCACACAACTGCTCCCCAAATGGGGCCGCCCCTCTGCCCAGCCTTCACTACCAGAAGCCACTAGGGGGCGTCCTGGGGCAGGGTCGGCCAACCATGGCCAGGCCCCCTCCTGCTTTTGTACAGCTGGTGAGCTAAGAATGGTGTTTACATTTTTAAAGGACTGAAGAGAAGAGAAAAGAGAACAGGCCACAGAACCCGTCTGTGGCCCGCAAAGCTTGCAGGATTTACCATCGGGCTTTCTACAGAAAAGTCAGCCAACCTCTACTCTATTTTATTTATGTATATATTTTTTTGAGACAGGGTCTTGCTCTGTTGCCCAGGCTGGAATGCACTGGCGGGATCACAGCTCACTGCAGCCTTGACCTCCCAGCTCAAGTGATCCTCCTGCCTCAGCCTCCCGAGTAGCTGGGACGACAGGCGTGCAGCACCATGCCCAACTAATTTTTTAATTTTTTATTCTGTAAAGAAGGGGGTCTCGCTTTGTCGCCCAGGCTGGTCTTGAACTCCTGGACTCAAGTGATCCTCCTGCCTCAGCCTCCCAAAGTGCTGGGATTACAGGCATGGGCCACCTTGCCCCACTGGCAACCTCTACTCTACAGCCATCACTGCCAACCCAGGACAATTCTGCCCCTGATCCCAGTATGTTTAGCAATGTCTGGAGACTTTCTGAGGTGTTACAACTGTGGGGCTGGAGGTGTCACTGACATCCATCGGGAAGAGGCTAGGGTGGCCTCTGAGCATCCTATAGTACAGAGGACAGCCTCCCACAGAGAATGATGCAGTGCCAAAATCAGGAGTAATGGAAATCATCTGGGAAATCCTGTCTGGGAAAGCCAGCCCTGGACCCCTCACCTCCTCAAGGGATAGGAAGGAGAATCCACCTGGCTTCCTGACCTGATCATTTGTGACCTGCAGGGTATTTTTAGCCTCTGAGGGAGGGGCACTGACTATTCTGAGGTTTTTTTTTTTTTTTGGCGGGGGGCGGGGCAAGGCTATTTTTGGCCTGGGCATCTATTTATTGAATTTTTATCTTCCCCCAAATTTTGGAACAGGAGACAGTGAAGGCAGGGGCTTTTTTTTTAAGAGTCAGGATCCTGCTTTGTCGCCCAGGCTGGAGTGCACTCGTGCAATCAAAGCTCACTGCAGCCTCAAACTTCTGGGCTCAAGCGATCCTCCCACCTCAGCCTCCTGAGCAGCTGAGACTACAGGTGCATATTCACGATGCCCAACTATTAAAAAAATTTTTTTAGAAACGAGTCTTGCTATGTTGCCCAGGCTGATCTCAAATTCTTGTCCTCGAGCAATCTTCCCACCTCGGTTTCCCAACATTCTGGGTTTACAGGTGTGAGTCACCACACCTGGGTCAGGTAAGACTTCTTGAATGCACACTGTGGGCCAGTGATGACTGTTGACACCTGGGATTCCCAAAGCAAAGCAAATCACAACATCCTCGCGCACTTGGATCCTCCTCACAGACACAGACAGTAAACAAACAAGCGCAGAACATCAGGAAATTACAGACTATGTGAAAAGCCGTCCGCTGTACTGAACATCAGGAGGGGTGTGGGAAGCTGAGACTTTGCAGAAGGTGCCTGGGAGTAAACCTTACCGGGGAGGTGATATTTCAAGAGGGTGGGGGAGAAAAAGCCTCGCAAATATCTGGGGAAGGGTCCTAGGTGGCAGAACAGCAGTGCAAACGCCCCGGGGTAGGATCACACTTAGCACACTGCAGGAGCAACGAGGAGGGAGGAGGTGGCCCAGAAAGACCATGAAGGGCCAGACCCCAGGACAGTCCAAGCCTGTGGGCTACTGCAGTCAGAATTTGGGTCTACCCTCGAAAAGGAGACACATGCCTTCTCCCCAACTCGCGTGACAGGAGAGTTTTGCTTTTTTGTTTTGGGTTTTTTTTTTTTTTTGAGAATGAGTCTTGCTCTGTCGCCCACACTGGAGTGCAGTGGCACAATCTCGGCTCGCTGCAACCTCCGCCTCCTGGATTCAAGCAATCCTCCCGCCTCAGCCTCCCTGGTAGCTGGGACTACAGGTGCACACCACCACGCCTGGCTAATTTCTGTACTTGTAGTAGAGATGGGGTTTCACCATGTTGGCCAGGCTGGTCTCAAGCTCCTGACCTCAGGTGATCCACCCGCCTCAGCCTCCCAAAGTACTGGGATTACAGGTATGAGCCACCACGCCCAGCTGACAGGAGAGCTTTGATGGAAACCCCATATGTGTTGCTAGAGTGTGAGCTCCATGAGGACAGGACGTGGCCACCACCCCCCATGGCGCCCCCCGCATGGTGCTGGGTGGGGAAGGCACTTGGCAAGCGTGTGCAGATTGCATGACAAGGTGCACCCAGCCTTGCTCCAAGAGCACACAACTGCAGGTGCACAAAAGATGCAGACAGCTCCATGTGTGCACACAGACAGCTACTCCTTGCAGCCCTACCTCCCCCAGCATGACCACCCCCTCTGAAAAACACAAACACCAGCACACAAGGGACCCTTATGAACACCGGATGTGCCTGATGGTCACGTGGCCACATGCACCCTTGGCTAGATCACCATCCAGGCCACACAGGCAGAGGACACCTATGCACAGGTGGAGACAGACAGACATCTGGATTCTGGGGACACCGGGACCCCCTCCATGTTTCTACTTGGCCTCCCACCTCACTCCAGCACCCGTCTCTTCCCTTCCATCAGGGTGCCCAATAGCAACCACTTTGCCCCAAACCCAGCCTGGGAGGAGCTGTCTGTCTTGCCATGGCACCTTCAGGGTCACTGGGGTCAGGGTTTCAGACCCAGGGAACCCCCGCCTCGGGAGCCCCTCTCCCTGCCTCCCCACGGAGGGGCTGGAGGAGGGGAAGTGTCTGGCATGTGGAAATCAGATCCGTGAGAGGAACCCACACAGAACCCAGAGCCTTGTGTGTCCTTGGCCACATGTCTCGCCAGGGAGGAAGGAGGGGGTGGAGGGCAAAGACGATGATCCGGCGGGGATGGCAGTGCTCCCACTCCTCCCGTTCCTCTTGAGGGGCACCCGCTGCCACCCTCCCCACCGAGATGCCTGCGCTGGGGCTGAAGCAACACACGCTCTGCCACCAGCCTGGCAGGGCAGGGAGGACACAGACGCCCCGAGATGCAAGCATCACACAGCCTCACATGCAGGTGGAGACGCCACCGGCCAGGAGCCCAAACTGCTGGATGCAAACACACTCCCGTGCAGCTGAGGCGCCTGTAGGCTCCTCCCCAACGTGCCCACAGGGTCCTACTAGGCCCCCCAGGAGAAAGGGCTTCCCTGGGCAGGCTGGGAATAGAAGCTGGGCTTCAAGTTCCCCCCGTCCACCCCCTCCCTGCAGGCTCCACAGCCCAGGTGTGCTGGTCCCCAGCTCCCCATCCTCCCCAACCCTGGGCGCCAGCTACATCCCCAAGAGCAGGAATCAGCGTGGGTGACCACAGGGTACGCAAGCTTCCCAGAAGTGGGGATTGAGATGGGCGCCCCTTGGAGAGAAAGAGGGCCTGCAGGGGTGTCCCAGGGCAGGTGCCACACACACATGGGGTGGACCGAGCAAGGCCATGAGGGAGGTCACCAAGCTGGGTAGGAAGATGGTGGCAAGACCAGCAGGAGGGCCGGGACCCACATGTGAGCGCACACGTATGTCGCACATGTATGTGGCTCCGTGCACGGGTGCGATCGCTGCCAGCCATGGAATTAGTTCCCTTTTCCGAATTCCAGATGATTTTTCATCTCTGTAATTAATGGGCAAGTCAGTTCTGAACGGCATGGCAGGCAAATTGCTAGTTAGGAAAATCACGGATAATTTTCTCGATATGATAATGAAGATTGTAAACCTTCTCTTATTCTCCCTGTTTTCATCCTACTTTTAAGTAATAAATTTGGCATTAGTGGGAGGGGAGCAGGGAGGAAGGAGAAGTCACCTGCCCTCCAAAGCTGGGGCCTGACAGGGGCCCACGCAGAATCAATCCCCTGCCCCCGGGCCGTGGGGCAGACTGGAGAAGAGAATGAGGGGTGTGGACCCTCCGTGGGGTTGATCAATTCAGGGGGCCAGGCCCTGGAGAGCAGGTGGAGGGCAGGGAGCTTTCAGGCTGTGAGCCAGGGTGAAGGAGTGGGGTCTGGAGTCAGGTTAGGCACATGGCAGCCCTTGGGGTGTTGGAGAGAGAAGCTGTTTGCTGTCTGTCCGCAAACAGCATGGAGGTCAACGGCCCGGAATATACATTCACCCTCAGGTGTGCCCCACTGGGTCCAACCTCCTCTAAGCAGTGACTCCCTACCAGGGTAAGGGAGCCGGGCAAGCAAAGAGGGGAAGAGAGAAAGAGAGAGAGATATAGAGAAAGACAGAGAGTGAGAGAGAGCGAGAGAGAGAGCGCGAGAGAGCGAGCCAGCCATCTTGGCAGCCATTTTGAACCCCTCCCCCTCCTGCCCTAGGCACACATGTTGGGATGTGGGATGTGGGAAGACAGACCCCAGCTCTGAGTCCAGTGGAAGCCAGGCGGAAGGGGGGGGGGGCCTGCCTGGAACTGGGATACAGAAACACCCACGCAGCTGCCATGGCTGGGGGTGGATGGGGGTTGGAACAGGAAGAAAGGGTCCAGGCAGGTACAGTGAGGTGCTGGCCAGGGATGGGGCAGTGTGAGGACCTGGACTGGAAGTGTAGGGACAGGGGTGTGTGTAACCAGCGGCTGTCTTCAGATGGGGGCCGGGGGTGCACTGGAGAGATACCTGGGAGGGCATTTTCTGGACACGGCTGGAGCAAACAGCACCCCCCCACCCCACCACTTCAGGCCTGGACTCGGGTCCCAGGACCGTCAGATGGGAGGATGACAACTGAACCCTCGTAGCTCAATCCAATGCGCACCTGGGGTGGGGGTGGGGAGCTGTCCTCAAAGCACGAATAATCCGGGTGGATCAAAACTGCCGGCCTCCCGTGCTTTAACCCGGCACCACGGAGAGAAGGTGCTGCCTGGCTGCACCCCCTCTTCCTGACAGCGGCGCCCCCCGGACTACGGCCGGCTTAACACCCAGACGGACCTCTCCCCATCCCCCGCGCCACTGCCTCTCAGAGAAAAACAACCCCCTCGCCCAGCATCCTGTGGTGCCAATCCCCGACACGGATCCTCTGGGGCCCGGGGCCGGCGCGCGGCGCGCACACGCACACGCACACGCACCCCCTCCGCTCACACCCAGACACCTACACAAACAGGGCGCCAAGCACCCGCGCGCACACGCACCAGGGACACGCAGGCACCGCCGCGCCGCTTCCCCACAAAGGCTGGCGCGCGCGCGGGCACACGCAGCCACGCGCGGGCACCCTCGCGGTCCCCTCCCCCCGCCAGACACCCTGCGGTCGCCCGTCCGCACCCCCGCGCCCCGGGAGCTCCGTGGGGGCCGCCCCTCCCGGGCCCCTCGCCAGTGGGGGTGAGGTGCGGGCTGCCCCCGACGCCCCTCCCGCTCAGGTGCGGTGCCCCGCGCGGCTCCAGCGTCCCCTCCCCCCTCGCGGCCAGAACAAGCCTCGGCCTCCCATCCTTCCCGCCTCCCCTCTTCCGCGCGCCCCGCACACCTGGCCCAGGTGCTGCTTCGCCCCTCGCCCTGGGCCCGCAGACACTCACCTGTCCAGCGCCGCTCTGGGGTCGGCCCAGCGTGTCTCTCCTGCGGCTCGGCGAACCCGGGCCCCCCGCCCGGCACATCTCCCGGAGCCGGGGCTGGGGGGAAGCGGGTAGGAGGTGGCGGGGCGAGGGCGGCCTCCGTGTCCCTTCCTTCCCCTGGCCCAGCACCGCCGCCACCAACCAAAAATTAGAAAAAAAAAAAAAGAAAGAAAAGAAAAAAAAAAAGAGGCGGATTACACGGATCCAAAGGCGGCCCCCTCGCGGCGGCGGAGGCTCGGGACTGGGGGCGATCGGGTCTGCGCCCCTCCCGGGGAGGCAGGCTGTGGGGCGGGGGCGGCGTCAGAGCGCCGGGGGCTGGGGCGAGGCGGAGCGCCCCGAGGCGGCGCCGGCAGCGGCCCGCATCTCCCCCGCAGCTCCGCGGCCCCGACGGAGGCGGCACGTGTGCGCCCAGGCGACTTCCCAGCCCCCTCCGACGGCGGCGGTGGACGAGGGGTCAACGGGGCAGCCGAGGCGCCCCTGCAGGCCCCCGCCGCTCGGCGGCGCCGCTCCGGGGCCCGCGTGGCCCCATCAGCCGGGGCCTCCTCGGCAGACGGCGGGGCGGGGGCACCGCAGCGCCGACAGCTCCCGCGCCGACGGCTCGGGCTCCCCGCAGTGGCCGCGGGGAGCTCGGGTTGGGGGCGGGCGGCGCGGAGCTGGCGGAGGGGGGCGGCGCGGCCGGAGGTGGGGCGCCAGGCCGGGCCCGTGGGCACCGCAGGACGCGCGGACCGAGCCGGCGCCGGGCACCAGCAATGACAAGCCGCCTGCTCTCCCCGCTCCCCGGCGCACCAGCTCCGGGAGGGGGGCGGTGGGCGCGCGCAAAATCCGGCCCGGAGTCGCCGCCCGGGACTGGCCGCCGCAACCCGCTTGAGCGCCCCAGGAGCCGGCCCGAAAACCCGTGCTGGACTTTCCTTCCTTTCGCCTCCTCTCGCCTCCTCCCTGGAAAAGCAGGGAGAGGGAAAGCGACGTACTGGAGCCCCGCGTTGGAGCGGGGAGTGGGGGAAGGGAGACAGGCGTAAGGAAGACCCGGAGCGGATTTTCCAGAGAAGTAAAAGGAAAGGCGCCGAGGCCGGGGAAGGAGGGCGCAAATGGGGAGATCTGGAAGGGTTGTGCAAAACCCGAGTTGGATTAGATAAAGATGGGAGGAACGGTGTTGGATGGGGGGTTGGGGGGTAGATGCGACATGGCCCAACGCACCCGGGGCACGCAAATTTCGGGCCGGATTCTTTCTTGGGAGACGGAGTAATGCGTCAGGCCTAACGCAGTGAAAACAAGCAAGACCCGGCCCGGAACTCCCGGGACCTGGGTTCGCATGGAGTTAGTTCTGGAAGGGGGATGCTTAGTGGCTGAGGCGACTTGGGCTGCCCTCATCTTCCTGGCAGCGACGTGCAAGGGGGAGGGGCAAAAGGAGGGCTGGACTCGGGTACGACGGGATTCGGCGTGCTGGCTGCACCGGAGCGGACAGGTAAAAGCGGTTTCTGGATCCAGGGGCGCTGCGAAGGGAATGCGATGAGGCCGCTACCCTGGGAGACCAGACCTACAATAAAAGGCGAAGGAGGCACGCCAAGCCAGGACTGGAGCGCGGGACGGGATGAGACCCTTAGCAGAAGATCCTGGGCCACCGGGACAGGGGCTTGGAGCTGACCGGGCAGTAGGGGCGGAGGGAAGCGTTAGGGGGAGGTTTGTATCTATAAACGCCTCAAAGTCTTGCTTTTGGGGAGGGGGTGCGAGGAGAAAAATTGAATTTTATGTTCTCTGAAAGAGTAAAAACCCGGCATGGATTTTCAACACCTAACAACTCCATTGCAGCTGGTGGACTCTAAGAAGTAGGGCAAGAAGCAGGCTTGGGTTCCCAGGCATCAGACCAAGTAAGGCGAGGGGCAGGTTTCGGGTTGAGGCTGCAGAGGGAGCCCCCGCACCCCCTCTCTGGGGTGGGGAAGGCTGTTGGACCCGGCTTGGCTCTCTGGAGAGCGAAAGTTGTGACTGCCAAGACCTATAGCTGGGGCTATAAAACTGGGCCCCAAGCCAAAAATAGGCACTTCGGCAGAACAGGCAACTTTGTGCAGGGTGGGGGCTGGAGGGAAATGGAAGTGGGGGGAAGAATCCTGGCGTAGAGGGAACAGGGGGAGGGGGGAGTCCCTGAAGCGGGGCTGCTGGCTCCATTTTATGAAAGATGGGAAGACTGATGGCTGGGGAGGGCTTGGAATCCTCAGGGAAGGGAATCCATTCAAGTGAGACCCAAATGTTAAAGCAGACAGCTCAAAGTTCAAAGTTGGGCTGCATCTTAGCAGCAGGGCAGACAAACCCTGATCTGAGTTTTAGAGGAGGGGGACGGGCTGAGGATGGGGATGGGGGAAACCCCCATTCCCTACATGTCCAGGGAAGAGAGTGCATTGCTAACCAGGCGCTTTGCAGAATGAATGAGGAAAGGGAAAAGGGTTCCTGAGTAGGAGTGGTAAATCCACAAAACTTGAGGCATATCTGGATGGGAAAAATGAGTATCTAAGAAAGCCTGAATTGATAGGCTGCACGGGAATTAACTTGGCCTCTAAGAATCCCTTCCTAGAAGCAAGTCGCTGTGGCTAAACTGGAGGAAGGGCAGGGACACCAGACTTCCAGGCTGCCCAGGTGACCATGCACCACTGCTGTGGCAGCCTGTCACCCTCCACCGCCTTCTATGGACAGCTGTCTTTTCATGACTGGGAAGGGATTCTTGAAAGCCAGAACCTAGGCAAATCTGGCCCCAGAGAACTTCAAAATGGAGGGATAGGTCACTTTCGTTCCTCCTTCATGCCCAGGATTTCATGGCTGCAGAGCTGTCCAGCCTTGAATCTGGGTGGCCAGGCTGGACACCTGGATCTGGGGGACCAAAGGGGTATAAAGTAGGAGTTGGTGAGTGCAAAACAGATCCCATCCATCTGTGGTTGACTGCAGATCCACTGGGTATGGAGGAGGGCATCCCATCTCTCTACGCCTCAATTTCCCAGTTTGAGATATTGACAGTACCAAGTAAGACCCATGAAGGCTTTGAGATGGAGGGCACTCCAGGCAGCCAGCTTTCTATAAACCTAGCAGTACCGAAAAGGGAACGGAACTTGACGCTCAGGAAAAGCTTGTCACCTCCTTGTTCTCTTGCTCCGGGCCTTTGTCCCCACCCCACCCTCCAGCCCTGAGCAGCCCACCCACTTCCCCCTACAGAGCTAGCCTAGGAGGTGGTTCTAACTTGCACTCTCCAGAGGCTACGAGAAGGAGTGGCCTTTACTTATATGAGGGAAAGCAACGACATTCTTTAAGGCACCCTCAGCTCAGTTTGGAAAACCCCAGCCGGAACCCCCTCACCCTCGCCCCTCACCCCTTTCTAGACCCTCTAAACCCCACCGGTCCCAGCTGGGATCGGCTCTCCAGCCTCCATCTGATCCATGTCTCCTGGACTTGTGTGCGGCGTGCTCAGGAGGCAAAGGGTGCGGAGAGGCTGGGGGCCGCGTAAAGAGCCCTGGCGCCCCTCAGACCTTCGGCTGCGCAGCCGCAGTGGAGGCCGCGTGAGCAACTGGGCTCCGGGAACCAAGGCGTCCGCGCGCGCACGCAGACTCGCCCGCGCGCCGCGTGCCCCGCGCTGCCCAGGTCGGTACCCGCGCTTCGGACACCCTGCTCCCAGGGCGCTCCTCGCTTCCAGCCTCCCACCTTGCGCCTTGGGATTCCCATGAGCCCCGCGCCTGAGACACCCCACGCTCTGTGTATTCCGTCCCACGGGACCTCCACGCCCACGGTGCCACGCGCCTCGAGTACCCCATGTTCTATGAACCCTGCACCTGGACGCCCCATCTTCTGTGCACCCTGTGCTATAGAACCCGCACGCCCAGGGTGCCCTATGCCTGTGTTCTCCTGCGTATCTGGGACCCCACATTTTGTACGCCTAGCACCTCCAGCATCCCAGCGTCAGACACAGCTGGGCTCGCCTGTGCCTTGTCTGTCCCCTCTCTGTGCCTTCCATGTATTGCGCCCACTGCCTCGGTTGGGCCCCCAACCTCACAGTCTTGAAGGCTCTGCTTCGCCCCAGTGCTCAGCTTCCCTTTGCCTCAGGCCCAGCGCCCTCATTCCCGGGTGCCCTGCCTCAGGCTCCTGGACAGGTCAGCGCAACGCCAGACAGCCACTGCCCACCAGGCGCCCCCAGCCCGTGTTTTCCTAGAGCCCACTCGGTATAGGATGCACAACCCTGCTGTTCATTTCACTGCTCCGTGCACGTATTCATTCCTTCCATTTACGCCTCAAACACACAGCACGCACCTTATATGCCCTTACCTGTCAAGTGCAGTGTGATGCATTGAGGATGTGACTCCAGTGCACAGGGAACAAGGCAGGGAGCCTTCTCTGGGCCCTTCCTTCGTCATGGAGAAGATGGACACAGAATGCGTTATGGAATGAGCCCTGGAAAGTCAGCAGGTGCCAGGGAGTGGAGGATGGACCTATCCAAGCCTTGAGGTGTGGGTGAAGTTTTGTGTGTCCCCGGCCTTTCCAGAGGCTCCCTGTACCCCCATCTTAGGCAACTTCTTTTATTTATTTATTTATTTATTTATATTTTTATTTATGTGTTTATTTTGAGGAGTCTCGCTCTGTTGCCCAGGCTGGAGTGCAGTGGCACGATCTCTGCTCACTGCAACTTCCCTCTCCCGGGTTCAAGTGATTTCCGGCTAAGTTTCGTATTTTTAGTAGGGACAGGGTTTCACCATGTTGGCTAGGCTGGTCTCGAACTCCTGACCTCAAGTGATCCGCCCACCTCGGCCTCCCAAAATGTTAGGATTACAGGCGTGAGCTACCGCGCCACCCTATTTATTTATTTTTAGAGACAGGGTCTCTTTCTGTCGCCCAGGTTGGAGTGCAGTGATGAAATCATAGCTCACTGCAGCTCACTGCACGAGCCACCACACCCAGCTAATTTTTGTATTTTTTTTTCATAGCTTGCTATGTTGCCCAGACTGGTCTCAAACTCCCGGACTCAAATGATCCTCCTTCCTAAGTCTCCCAAAGGGCTGGGATTACAGGTGTGAGCCATGGTGGCAGGCCAACCTTGGGCGATTTCTGAGTTCCATTCAGTTCCACCCCCACTGCCAAGCCAAGTGGAGGGCAAGATAAAGAGGTCCCAGAATTGGGCTAGGAGGATAGGTTGGGGGCAGGGAGTAATTCCAACTGTGTTCTTTTTTTTTTTTTTTTTTTTTTGAGATGGAGTCTCACTCTGTGTCATTCAGGCTGGAGTGCAGTAGCATCATCTCGACTCACTGCAACCTCTGCCTCCCAGATTTAATTGATTCTCCTACCTCAGCCTCCCAAGTAGCTGGGATTACAGGCATGTGCCTCCATGCCAGGCTAATTTTTGATTTTTTTTTTTCTTTCAGTAGAAACAGGGTTTCACCATGTTGGCCAGGCTGGTCTTGAACTCCTGACCTCAAATGATCTGCCCGCCTCAGCCTCCCAAAGTGCTGGGATTACAGAAATGAGCCACTGCACCCGGCCAGGTTTTTTTGTTGTTTGTTTTTTGTTTTGTTTTGTTTGAGATGCAGTTTCACTCTTGTTGCCCAGGCTGGAGTGCAATGGTGTGATCTCAGCTTACCACAACCTCCACCTCCCGGGTTCAAGCCATTATCCTGCCTCAGCCTCCCGAGTAGCTGGGATTACAGGCACACACCACCACGCCCAGCTAATTTTGTATTTTTAGTAGAGACGGGGTTTCTCCGTGTTGGTCAGGCTGGTCTTGAACTCCCATCCTCAGATGATCTGCCCACCTCAGTCTCCCAAAGTGCTGGGATTACAGGCGTGAGCCACCGCACCCGTCCTCAGGGGGTATATTTTGAAGGTGGAGCAGATGGATTGGAAGTGGGATACGAGGGAAAGAGGTAAGTCAAAATTTGTGAGCTGAGTGAGCCCCTGGAAGGATGGAGGGGATGGAGAGGGGGCAGTTTTGTAGGTTAGATCCAAGCCTTTGGTTTGATATGTCCAAGTGGAGGCGTGAAGTTGGTGCCCGGGGAGAGGTTCAGGCTGGCCGAGAAATGGCTCAAATGAGCACAAATGCTCTCATTTATACTTTATGGTAACTCTGTGGGTGGGGGACTTTCTCCCCATCTTACAGAAGGGGCAACGAAGGCTCCAGAACATGCCCAAGTAGTTAAAAAATGTAGTTATAGGCCGGGTGCAGTGGCTCACGTCTGTAATCCCATTACTTTGGGAGGCCGAGGTGGGCAGATCACCAGAGGTTGGGAGTTCGAGACCAGTCTGACAAACATGGAGAAACCCCGTCTGTACTAAAAATACAAAATTAGCCAGGCATGGTGGCACGTGCCTGTAATCCCAGCTACTTGGGAGGCTGAGGCAGGAGAATCACTTGAATCCGGGAGCTGGAGGTTGTGGTGAGCCAAGATCGCACCACTGCAATCCAGCCTGGAGACAGAGCAAGACTCCGTCTAAAAAAAAAAAAAAAAAAAAGTTAGGTTCCGAGCCGGGTCCTGGATTTGGGCTGGGAGGATAGGGTGGGGATGGGGAATAATTCCAACTGTGGTCTTTTTCTTTTCTTACTCTGTTGTCCAGGCTGGAGTGTAATGGCTCAATCTCAGCTCACTGCAACCTGTTTCCTATGTTCAAGCAAGTCTCCTGCCTCAGCCTCCTGAGTAGCTGGGACGACAGGCGTACACCACCATGCCTGGCTAATTTTGTATTTTTGTAGAGACAGAGTTTCACAATGTTGCCCAGGCTGTTCTCAAACTCCCAGGCTCAAGCGATCCTCCCGCCTCGGTCTCCCAAAATGCTGGCATTACAGGTGTGAGCCACTGCGCCTAGCTAGGCAGGACTATTTGAAAGGCACCAGGGCTAGGCTAGCATGGTGGGAGGCCAGGAGAGGGTCTAGATTATATTCCCAGTGATACTAGGAACCCCAAGAGGGCTTTCAGAAGTGGGTGGCATGATCTTATTTGGATGTTTAAAAGATTATAGGGCTGGGCTTGGTGGTGTGATCCTGTATCCTAGCTGAGGCAGGAGGATTCATGCACACAGGCTTGAGCCTAGGGCTTCCTGGAGGTGGTGTGTGCCATGACCATCAACGTCAATGTGGTGACCCCCCAAGAGCAGGGGACCACCAGGTTGCCTAAGGAAGAGTCAACTGGCCCAGGTTGGAAACACAGCAGGTTAAAACTCCTGTGTTGATCAGTAGTGGAATCACGTCTGTGAATAGCCACTGCGCTCCAGCCTGGGCAACAGGGTGAGGAAAGAAAAAGACCACAGTTGGAATTATTCCCCGCCCCCAACCTATCCTCTCTAAAACCCCCCAACCCTGTCTCTAAAACAAAATGTTAAAATAAAAATAAATAAAATAGGCCAGGCACGGTGGCTCACGCCTGTAATCCCAGCACTTTGGGAGGCCGAGGCGGGTGGATCACGAGGTCAGGAGATCGAAACCATCCTGGCTAACACAGTGAAACCCCGTCTCTACTAAAAATACAAAAAATTAGCCAGGCGTGGTGGCGGGCACCTGTAGTCCCAGCTACTCGGGAGGCTGAGGCAGGAGAATAGTGTGAACCGGGGAGGCGGAGCTTGCAGTGAGCCAAGATCATGTCACTGCACTCCAGCCTGGGCAACAGAGCCAGACTCTCGACAAAACAAACAAATAAATAAAATAAAAGATTATATGAGTGTTCCCTCAATAACTATAACACAGAATTACTATATGAGGCAGGGCACGGTGTCTCACGCCTGTAATCCCAGCACTTTGGGAGGCCAAGATGGGAGGTTCGTTTCAGTCCAGGAGTTCAAGACCAGCTTGGGCAACATAGTAAGACACGGTTTCTACAAAATATACAAACATTACCTGGGCAGGGTGGCTTGCACCTATAGTCCCAGCTACTCAGGATCGGGGGCTGAAATGGGAGGATCATTTGAGCCTGGGAGGTCGAGGCTGCAGTGAGCTATGATTGCACCACTGCACTCCAGCCTGGGCGACAGAGCAAGACCCTGTCTCAAAAAAAAAAAAAAAATGCTGTATGATTCAGCAATTCCTCGCCTAAGTATAACCGAAAGAATTGAAAACAGCCTCCTAAACAGATACTTGTACGTAGATGTTCCTAGCAGCACTACTCACCATAGTAAAAACGTGAAAACAATCCAAATGTTTATCAGTAGATGAACAGATAAACAAAATGTATATTCATACAATGGAATATTATCCAACCATTAAAAGGAAAGATGTCCTGGTACACACTACAACAGGGATGAAACTTGAAAACACCATGCTCAAAAGAAGCCAGGCACAAAAGTTCCCATAGTGTACCATTATATGTTCTATTTATATGAAATGTCCAGAACAGGCAAATCCACAGAGACAGAAAGCGGATGAGGGGTTGCCCAGGGCTGGGGGAGGAGGGAATGGGGAGTGACTGCTAATGGGTGTGAGTTTTCTTAAGGGGATGATGAAAAATGTCTTGGAACTAGACATGATGAATGTACTATGACATAACATGACATCGTCCACCTTAAAATGGTTGGTGGTTAATTTTTTGTTGTGGGAATTTTAGCTCAATTAAAAATGCTGGCCGGCAGGCACGGTGGGTCACGCCTGTAATCCCAGTACTTTGGGAGGCCGAGGTGGGTGGATCACAAGGTCAGGAGTTCAAGACCAGCCTGGCCAAGATGCTGAAACACCGTCTCCACTAAAACTACAAAAATCAGCCGGGCGTGGTGGCGGGCGCCTGCAATCCCAGCTACTCGGGAGGCTGAGGCAGGAGAATCGCTTGAACCCAGGAAGCAGAGGTTGCAGTGAGCCAAGATTGTGCCACTGCACTCCAAACTGGGCAACAGAGTGAGACTGCCTCAAAAAAAAAAAACTGCTAGGGGCCGGGGCACCGTGTCTTACACCTGTAATCCCGGCACTTTGGGAGATAGAGGCTGGCAAATCACTTGAGGCCAGGAGTTTGAGACCAGCCTGGCCAACATGGAGAAACCCCATCTCTACTAAAAATACAAAAAAAGCCGGGCGTGGTGGCACGTGCCCATAGTCCCAGGTACTCCAGAGGCTGAGGCAGGAGAATCACTTGAACCCAGGGGCAGAGGTTGCAGTGAGCTGAGATCGCACCACTGCAGTCCAGCCTGGGCAATAGAGTGAGATGCCAAAAAAAAAAAAAAAAAAAAAAAAAAAAAGGAAGGAAGGAAGATAAGAAGGAAGGGAGGAAGGAAGGAAAGAAAATGCTAGGAATGCTGGTGTGCTCCTGTAATCCCAGTTACCTGGGAGGCTGAAGTGGGAGGATCACTTGAGCCTGGGAGTTAGAGACTGCAGTGAGCTATGACTGCAACACTGCACTCCAGCCTGGGTGACCGAGCGATACTCCTATCTCTTAAAAAATATATATTATTTATAGATTATTATTATTTTTTAATTATACAGGTCAGCCGGGCGCAGTGACTCATGCCTGTAATCCTAGCACTTTGGGAGGTCAAGGCGGGAGGATCGCTTGAGCCCAGGAGTTCGAGACCAGCCTGGGCAGCATAGCGAGACCTGGTCTCTAAATAAATAAATTATATAGTCAATTTGAGAGGGAGCCAGGAGATTCGTGAGGTGATCACCACTGTCATCCAGGTGAGAGGCAGGTGATGGAGGCCCAGAACGGGATGCTGGGGGAAAACGTTAGGTTTTGGGCATGTCTTAGGGGCAGAGTCAACAGGACCCCTTACTTTGCACCCTCCTTGAACTCTGCTTATATGTTACCTCCTGACCACTCTATTGAAAATGCAAAACACAGGACCGGGCGCGGTGGCTCACGCCTGTAATCCCAGCACTTTGGGAGGCCGAGGCGGGCAGATCACGAGGTCAGGAGCTCGAGACCATCCTGGCTAACACGGTGAAACCCCGTCTCTACTAAAAATACAAAAAATTAGCCAGGCGTGGTGGTGTGCGCCTGTAGTCCCAGCTACTAGGGAGGCTGAGGCAGGAGAATGGCGTGAACCCGGGAGGTGGAGCTTGCAGTGAGCAGAGATCATGCCATGCACTCCAGCCTGAGCGACAGAGCGAGACTCCGTCACAAAAAAAAGAAAAAAGAAAAGAAAATGCAAAACACAAAAATTAGCTGGGTGTGGTGGCGCATGCCTGTAATCCCGGCTACTTAGGAGGCTGAGGCACAAGAGTCGCTCTAACCCGGGAGGTGGAGGTTGCAGTGAGCCGAGATCACACCTCTGCACTCCAGCCTGGGCGACAGAGCAAGACTCTGTCTCAAAAAAAAAGAAAGAAGAAAACTGCAAACACCCCCACCCTCCTCACTCCCTTGATCTCCTCTCCCCTTTATCTCTCTCCAGTCCCAGAGATTGGCGGGGGGGGGGTCTCACTATGTTGTCCAGGCTGGTCTCGAACTCCTGGTCCCCACAGCATATCCTGACCTAGTTTCGTTTTCATTCATTTATCTATCTCCCTCACTAGAATACCAACTCCCCAGTCCAGGGATGTTTGTTTCTTGTTCACTGCTGTCTACCCGGAGCCTAAGACCGATCCTGGCACATAGTAGGCGCTCAGGAGAAAGCGGGGGAGTGGAGGAAAGCGAGAATCCCGGAAGCCGCCGGGTTCCAGCCTGAGCAGCAGTGGAGGCGGATTCCTAGTTATGCACCAGCTGGAAGGGGAGCCCGGCTGGGCTGCGCTTCCTTCCCCGGCCGCTAGGGGCCGTTTCCCCGCTGCTCTGCGGCCGCCAGGCGAGGGGGCCCCGCCTCTTCTCCCCAGGTGCTCAGGAGGGGCAGCCCGGGGAAGGGAGGGGGGTGAAGAGCGCAGAGCTGGGGGAGTTGGGGTGTGAGGGGACAAAGTAGGGGTGAAGGGAGAAAGCTGAGCGTGTTTGAGATGGGGACTGCTTAAAGGAAGGGAAAAATGCGTAGGGAGGTTGGGAGGTGTGAGAAGGTGAGGAGACAGCCCGGTGTTAGGGAGAGAGGAGCGGAGAGTTGAGGGAGGTGCGGGAAGATGGGTGATCAACTGGGGAGTCCGGGAAAGTCTGGCAGGCGGAAGGCCTTGCCCTGGTGGCTCCAGTGGAGGAAATTTGGACCATGCATGGAAAAGACCGGGACGATTGAGGGGTGGGATTGGCCTGTGGGGTTGAGGATCCCAGGGAAGAAGCCCTAAGCTTTGGGGGACTTGGACTTGGCCAGTGTATTCTGGGGAGGAAGAGGGATTTCTCAGACCCAGATCCCTCGAACCAGCAACGGGGAGGGACTCCCCCTTTGAGGAGTGCGATGTGCCTGGCAAGTTCACCAGCTAGCTTCTGCAGAACGTGTGGCCAGTAAGTGGCTTATTCAACCTGGCACTGACTCTGCCTCTCTCTCCTTCAAGCCTCAGGGCCAGGATTCATTGTGTAATGAATTGAGTGGTAAAACAGCAATGAATGAGACAGATCCAGTCCCGGCACAAAGAAGGCTGCCCGGCCCTGGGGAAGTGACAGGTAAACTGAGGCAGGGACCTGCTGGCTTTAAATAGCAGTCCCCCTCATGGTGATCTGGGCAGAGACGACCACTCATATGGAGGCTCTGAGGCTGTTACCAAGAAAAAAGCCGGCAGGATCCAAGCTGCAATAGTGTGATAGGGAGTGGTGGGGTCTGCGGCAACCCAGAAATGCCTGCCAGGTCTAAAGGGATCCTGTGTTTGGGATTAAGGTGGATGTGGGGGCTTGCAGGCTCTGTGGAATGGAGATAGGTTGGGAAGGGGGTTGGGAATAGGAGTGAGGGGTTATAGGTGGGTCCCAGAGAGGTAGAGGTGATGGCCACGGGAAGGTAGAAGGTGACTCCTAACCTTGCATGAGCTCATTTCAGGGGACACAAAGCCAAATGCTGACCAGGGAATGAAAATGCAGAATTTGGGCAGGTGTGAGGCAGTGGTGAAGGACAGGGTAGCTGAAGTTGCACCACCCCCCCTTTTCCATGGGCACCCGCTTGCTACCACTCAGCTCCAGCTGTGCACTACCACGTGGGAACTCAGGCTCAATGTTGCCAGAATAGCTTATTCAAGAGAAGCCAGAAATCACAGTTGTTGCACAAAATTCCCTGAGCTTTAAATATCCCATGGGGATCTACTAAAGTTAAATTGCTACGACCCAGCAATTCCATTCCTGGGTTGATTCCCAGTGGGAACAGGAGCTTAGGTTCACCTAAAGACACATCCATGGATGTGCCTAGCAGCTTCATTCATGATCGCCAAACACCAGACACCCCTTAAGTTGACCATCGACTGGCAAGTGGAAAAGAAATGGGAGGACATTCATATAATGGAATATAACGCGGCAATGAAAAAGAATAAACTACTGACGCATTCACAGCATGGATGAATACCAGAGACATAATGTTCAGTAGGAGAAGCAAGATAACAAAGAGAATACCCTGAGTGATTTCATTCCTGTATTGTTCAAGGCCAGGCAGAAGTAACCTATGAAAAGAGTTGGGGAAGCCCAGGGTTTCCTAACTTCAGCCTCATTGACATTTGTGGCTAAATGATTCTGCTTGATGGGGGCTGTCCTGTGCACTGTAGGATGTTGAGCAGAATCCCTGGCCTCCAACCATTACGTACCAGCAGCACCCCCCAGTTGTGACAAATGTCTGTTGTTAGGGGCATAATCACCATCAGATGGGAGCCACTGGTCTGGGCGTGGTGGCTCACACCTGTAATCCCAGCACTTTGGGAGGCCAAGGCGGGTGGATCACTTGAGGCCAGGAGTTCAAGACCAGCCTGGCCAACATGGTGAAACCCTGTCTCTACTAAAAATACAAACAAATTAGCCAGACGTGGTGGCATGTGCTTATAGTCCTAGCTACGTGGGAGGCTGAGGCAGGAGAATCGCTTGAACCCAGGAGGCAGAGGTTGCAGTGAGCAAACATAGCACCACTGCACTCCAGCCTGGGTAACAGAGCAAGACTACATCTCAAAAAAAAAAAAAAAAAAAAAAGCCACTGGCTTAGTGATGTTTTGAGGCAGCCCACTTCCTAGAAAATAGCCCAGGGAGCCTCCTGGGAGACTGGAATGTTCTTGATCTTGAACTAGGTGACAGTGATAAGGGTGAAATGTATTTCAAAAATCCACGGACCTGTGCCCCTAAGATTTATGTGTTTCACCATAAAGGCATTAACTCTACAACATGGATGACCCTTGAAAACATTTGGAAAAGTGAAAGAAGCCGGACACAGAGGGTCACATAGTGTATAACTTCCTTTATATGAAATGCCCAAAACAGGTAAACACATAGGGACAGAAACAGATTGGTGATTGCCAGGGGATGGGGGATGGGGAATGGAGATTGACTGCTAGTGGGGATAGGGCTTCTTTTGGGGGTGATGGAAATGTTCTGTAATTAGACGTGATAGTTGCACAACTCTTTTAGTATACAAAAGTCCAGTGAATTGTACATTTTAAAATGTACAATTGGGGCCAGGCACAGGGACTCATGCCTGTAATCCCAGCACTGGGAGGCCGAGGCGGGCAGATCACTTGAGGTCAGGAGTTCAAGACCATTCTGGCCAATATGGTGAAACCCTATCTCTACTAAATATACAAAAATTAGCCAGGCATGGTGGTGCACACCTCTAGTCGCAGCTACTCAGAAGGCTGAGGCAAGAGAATCACTTGAACCGAGGAGGCAGAGGTTGCAATAAGCAAAGATCGCACCACTGCACTCCAGCCTGGGTGTCGCAGCAAGACTCTGTCTCAAAAAACAAAAACAAAAAAATGTACAATTAATCTTGGCTGGGCACAGTGGCTCATGCCTGTAATCCTAACACTTTGAGAAGCAGAGGTGGGAGGATTGCTTGAGCCCAGGAGTTTGAGACCGGCCTGGGCAACATTGCAAGACCCCAGCTCTACAGATTTTTTTTTTTTTCGGGACAGAGTCTTGCTCTGTTGCCCAGGCTGGAGTGCAGTGGTGCAATCTTGGCTCATTGCAACCTCTGCCTCCCGGGTTCAAGCGATTCTTCTGCCTCAGCCTCCCAAGTAGCTGGGATTACAGGCGCGTGCCACTACACCTGGCTGATTTTTGTATTTTTAGTAGAGACAGGGTTTCACCATGTTGGCCAGGCTGGTCTCAAACTCCTGACCTCAGGTGATCCACCCACCTCAGTCTCCCAAAGTGCTGGGATTACAGGCGTGAGCCACAGTGCCCGGCGAAAAATTTTTTTAATTAGCTGGGCAACGTGGAGCCTGCCTGTAATCCCAGCTACTTGGGAGGCTGAGGTGGGAGGATCGCTTGACCCCAGGAGTTTGAGGTTGCCGTGAGCTATGATTGCACCACTGCACTCCAGCCCGGGGAAACAGAGAGAGATTCTGTTTCTAAAAATAATATAAAATAAAATGGCGAGTGTTATGTTAACTGAATTTTATTCCAAAAAGGAATTTAAAATTTTTTTTTTTAATTTTTTTTAAAAAAGGAATTTTTTAAAAACAAGGAGTTAACCATACAGGCCAAACAACACATCTGGGGCCAGTTTGGCCCCAGGGCTGCCGTCATTTGGGAATGGAGGGAAAGGAAGGGGACGGGGTGGGGGGGTGGGAGGGTAATGCACCATCCAGGAGTTGTGGGCGTTCTTGGTGAAGGGTGGGGGATGAAGCAACTTGGAGGCAAAAGAAAGTATGTCTCGGCTCAGGGGAGCGCTCCCTCTTAACCCAACCTGTCAGCCCTGGAAAGAAATCAGCTACGGGTCGGAGGCCAGCCAGCGAACTGTCAAGGAAGTGCAGAGTTCTGACGGGTTAGAGAGAAATGACAACCGCTCAGCCCCGCCTGACACCCTGGCGGTGGCGTGATGAAGTGGTGCTTGCCGGGTGGGCGGAGGATGCTCTCTGCGAGCTTGCGGGAAAGTGGGGGTGCCCACCCGAGTTCTTCTGCAGTGTGAAGAGAGGTGGGTTCGGCCTCCCTGGTAACAAAGGGCGGACGGGGTGGCATTTGCCCCTACCCATCCCTCCTGGAGGGAGAGCCATTCCCGTGGGTGCAAGGAAGAGAGAAGACAGTGGGCTTCTGGGGGCACAGCTGGGGGTGCAGGGTCTGAGTCTCCATTGGCTTCAAAAAACTGAATGATGGGCGGGCGCAGTGGCTAACGCCTGTAATCCTAGCACTTTGGGAGGCTGAAGCAGGCGGATCACCGGGCGTCAGGAGTTTGAGACCAGCCTGGCCAACATAGTGAAACACTGTCTCTACTAAAAATACAAAAATTAGCTGGGTGTGGCGGCAGGTGCCTGTAATCCCAACTACTCGGGATGCTGAGGCAGGAGAATTGCTTGAACCCTGGAGGCAGAGGTTGCAATGACCCAAGATTGCGCCACTGCACTCCAGCCTGGGCGACAGAGTGAGACTCCACTCAAAAAATAATAAAATAAAATAAAAAACTGAATGAGTGGAGAGAGACAGAAAGAAAATTAAGGAGGCGAGGCACGGTGGCTCATGCCTGTAATCCCAGCACTTTAGGAGGCTGAGGCAGGCAGATCACTGGAGGTCAGGAGTTTGAGACCAGCCTGGCCAACATGGTGAAACTCTGCTCTACCAAAAAGTACAAAAATTAGCCAGGCGTGGTGGCGGGCACCTGTAATCCCAGCTACTCGGGAGGCTGAGGCAGGAGAATGGTGTGAACCCGGGAGGCGGAGCTTGCAGTGAGCCAAGATGGCGCCACTGCATTCCAGCCTGGGCGACAGAGCAAGACTCCGTCTCAAAAAAGAAGAAAGTTAAGGCCTCCCGAGTAGCTGGGACCACAGGCACACACCACCACACCCAGCTAACTTTCATATTTTTTGTAGAGATAGGGTTTCGCTATGTTGCCCAAGGTGGTCTTGAACTCCTGGCTCAAGTGATCGTCCTGCCTCAGCCTCACAAAGTTCTGGGATTATAGGCGTGAGCCACTGCACCTGGCCTGCATATAACTTTGGACTTCCCAAAAACTTAACCACTGATAGCCTATGGTTGATCAAAAGCCTTACCAATGACATAAACAATCCATGAACTCGTATTCTGTATGTTCTATATATTACACACAGTATTCTTAGAATAAAGTAAGCTAGAAAAAAGAAATGTTATGAAAATCATGAGAAAGAGAAAATGTGTTTACTATTCATGAAGTGGAAGTGGATTATCATAACCGTCTTCATCCACGAGTCTTCCGATGGAATAGGCTGAGGAGGAAGAGGAAGAAGAGGGGCTGTCTCAGGGGTGGCAGAGGCGGAAGAACATCCACTTACAAGGGGACTCAGGCAGTTATGGCTCAAGCCCATGTTGTTCAAAGGTCAACTGTAATAGAATTTTTTCTTTTTCTTTTTTTTTTTTGAGGCAGAGTCTCGCTCTGTCACCCGGGCTGGAGTGCAGTGACGCGATCTCGGCTCGCTGCAACCTCGGTCCCCCGGATTCAAGCAATTCTCCTGTCTCAACCTCCCAAGTAGCTGGGATTATAGGCGCCCGCCACCACGCCCGGCTAATTTTTGTACTTTTAGTAGAGACGAGGTTTTGCCACGTGGGCCAGGCTGGTCTGGAACTCCTGACCTCAGGTGATCTGCCCACCTCGGCCTCCCAAAGTGCTGGGATTGCATGTGTGAGCCACTGCACCCAGCCAGTAGAAATGTATTGCTTACAGTTCTGGAGGCCAGGAAGTCCAAGATCAAGGCACCAGCAGATTTGGTGTCTGGTGAGAGCCCACTCCACCCCCCAGGTTCAAGCGATTTTCCTGCCTCAGCCTCCTGAGTAGCTGGGATTACAGGTGTGCGCCACCATGCCTGGCTGACTTTTGTATTTTTAGTAGAGATGGGGTTTTGCCATGTTGGCCAGGCTGTTGTTGAACTCCTGACCTCAAGTGATCCACCCACCTCAGCCTCGCAAAGTGCTGGGATTATAGGTGTGAGCCACCGCACCTGGCCAAGCGAGTTATTTTTATTTTATTTATTTGTTTATTTGAGACAAGATCTGGTTTTATCACCCAGGCTGGAGTGCAGTGGCGCGATCTCGGCTCACCACAACCTCCACCTCCCAGGCTCAAGCCATTCCCCCACCTCAGCCTCCCAGGGAGCAGCTGGGACTGCAGGTGTGCACCACTACACCCAACTGATTTTTTTTTTTTTTCAGACGGAGCCTCACTCTGTCGCCAGGCTGGAATACAGTGGCGCGATTTCGGCTCACTGCAACCTCCACCTCCCAAGTTCAAGCGATTCTCCTGCCTCAGCCTCCCGAGTAGCTGGGATTACAGGCACGTGCCACCATGCCTGGCTAATTTTCTCTATTTTTAATAGAGACAGGGTTTCACCATGTTGGCCAGGATGGTCTTGATCTCCTGACCTCGTGATCCACCCGCCTCGACCTCCCAAAGTGCAGAGATTACAGGCGTGAGCCACCGCACCCAGCCAATTTTTGTATTTTTTGTAGAGATGGGGTTTGTCATGTTGTCCAGGCTGGTATCGAACTAGTGAGCTCAAGTGATCCGTCTGCCTCGGCCTCCCAAATTGCTGGGATTACAGGCATGTGCCACTGTGCCTGGCCTATTTATTTATTTATTTTTCCAATGTTTGTTTTAAGTTCAAGGGGCACATGTCCACGTTTCTTATTTGGGTAAATTGCGTGTTGCAGGAGTTTGGTATACAGATAATTTTGTCACCCAGGTAATCACCATAACACCCAACAGGTAGTTTTTCAATCCTGACCCTCCTTTTACCTTCCACCCTCAAACAGACACCAGTGTCTGTTGTTCCCATCTTTTTTTTTTGAGACGGAGTCTTGCTTCGTTGCCCAGGGTAGAGTGCACTGGCATAATTTCGGCTGACTGCAACCTCTGCCTTCCAGGTCCAAGAGATTCTCCTGCCTCAGCCTCCCTAGTAGCTGAGATTATAGGCATGTGCCAGCACGCCTGGCTAGTTTTTGTATTTTTAGTGGAAATGGGGTTTCACCATGTTGGCCAGGCTGGTCTCGAACTCCTGACCTCAAGTGATCCACCTGCCTCACCCTCCCAAAGTGCTAGGATTACAGGCGTGAGCCGCCGTGCCTGGCCTGTTGTTCTCACCTTTGTGTCCATGTGTACTCAGTGTTTAGCTACCGCTTATAAGTGAAAATGTGTGGTATTTGGTTTTCTGTTCCTGCATTAGTTGGCTTAGGAGAATGGCCTCCAGCTCCATCCATATTGCTGCAAAGGATATGATCTCATTCTATTTTTTTTTTTTTTTTTGAGACAGTCTCATTCTGTCACCCAGGCTGAAGTGCAGTGTCGTGACCTCGGCTCACTGCAACCTCCGCCTCCCAGGTTCAAGCAATTCTCCTGCCTCAGCCCCTCGAGTAGCTGGGACTACAGGCACCTGCCACCATACCCCGCTAATTTTTGTATTTTTTTGTAGAGATGGGGTTTTGCCATGTTAGCCAGGCTGGTCTCGAACTCCTGGCCTCAAGTGATCCACCCACCTTGGCCTCCGAAAATGCTGGGATTACAGCCATGAGCCACCATGCCCGGCCTCATTCTTTTTTAATGGCTGCATAGTATTCCATGGTGCATATGTACCACATTTTCTTTATCCAATCCTCCATTGACGGGTGCCTAGGCTGATTCCAAGTCTTTGCTATTGTGAATAGTTCTGCGATGAACATACATGTGCGTGTGTTTTTATAGTAGAACAATTTATATTCCTTTGAGTATATACCCAGTAATGGGATTGCTGGGTCAAATAAAATAGAAGAATTTTAAATTGTTTGAGAAATCTCCAAACTGTCACACTCAATTATAAGGGCAATAATCTCACCCATGAGAATGGGGCCCTCCTGGCCTAATCACCTCCCAAGAACCCCAACTCTTCCAACATATGGATTTGGAAGGGACACAGACATTCAAACCATAGCGGTGACCTTATTTGGACAAAGCATTTTTGCAGATGTAATTAAGTTAAGGATTTTGCAATGAGATCATCCTGGATTAGGGTGGCCCGAAATCCAGTGATAAATGACCTTAGAAGAGAAGGGGGTTAGACACAAAGAAGAAGGCCAAGTGAAGACAGGCAGGGCTTGCAGCAGTACAGACACAAGCAAGGAACCATCAGAGGCTGGAAGAAGAAAGGACGAATCCTCACCTAGTGCCTTCGGAGGGATTGCAGCCCTGCACCACCCTGATTGCAACCTCTGGCCTCCGGAATGGTGAAATAATAAATTCTTGTTGTTTCCAGCCACCTAGTTTATGGTAATGTATTTCAGCAGCCCCAGGAAATGAACACAGGCCCTGATATCCAATTCCACAAGCACTTGATGAAGCATCTGGAGGGGCCCGCGGTACAGTGGAGGGGGAGGGAAACTCGAAAATGGGGAGTGTTGAGAAACGGATGGGCAGTGAGGTGGAAGACCAGAGAGCCTTTTTTTCTTTCTTTTTTTTTTTAGACAGGGCCTCTCTTCGTCACCTAGGCTAGAATGCAGTGGCGCAGTCGACTTCCTGGGTTCAAGCGATCCTCCTGCCTCAGCCTCCCGAGTAGCTGGGACTACAGGCACATGCTACCATGCACGGCTAATTATTTACTTATTTTTTGTAGAGATGGGGTGTCACTATGTTGCCCAGGCTAGTCTTGAGCTCCTGGCTTCAAGCGATCCTCCTGTCTTGGCCTCCCAAAGTGCTGAGATTACAGGCTTGAGCCACTGTGCCCAGACTGGGGAACCTCTTTATAGCAGAGGTGATGACCCAGAACCGAGCTGGAGCATGCCACAAACCTACAGGGACAGACAGTAGGTAATATAAATATGCCAAGCAGCCAAGATAAAAAGACTGACTGCACCAGCAATGGAACAACTTCAGTGTCAGGGACACAGTAAGGAGGGTTGGGACTATGGCAAATAATGATAAGAATGAGTAACATTTATCAGCACTTGCTAAGCCTGTTCCTTATATAGCATGAACTCATTTAATTCAGTTAATTCGGTTGTTTTGTTTTTTGTTTTGTTTTTTTGAGACGAGTCTTGCTATGTCACCCAGGTTGGAGTGCAGTAGCACAATCTCGGTTCACTGCAACCTCCGTCTCCCAGGTTCAAGCAATTCTCCTGCCTCAGCTTCCTGAGTAGCTGGGATTACAAGCACGTGCCACCACACCTGGCTAATTTTTGCATTTTTAGTAGAGACAAGGTTTCGCCATGTTGGCCAGGCTGGTCTCGAACTCCTGACCTCAGGTGATCTGCCCATCTAGCCCTCCCAAAGTGCTGGGATTACAGGCATGAGCCACCACGCCCAGACAAGGTTTCGTCTTTAGGGGAAGTCAGGCATCCAGATTTTTATGCAAAAATCACATGAGGTCTGGCACTGGTGGCTCAAGCCTGTAATCCCAGCACTTTGGGAGGCTGAGGGGGGCGAATCACTTGAGTTCAAGAGCTCAAGCCCGCCTGACCAACATGGTGAAACCCTGTCTCTACTAAAAATAGAAAAAAATTAGCTGGGCCTGGTGGCCTTCGCCTGTGATCCCAGCTACTTGGGAGGCTGAGGCAGGAGAATCGCTTGAACCTAGGAGGCGGAGGTTTGCAGTGAGCAGAGATCACACCACTGCACTACAGCCTGGGCGACACAGCGAGACGCCATCTCAACAACAACAACAACAACAACAACAACAACAACAACAACAACAACAACAACAATGAAAAAGCAGCCTATATTTAAAAGCTAGCAAGTCATGGGCCGGGCACGGTGGCTCACGCCTGTAATCCCAGCACTTTGAGAGGCCGAGGTGGGCGGATCACGAGGTCAGCAGATCGAGACCATCCTGGCTAACACGGTGAAACCCCGAATCTACTAAAAATACAAAAAATTAGCCGGGCGTGGTGGCGGGCGCCTGTAGTCCCAGCTACTAGGGAGGCTGAGGCAGGAGAATGGCGTGAACCCGCGAGGCAGAGCTTGCAGTGAGCCGAGATCGCGCCACTGCACTCCAGCCTGGGCGACGGAGCGGGACTCCATCTCAAAAATAAATAAATAAATAAATAAATAAATAAATAAATAAATAAATAAATAAAAGCTAGCAAGTCGTTACAAAATGTTTTTAAACCCTGCATGGACCAAGCCAATTACATCTGTGGGCTGGATTCAGCTCTGGGGTGGACACAGAGGGAGGGGCGGGGCATTTGGTGAAGGCGATGCAAAGCATCATGGGTGAGTTGGGGACCACATGGGCCAGGGGGTTTGACTAGGTGGTGCCTAGGTGGGTGCCAGCATGTTTGTGGCGGCAGGCGCGGGGCGGGGGGTGGGTGGTTTAAATTGAACAGGTGTTTTGGGTCTAGGTTGGAGCCACGATAACATTTTTCAATTTTGAAGAAGTCAGTGATAGCTTTTAAACAGCTGACTCAGTCATGCCTGTCTGTCCCCATCCCCCAATCCCAACACCCAGAAAGCTGTGAATCAGGCTTTCTTTGGGGGTGGAGGGACAGTAGATCCATCCATGAAGGAAACAAACTAAACAGCCCCCGTCTTCCAGCGCGCTCACAGCCCGCCGGGGAGTGGGGGAAGGTGTCCTTAGTAAGGTTAGGATAGGATGGCAGGCGTGATGGTGGGAGCGTGGCAGAGGGTTAGTGGTTGTCTGCAGATATGGGAGCCACTGCTATGTGTTCAATGCACTAAGGATGCAACGACGAACAGGATAGACATGGCCCTGCCTTCAAGGAAAAAGGCTGTGAAGGAGGAAGGAAATAAGGAGAGACGGTAATTCCAGGGGGTGATGAGAAAATGTAAAAATTAAAATAGCAGGATGGGGGATGGGGCTCAGATCGGCAGCCTACAGGCCCAGGAGACAGAGCGGGTGGGGAGGAGGATGGAGGATGCGGAGCGGGGGTCCTCAGTGGCTCACAAGCCCCCCTTGCTCCCTGGGACCCAGCAGCCTGGCTGGGCCTCTGTCTCCCCAGAATCACCCTATCACACCAAGAACAAACCCACGGCTGACATAGATTCCTGACTCCGAGCCCAAGCAAGGGGGAGAAAGGGGAGGAAAAAAACACCCATCTGTTCTTCCTCTGATGGAATGTGATTTTTCACCCAGCGCTTAAACCTCGAGCTTCTCCTCCCATTTCCTTTCGGCAGCCGCGGCGACGCGATATAAATCGCTGTAAATGGGTTTTCCCGGCCGGTTGCCGTGTTGTTTTAATAATGGTTCATTTTCTGCCTGGGGGGAAAAATAGTTGGTAAAGAAATTGAGGAGGGGGGGTTCATTTTGTGTGTGTCTGTGTGTGATTGTGCTTGTGTGTGTCCCGTTGCCTCAGAGAAGATTCCCGAATATTCCACTGGGACACCAAGTGACCCGTCCAGTTGGGGAATTGGGGAATTGCTGGTCAGAGAACCAGTGCATCCCGCTTGCCTGGACAAAAGGGATTCCTTTTTTTTTTTTTTTTTTTTGAGACTGAGTCTTGCTCTATTGCCCAGGCTGGAGTGCAGTGGTGCAATCCCGGCTCACTGCAATCTCCACATCCCTGGTTCAAGCGATTCTCCTGCCTCAACCTCCTGAGTAGCTGGGATTACAGGCGCCCGCCAGCATGCCCGGCTAAGTTTTGTATTTTTAGTAGAGACAGAGTTTCGCCATATTGGCCGGGCTGATCATGAACTCCTGACCTCAAGTGATCTACCCACCTTGGCCTCCCAAAGTTCTGGGATTACAGGCGTGAGCCGCCGTGCCTGGCCGAAAGGGATTCATTTGAAAACCTCCTGGGCACATATATTAAGTACTTACTGTGTGCTATGCCTGACTAGGTGCGTGGGATATGTAAATGAATAAATCTCCCAGGCCCTGACCTCTCTGGGGGCTCACATTCTAGAAGCAGAGAGAGCAACATTAAGACATCACTCTGCCAAACTAGGTAATTACAATTGTGGAAACTGCTCTGAGGAGAGTGTTGAGTGCCATGGGAATGGAAAACGGATCTTGGCAGGGCTGGGCTGAGCATGGTGGCTCACAGCTACAATCCCAGCACTTTGGGAGGCTGAGGCAGGAGGACCGCTCGAGGCCAGGAGTTTGGGACCAGCCCGGACAACATAGCAAGACCACCAACTCTAAAAAAAATTTTAAAAATTAGCTGGGCGTGGTGGCACATGCCTCCTAGTCCCAGCTACTTGGGAGGCTGAGGCAACAGGATCACTTGGACCTAAGAATTTGAGGCTGCAGTGAGCTATGATCATGCCATTGTACTCCAGCCTGGGCCACCGAAAAAGGTCCCATCTCAAAAAGAAAAGAAGGCTGGGCATGGTGGTTCATGCCTGTAATCCCAGCACTTTGGGTGGCCGAAGTGGGTGGATCACTTGAGGCCAGGAGTTCGAGACCAACCTGGCCAACATGGTGAAACCCCGTCTATACCAAAAATACAAAAATTATCCGGGTGTGGTGGCTCATGCCTGTAATGCCAGCTACTCAGGAGGAGGCAGGAGAATTCCTTGAACCTGGGAGGCGGGGGTTGGAGTGAGCCAAGATTGTGCCACTGCATTTCAGCCTGAGGGACAGAGTGAGACTCTGTCAGAAGAGAAGGGAAGGAAAGGGGAGGGGAGGGGAGGGGAGGGAAGAGGAGGGGAGGGGAGGGGAGGGGAGGGAAGAAGAGATCTTGGCATAACCCAAGCCCCCTTCAGAAGGGTCACCCTGGCTGCTACTTTAAGGATAGGCAGACAGAGGGAGTTGTGGGAGGGAAGGCCAATCAGGTAGAGAGACTTCCTTGTCAAACTTCTGGAGGTTGAAAGAGTGTGATGCGGGCTCTGACCTGGGAGAACAGTCATGGAGCCAAGGATAGTGGGGGCAGGGGATGCTGGGGTCCTGGGGAATGGCATGGGGAGTGGCCAGAAACTTGAGGACTTTTGTTCCTGAGCAGAGTCTTCCATTCCTCCAGCATTGAGACTTTTTTTTTCTTTTTTTTTTGAGACAGGGTCTCACTCTGTTGCCCAGGCTGGATTGCAGTGGCATGATCTCGGCTCACTGCAGCCTCTGCCTCCAGGGTTCAAGTGATTCTCCCGCCTCAACCTCCCTAGTAGATGGGATTAAAGGCATGCACCACCATACCAGTTAATTTTTGTATTTTTAGTAGAGACAGGGTTTCACGATGGGTGAACTGGCTGGTCTCAAACTCCTGGCCTCAGGTAATCTGCCTGCCTTGGCCTCCCAAAGTGCTGGGATTACAGGCATGAGCCACCACGCCCAGCCAGGCTCTCTTTATAGACAAAGATGTTAGCGTTCTCGCCCTCTAATCTCACGGGGCATGAGGTCTCTCTCCAGCCTCTTGTGTAAAGGCACAGGTCCCATTCATGAGGTCTCCACCCTCCTCACCTCCCATAGGCCCCAATTCTTAACACCACGACCTCGGGGGTTAAGATTTCAACACATATTGGCCAGGCATGGTGGTGCACACCTGTAATCCCAGCACTTTAGGAGGCCAAAGTGAGCAGATTGCTTTGAGCTCAGGAGTTTAAGACCAGCCTGGGCAACATGCCAAAAACCCCATCCCTACTAAAAATGCAAAAATCAGCTAGGCATGGTGGTAGGCGCCTGTAATCCCAGCTACTCCGGAGGCTGAGGCTGGAGAATCACTGGAACTCAGGGGGTGGAGGTTGCAGTGAGCCAAGATTGCACCACTGCACTCCAGCCTGGGCAACAGGGTGATGAGACTCCATCTCAAAAAAAAAAAAAAGAAAAAAAGATTTCAACATATAAATTTGGGGGGACACAAACATTCACACCAAAGCACTTGGCTCACCAAGTCACCTCCCCACCCCAGCCCCATCCCTTTCCTCCCTATAGTTGGTTGAATGACAGTCCTCCAAAAATGTACGTTCATATCCTAACCCCCAGAGCCTGTAAGTGTGATCTTATTTGGACAAAGGGTCTTTGAAGTTGTATTTATGTGAAGAATCCTGACATGAGATCATCCTGAATTAGAATGGGCTCTAAATCTGTTAACAAGTGTCCTGGCCGGGTGCAGTGGCTCACGCCTGTAATCCCAGCACTTTGGAAGGCTGAGGCAGGTGGATCACCGGAGGTCAGGAGTTCAAGACCAGCCTGACCAACGTGGTGAAACCCCGTCTCTACTAAAAATACAAAAATTAGCCGGGTGTGGTGGCGGGCGTCCATAGTCCCAACTACCTGAAAGACTGAGGTGGGAAGATCAGATCACTTGAGTTGGGGAGGCAGAGGCTGCAGTGAGCCAAGATCATGCCACTGCATTCCAGCGTGGGTGACAGAGCCAGAGGGGAAAAAAAAAGAAAGAAAAAATGTCATCAGAAAAGAATAGAGAGGCCACCGTGACTCACACCTGTAATCCCAGAGCCTTGGGAGGCTGAGTTGGGAGGATCACTTGAGCCCAGGAGTTTGAGATCAGCCTGAGCAACATAGTGAGACCCCTGTCTTTAGAAAAAAGTTTTTAAAAATTAGTGGGGCTTGGTGGTGTGTGCCTGTAGTCCCAGCTACTCAGGAGGCTGAGGTGGGAGGATCACTTGAGCCTAGGAGGTCGAGGCTGCAGTAAGCCATGATTGCACTGCTTCAGTCTAGGCTGGGTGACAGAGCAAGATTCTGTCTCAAAAAAATTTAAGAAAAAAGGAAAAGAAAAAGAAAAAAAGGGAACCAGACACTGAGACACAGGGAAAAAGTCCATGTGACAATGGTGGCAGAAACTGGAGTGATGCAGCCACAAGCCAAGGAATGTCGGGAGCCACCAAGGCTTGAAGAGGCAGAAAGGATCCTCCCCTAGAGCCTCCAGAGGGCCACCTTGACTTGGGGCTAATGATACTGATTTGGGACTTAAGGGATCCAGAACTGTAAGAAAATAAATGTCTGTTTTTTGGTTTTTGTTTTGAAATTATATTTTATTGATATATAATAGTTGTATTGTTTTGTTTTCTGCTGTCCTGAAGCCACCCAGTTTGTGGGCATTGGTTACAACAGTCACAGGAAATATTATAGTTGGCCCTCCATATCCACGGGTTCCTTATCCAGGATTCAACAAACTGCGAATGGAAAACATTAGGGGAAAAAAAACCCTAATCCTAGCACTTTGGGAGGGTGAGGCAGGCAGATCACTTGAGGTCAGGAGTTCGAGACCAGCCTGGCCAACATGGTGAAACCCTGTCTCTACTAAAAATAGAAAAAAATTAGCTGGGCGTGGTGGCAGACACCTGTAGTCCCAGCTACTTAGGACGCTGAGGCAGGAGAGTCGCTTGAACCTGGGAGGTGGAGGTTGCAGTGAGCCAAGATCATGACATTGCACTCCAGCCTGGGCAACAGAGTGAGATCCTGTCTCAGAAAAACAAAAAGAATAACAAAAAACATCAACAACAAACCCTGGCTAGCCATGCTGGCTCATGCCTATAGTCCCAACAATTTGAGAGGCTGAGGTGGGAGGGTTGTTGGAGCCCAGGAGTTGGAGAGCAGCCTGGGCAAAGTAGCAAGACCTCCATCTCTACAAAAAACATTAACAAAATAAGTCCAGTGGGTGGCACACACCTGTGGTCCCAGCTACTCCAGAGGCCAAGGCAGGAGAATTGCTTCAGCCTGGGAGGTTGAGGTTGCACTGAGTGATGATTGCACCACTGCAATCCAGCCTGGGTGATAAAGCAAGACTCTATCCAAACAAACAAACAAACAAAACCATATTTTATCTATTTATTATTTTTATTATTTTAAATTATTATTATTATTTATTTATTTATTTTTGAGACAGAGTCTCGCTCTGTCGCCCAGGCTGGAGTGCAGTGGTGCGATCTTGGCTCACTGCAAGCTCCGCCTCCTGGGTTCACACCATTCTCCTGCCTCAGCCTCCTGAGTAGCTGGGACTACAGGCACCCGCCACCACGCCTGGCTAATTTTTTGTATTATTATTATTACTTTTTGTCTATTTTTTTTTTAGATGGAGTCTTGCTCTGTCACCCAGGCTGGAGTGCAATGGCACAATCTCAGCTCACTGCAACCTCCGCCTCCTGGGTTCAAGTGATTCTCCTGCCTCAGCCTCCCGAGTAGCTGGGACTACAGGCATGTGCCACCACTCCCGGTATTTATTTATTTATTTATTTATTTATTTATTTATTTATTTATTTGTATTTTTAGTACAGATAGGGTTTCACTGTGTTAGCCAGGATGGTCTCGATCTCCTGACCTCGTGATCTGCCTGCCTCAGCCTCCCAAAGTGCTGGGATTACAGGCGTAAGCCACCGCGCCCGGCCAATTTTTTGTATTTTTAGTAGAGACGGGGTTTCACCATGTTAGCCAGAATGGTCTTGATCTCCTGACCTCATGATCCACTGCCTTGGCCTCCCAAACTGTTGGGATTACAGGCGTGAGCCACCGCGCCCAGCCTATGTTTAATTATTTTATTATTTTAACAATTATCTTTATGGTTAAAAATATCACAACAGTAAAAAAAAAAAAAATACATTCTCTGCAGCCCAGATTCAGAAAATGATAAAAATTAAAAAATAAAAATGAGGCAGGCGGATCACTTGTGGCCAGGAGCTCAAGACTAGCTTGGCCAACATGGTGAAACCCCGTCTCTACTAAAAATACAAAAAAATTAGCCAGTCATGGTGGCACGTGCCTGTAATCTTCGCTACTCGGGAGGCTGAGGCTTGAGAATCACTGGAAGCCGGGAGATGGAGGTTGCAGTGAGCCAAGATCGCGCCACTGCACTCTAGCCACACATACGTATACATATACATATATGTGTATATATTCATACATATATACAGCATATATACATATGTATGTATATATACAGCAGGAGGTGCATAGGTGATATGCAAATACTATGCTGTTTTATAAAAGAAACTTGAGCATCTGTGGATTTTGGTATCCAGGGAGGTCCTGGAAACAATCCTACAGGATGCAAAGAGAGGACTAGAATACACTCCCTTTCCTAGCAAAACATCCTAAGAGTTATCGCTGGGTCCGGCTGCTCTTCTCTCGTCCTCTCTCTGATCCTCTCCTTTCAGTATTTTGTTCCCACTCAGCCACTAGAAGGGCTCCATCCTGCCCAACCTGATGGTCGTTTCTCAGCCTCTAGGACTGTGCACTCCCAGCTTCCCCTCCCACCTCCAAGGCCACCACTTCTTAGTCTCTTCTGTGATTCCTCTTCATCTCCCAATCTTAGCCTTGAAGAGAAAGCCAAGAGCCGAGATCGCACCATTGCTCGCCAGCCTGGGTGACAGAGCGAGATTCTGTCTCAAGAAAAAAAATGATTAAAATAAAATGAAATAGGCTGGGCACAGTGGCTCACGCCTGTAATCCCAGAACTTTGGAAGGTCGAGGCGGGCAGATCACGAGGTCAGGAGTTCGAGACCAGCCTGGCCAAGATGGCGAAACCCCGTCTCTACTAAAAATACAAAAAATTTGCCGGGCATGGTGGCGGGCACCTGTAGTCCCAGCTACTCGGGAGGCTGAGGCAGGAGAATGGCGTGAACCCGGAAGGCAAAGCTTGCGGTGAGGCGAGATTGCACCACTGCCCTCCCGCCTGGGCAACAGCGCGAGACTCTGTCTAAAAAGAAAAAAAAATTAATAAATAAAAAATAAAATAAATGCTGGGCTGAGTGTGGTGGCTCACTGTAATCCCAGCACTTTGGGAGGCCGAGGTTAGGAGTTTGAGACCAGCCTAACCAACATGGTGAAGCCCCATCTCTACTAAAAACACAAAAATTAGCCGGGCATAGTGGCAGGCACCTGTAATCCCAGCTACTCAGGAGGCTGAGGCAGGAGAATCACTCGAAACCGGAAGGTGGAGGTTGCAGTGAGCTGAGATCGTGCCACTGCACTCCAGCCTGGGCAACAAGAGTGAAACTCCATCTCAAAAATAAATAAATGCCACCTACACCCGACAGCTCCCAGTGGCGTCCCCACCTCTCACCTTTCTGCTGAACTTCACCTGCCCCCCAGATGTCTCCGCTGGAGACCCAGTGGGTACACCCAAGTATCACACCGGAAGCAGACTCTTCATCACACTCCAGACCTGTTTCCTCCTCTGTCCTCCCCCTCTGTCCTCCCTACTCCTCTGTCCACCCCCTCCTCTGTCCACCCCCTCCTCTGTCCTCCCCCCTCCTCTGTCCTCCCAGATCCTCTGTCCTCCCCCCTCTGTCCTCCCCCCTCCTCTGTCCTCCCCCTGTCCTTCCTGCTCCTCTGTCCTCCCCCTCCTCTGTCCTCCCCCCTCCTCTGTCCTCCCCTGTCCTCCCCCTCCTCTGTCCTCCCCCATCCTCCCCCCTCCTCTGTCCACCCCCCTCCTCTGTCCTCCCCCCTCCTCTGTCCTCCCCCCTCCTCTGTTCTCCCCCTTCTGTCCTCCCCCCTCCTCTGTCCTCCCCCCTCTGTCCTCCCCCCTGTCCTCCCCCCTCCTCTGTCTTCCCCCCTCCTCTGTCTTCCCCCCTCCTCTGTCCTCCCCCCTGTCCTCCCCCCTCCTCTGTCTTCCCCCCTCCTCTGTCCTCCCCACCTCAGTTAATGACACATCATCGTCCTCTGTTGGTGCAGGAGATGGAATAGTGTCTTCCTCCCCTGACAAAATTCATGTTTACCTGGAGCCTCAGAATGTGACCATATTTGGAAATAGCATCTTTGCAGATGTCATTAGTTAAGTTAAAATAAGATATTACTAGCCCAGCACTGTGGCTTGAACCTGTATTCCCAGCTATGCAAGAGGCTGAGGTGGGAGGATCACTTGAGGCCAGGGGTTGGACACCAGCCTGGGCAACATGATGAAACCTTGTCTCTACAAAAAGAAAAAAATTTTTTTTTTTTGAAACAGAGTCTCACTCTGTCGCCCAGGCTGGAGTCCAGTGGTGCAATCTCGGCTCACTGCAAGCTCCAACTTCCAGGTTCACACCATTCTCCTGCCTCAGCCTCCCGAGTAGCTGGGACTACAGGCGCCCGCCACCACACCCGGCTAATGTTTTTTTTTTTTTTTTGTATTTTTAGTAGAGACGGGGTTTCACCATGTTAACCAGGATGGTCTCAATCTCCTGACCTCGTGATCCGCCCGCCTCGACCTCCCAAAGTGCTGGGATTACAGGTGTGAGCCACCACACCTGGGCTTTTTGTTTTGTTTTGTTTTGTTTTTTGAGACAGAGTCTCACTCTGCGGCCCAGGCTAGAGTGCAGTGGCATGAGCTCTCCTCACTGCAACCTCCACCTCTTGGGTTCAAGTGATTCTCTTGCCTCAGCCTCCCAAGTACCTGGGATTATAGGCATGCACCACCACACCCAGCTAATTTTGTATTTTTAGTAGAGATGAAGTTTCACCATGTTGGCCAAGCTGGTCTCTAACTCCTCAGCTCAAATGATCCACTCTCCTCAGCCTCCCAAAATGCTGAGATTACAGTTGTGACCCACCACACCCAGCCAAAAATTTTTAAAAATTAGCCAGGCATGTGGCACACACTTGTAGTCCCAGCTACTTAGGAGGCCAAGATGGGAGGATTGCTTGAGCCCAAAAATTGGAGGCTGCAGTGAGCCATGATTGTGCCACTGCACTCCAGCCTGAGTGGCAGAGTAAGACCCTGTCTCTTAAAAAAAAAAAAAAAAAAAAAGATGAAGTCTTACTGGACTAGAATGAGCCCTAAATCCAATGACAAGTGTCCATCTAAGAAGAGGAGAGGACCACAGAGACACACAGAGACCATGGAAGCCTCTCCATGGAATGATTGGAATGATGCAGCTTTGAGTTGAGGAACACCAAGGATTACAAGGAGCCACCAAAATCTAGGAGAGAGGCAAGGAAGGATTCTTCCCTAGAGCCTTCAAAGGGAGCCCAGCCCTGCCAACACCTTGACTTTGGACTTTGAGCCTGTAGGACTGTAAGAGAATAACAAACTTATGTTGCTTCAAGCCACCAAGTTTGTGGTAATTTATTGCAGCAGCGCTAGAAAACTAATACAGTTGGGTGCTTCAGAAGTGTACCTGAGACACTCTGATTTGAGTAAAAGTGGTTTACCTGGAAGGTGATTGCAGGGAGTGCTGGCAGGGGATGGAGGAGGTGAGATGCAGAAGGGAGGGCAGCCAGTACGTCATGTGGAAATGAGCAGGTTATCCTGCGATATCTAGGTCTTAACTCATCTTGGACAAACCCCAAGAGTTATCTTATGCAAAGGGTGAGGGAGCTGGGGTATTTATCCTCCAACTCCCAGCCTTTATTAGTTGAGATATGCTAGCAGGGAAAATGAATTCTCCAGAACTTCTGGCTGCCTGCATGCACCAGAGCAAAGCAGTCAGGCAAAGAGTCACAGGTATGGGTGGTATGAAGCCACTGGATTGACGTGCATGGTGTGGGGACAGCCTCTAAGATGGCCCTCAATGTACCAGCCCTTGCATTAATGCCCTACCCTTTAGTGTGGTTAGACTCTATGACTTGCTTCCTGCCCATAGAATGTGGCAAAATCGATGCAATGTCACTTCTAAAATTAGGTCACAAAAAAGACCATGCCTTTCATCTTGGGTGAACTCCCTTTTTTTTTTTTTTTTGGAGATGGAGTCTTGCTCTGTCATCCAGGCTGGAGTGCAATTGTGCAATCTCTGCTCACTGCAACCTCCACCTCCCGGTTCAAGTGATTCTCCTGCCTCAGCCTCCCAAGTAGCTGGGATTACAGGCATGGGCCACTATGCCCAGCTAATTTTTTATTTTTAGCAAAGATGGGGTTTCACCATGTTGGTCAGGCTGGTTTTGGACTCCAGACCTCACCCACCCACCTCAGCCTCCCAAAGTGCTGGGATTACAGGTGTGAACCATTGTGCCCAGCTGGATGCACTCCCTTTCTTGCCCTCTCTTCTGCTCACTCTGAGGGAAGCCACCTGCCAGGCTGTGAGCTGCCCATTGGAGAGGGTCACAAGGCCAGGAACCAGAAGAGGCCTCTGACCAACAGCCAGTGGGCAACTGATCCTGCCAACAACTCATGAGCTTAAAAGTGGATCCTCCCCAGTCGAGCTTTCAGATGAGATCACGGCCTCAGCCACCAACTATTTCTTTTTAATTGAAATGCATCCATGCCCATTTGCTTTTTGTTGTTGTTAGTTAATTAATTAATTAATTAAAAAATAGAGATAGGGTCTTACTCTGCTGCCCAGGCTGGAGTGCAGTGGTGCGATCAATAGCTCCCTGCAGTATCGAACCCCTGGGCTCAAGTGATCCTTCTACCTCAGTTTCCCAAGTAGCTGGGACTATAGGTGCATGCCACCACATCTGGCTAATTTTTTGTTTAGTTTAGTTTTGTTTTGTTTTGAGATGGAGTCTCACTCTGTCACCTAGGCTGGAGTGCAGTGGTGCAATCTCGGCTCACTACAACCTCCGCCTCCTGAGTTCAAGTGATTCTCCTATTCAGCCTCCTGAGTAGCTGGAACTACAGGCCCATGCCACCATGCCCAGCTAGATTTTGTATTTTTAATAGAGATGGGGTTTCACCATGTTGGCCAGGCTGGTCTCAAACTTCTGGCCTCAAGTGATCTGCCTACTTCAGCCTCCCAAAGTGCTGGGATTATAGAGGTGAGTCACTGCACTGGCCTAAAATTTATTTAATTGACAAATTAAAATTGTACATATTTATGGTGTATGACATGATGTTTTGAAGTTCATATACATTTCAGAATGGCTAAATGGAGTGAATTAACATATATATTACCTCACATGCCTATTTTTGTGTGGGACAAGAACACTTAAAATCTCTCTCAGTGATTTTCAAGTATACAATACATTGTTATTAGCTATAGTCACCATACTGTAGAAGACATCTCTTGACTGTATTCCTCCTGTCTAACTGAAAGTGTATAGCCTTTGACCAACATCTCCCCAGTCCCTCCACTCCAGCCCCTGGTAACCACCATTCACTCTCTGTTCTTTTATTTTCTTTTTTGGAGACAGGTACTCACTTTGTCATCCAGGCTGGAGTGCAGTGGCATGATCATGGCTCACTGCAGCCTCAACCTCCTGGGGTCGGGTGTTCCTCCCACCTCAGCCTCCCAAGTAGCTGGGACTACAGGCACACACCACCATGCCCATCTAATTTTAGTATTTTTTGTAGAGATCAGGTTTCACCATGTTGCCCAGGCCTGTCTACAACTATTGAGCTCAAGCGATCCACCTCCCTTGGCCCCCCAAAGTGCTAGGATTATAGGGATGAACCACCATGCGCGATCTCGGCTCATTGCAACTTCTGCCTCCCAGGTTCAAGCAATTATCCTGCCTCAGCCTCCTGAGTAGGTGGGATTACAGGTGCGCACCACCATGCCCGGCTCATTTTTATATTTTTAGTAGAGACGGGGTTTAACCATGTTGGTCAGGCTGGTCTTGAATTCCTGACCTCATGATCCGGCCGCCTCGGCCTCCCAAAGTGCTGAGATTACAGGTGTGAGCGACTGCACCCGGATAGTAACCCATCTCTACCCCATCACTGTAGACTCCCCTCTTTCTGTCATCCCTCACATCCAATCCATTAGCCAACCCTGTCCACTCAAACTCCAAAACCCACCCTGAGCCCATAGAGCCTTCCTCACCTGCACTGCCACCAGCCTGGGGCAAGTCCTTCTTGTCTGTCATCTGAATTGAAGCAAAGATCTCTCCTCCCTATCAAGCTCTATCCAGGTGGATCTCCTCAGCCAAGGTAGGCTTTTTAATTCTTAATTTTAGAGACAGTGTGTCACTTTGTTGCCCAGAAGGGAGTGAAGTGGTGCAATCATAGTTTACTGCAGCCTCAATCTCCTGGGCTTAAATGAGTCTCCTGCCTTAGCCTCCACAGCAGCTGGAACTACAAGTGCATACCACTGTGCTCAGCTAATTTTTTTTTTTTTTTAAATGGAGTCTCACTCACTCTGTCGCCCAGGCTGGAGTACAGTGGTGTGATCTTGGCTCACTGTTACCTCCATCTCCCAGGTTCAAGTGATTCTCCTGCTTAGCCTCCCAAGTAGCTGGGATCACAGGTGTGCACCACCCCTCGTGGCTAATTTTTGTATTTTTAGTAGAGATGGGGTTTTGCCATGTTGGCCAGGCTGGTCTCGAACTCCTGGCCTCAAGTGATCTGCTGCCTTGGCTTCCCAAAGTGCTGGGATTACAGGCGTCAGCAACTGTGCCTGGCCTAATTTTAAATTTTTTGTAAAGATGTGGTCTCGAACCCCTAGCCTCAAGCGATCCTCCCACCTCCATCTCCCAAAGTGCTGGGATTACAGGCGTGAGCCACTGCCTCCGGCCTCCTGCACTTCTTCCTCAAGCACGTGCTCACCCAGTGCTTCCATTCATGCATGGGACCAACACTCATTAAGCACTTACTGTATTCACCTGACCTCTGAGTATCCAACAGGCATTTTTCTCATTTAATCCTTGAAATGACCCTACTGTCATTGTACCTATGTTATAGCCAGAGAAACAGAGGAACAGACCAGCAAAACCACTTACCTAAGGTGACTCAGTCAATGCCAGGCAGGGCTGGGATTTGTAGGGTTTTTTTTTTTTTTTTTTTTTTTTGAGACGGAGTCTTGCCCTGTCATCCAGGCCGGAGTGTAGCGGTGCTATCTCAGCTTACTGCAACCTCCACCTCCCGGGTTCAAGTGATTCTCGTGCCCCAGCCTCTCAAGTAGCTGGGATTACAGGTGTGCACCACCATGGCTCGCTAATTTTTTTTTTGTTTCGTTTTCTTTTGTTTTGAGTTGGAGTTTCACTCTTGTTGCCCAGGCTGGAGTGCAGTCGCGTGATCTCGGCTCACCGCAACCTCCGCCTTCCGGGTTCATGTGATTCTCCTGCCTCAGCCTCCTGAGTAGCTGGGATTACAGGCATGTGCCACCACGCCCGGCTAATTTTGTATTTTTAGTAGAAACGGGGTTTCTCCATGTTGGTCAGGCTGGTCTTGAACTCCTGACCTCAGGTGATCCACCCACCTTAGCCTCCCAAAGTGCTGGGATTACAGGCGTGAGCCACCGCGCCTGGCCCACTTCACCCTCTTTACAGCAGCCTGTCACTCTCCCGATCTCAGTGATGATGCTCTAAGTGGTTAAGAGTTGATTCTGGAGCCAGGCTGCCTGGGTTTGAACCCAGGTCTGTTTATTAGCTTGGTGATCCAGAGCAAGTTATTCTGCTCTGTGACTCAATTTCCTCACTTTTAAACTGGGGATTATGCTAGTTACCATTTCATAGGATTGTTGTGAAATTTAGGTGAGTGAATATATGAAACACTTCATCAGTGCCTAGCATATGTAGGAGTGTTGGCTGTTAACATGATTACTCTGTCCTTTAGTTATGTCCAGAACTCATCTTTGTCCCTGGCTTTTTATATGTAGCACTCATTTTGTGTCAAACCCGGGACCAAGTATGCTATTGTCTGCAGAACATGAAAATGATAGGAGGGAAGAAAGAGAATAGGCATAAAAAGGGCAGTGTATATCATTAATTCCTAAAAGATAATGCATACCATTGGTGCTAGAATTTACCAGAATCTGTGGTCCTTGAGGTATGGAGATCAGGGAAAGCTACATGGATAAGCTAAAAGTTTATTTGGATCTTAAAGAGTACACAATGAGGTATGGAAAGCCATTGAAAGTTTCCAAGCAAGAGAGATTAAATGATTAAAACAGGAAGATTATTTTATTTTATTTTATTTTTTTGCTTTATGTTCAAGTATAGACATGCAAAGGATTATTTTAGAATCCATATGTAGAGTGCCCAAAAGGAAAAGCTTATTTCAGGGAGACAAAATAGAAAGGTCTAGCAAAATGTAGGAGTAAAGTGTGAAGGGGCTAAATCAGATCAGTTGTAATAAGAGTGGAAAGAAGAAGCCTAGGATGTTTCAACAGAGGGCAAAGCTTTGGTGTTACCTGGGATAGGGTTTCTTTCTACTTATTTATCGATAAAGAAAAGCTTATGCCCATTTTTCTGTTGAATTATGTACCATTTTTGTGTTGATTTGTAGGAGTTTGTTTAGACACATAAGTGCTTTTGGATAAAATACTTACATTCAAAGTAATTAACTGGCATCGTCTGTCCAAGAAATGGGATGGATAGGAAGTTAAGCTTCCGGGAGATGCCTCATCATTTGTGCCAGTGGCCCCGCATTATTTCTTGATGAATTGTGCAAACTGGGAAGCTGATAGCTCTGGAAATGAGAAAGCAGGTGTTATTTTCTGTTTCCGAATATCCCCGACAAGGTTGCCATGATTCTTTTATTTATCCTGTTCATTCTTTGCCTGCCTATTCAAGGATATAAACTGTCTTTCTTCACAGAAATTTCCAAGGAAACTATATTTCATACATTGATGGAAATGTATGGAAAGCATACAGTTGGACCAAGAAACTGTGAGTATATTCTCTCCAAATATGACAAAAAACTAACTGCATTATAAGATCCTTCTTGGTCCAGAATTTTGAGGTCCATACCTCTGAGAAAAGATATTTCCCCTCCATACCCCAAATCAACCTCTGTGGATTGCAATCCTATGGTTATTTTAAAATTAAATTTGGTAGGCTCTCTCTAAAATAAGAAGCAATTTAAATTTATTTTTTATCATACAAATAATACATGGTTATATTCTTTTTTTTCCTCTTTTTTTTTTTCAGACACAGCGTCTTACTTTGTCCCCTGGGCTGGAGTGCAGTGGCATAATCACATCTCGCTGCAGCCTTCACCTCCCAGGCACAAGTGATCCTCCCATCTCAGCCTCCCGAGCAGCTGGGACCACAGGTGCATGCCACTGCGCCCACCTGATTTTGTATTTTTTGTAGAGACGGGGTCTTCCTATGCTGCTTAGGCTGGTCTTGAGCTCCTGGGCTCAAGTGATCCTCCCACCTTGGCCTCCTAAAGTGCTCATATTATAGGCATGAGCCACTACCCCCAGCCCATGATTCTATTTTTAATGTATAAAAATGCAATAACAGGTATAACAAAAACCCTCCTTCTGCCCTACTCCCTCATCCCTGAGGTAATGCTACTCGGTGTTTAGTATACATGCTTCCAGACTTTTCCCCATTTACCTACATACATACTTACATAAAGCAAAATAGACTTGTTGTGTGGTTTTTAAAATCTTTTTTCATAAAGGGTAACATCTTGCAACTTGATTCTTTCACTTCATGGTATCACTTATATGATATTCTTTCACTTCATAATTTCTTTCCTTCCTAGGACTTAGAGGGTCACCCCATTCATTTAAACTCCTGCATAATCCATAGTATGGATGCATCATAGTTTATTTAATAATTTCCCCATTGATGAATGTTTAGCTTATGCTTAGTGGGCAAGTACTCCGGTAGCATAGATATCTAGAAATGGAAGAGTTGGGGTGAAGACTATGTAGATATAAAATTTTAATTGTCCTCAAAAATGTTGTGCCAACTGACTCTGTCGTCAGCAGAATGTGACAGCATTCATTTCCCCACACCTTTTCACTGTTGGGTATTCACCAAATTTTTGTTGAAGTTATGGATGAGTAAAAGGGAATCCATCCAAATTTGAATTTTTCTGACCACTCATGAATTTAATTAAATCTTTATATGTTTATTGAACATTTATGTTTCTCCTCTGAGTTTTCTGTCCTTTGTTCATTTTCCTGTTGAATTGTTTTATCGTTTTCTTCCTGATTTATAGAAGGAATTAGTTGAGACACATAAATGATTTTGGAAAAAATGCTTACATTCAAAGTAACATTTTTCACAACAGTTTGTGTCACATCATTAGTTTGACTTATATAGACAAGACATACATGAGTTGTAAATTAAAAATCAAACACATGCTAGGTGCAGTGGCTCACCGCTGTAACCCCAGCACCTCGGGAGGTCGAGGCAGGTGGATCACCTGAAGTCGGGAGTTTGAGACCAGCCTGGCCAACATGGTGAAACCCTGTCTCTACTAAAAAAAAAAGTACAAAAATTAGCCGGTATGGTGGTGCATGCCTGTCATCCCAGCTGCTTGAGAGGCTGACCACGAGAATCCCTTGAACCGGGAGGCGGAGGTTGCAGTGAGCGGAGGTCGTACCACTGCACTCCAGCCTGGGCAACAGAGCAAGACCCTGTCTCTAAAAAAAAAAAAAAGAGAGAGAGAACGTGAATTCACCCACTTCTTTCCACTTTTGTGCTTCCCAACTCCTTCATCACTTGCCTGGATTTACTGAGGTTGCCTTGGCCACAGCCTCCTGGCTTCTGCCCTGGCCTCCATCATCCGTTTGTTTCGGCCTCAAGTGATCCGTTCGTCTCGGCCTCCCAAAGTGCTGGGATTACAGGTGTGAGCCACCGTGCCTGGCCAAAATTTATAAACCTTGACTCTTATTCTTGGTGTGTCCCACAATACCTGGCACCTACTAGATTTTCAAATATGTGTTGAATGAGTGAATTAAATAAATAATGTTGTGACTATGTAAGGATATAACTGATGTAAAGTTCTTGGCAGGTCGCCAGCATTCAATAAACCAAGATGCTGGGCACAGTGGCTCATGTCTGTAACCCCAGCATGTTGGGAGGCCAAGGCAGGAGGATAGTTTGAACCAGGGGTTCAAGAGCAGCCTGGACAAAGCGAGACCCTGTCTCTACAAAAATTACAAAAAAATTAGCTGGGTATGATAGTGTATACCTGTGGTCCCAGCTATTTGGGAGGCTGAGGTGGGAGGATCACTTGAGCCTGGGAGGTTGAGGCTGCAGTGAGCCAGGTTCCTGCGATCCAGCCTGAGTTACTGAGTGAGACCCTGTCCACATCCCCACAGAGATAAACTTATGTTCATCAAAAGACATGTACAAGGATGTTCATAGCTGCCTTATCTACAATAACCATTCACTGCAAACAACTCAAATATCTATCAGCAGTAAGATAAATACATTGTGATACATCTCCACAATGGAATATTATACAACAAAGAAAAAGAACAGGAAAACAGACATGACAATAGATTCTCACAGATACAATGTTGCATAAAAGCAAGATGCCAAACCATGTATTTCCACTTACACAAAGTTCAGGGGTAGGGAAAACTAATCTATGATGAAAATGTCAAATTGGAGGATATTGACTGAGAAAGAGCATTTGGGAATTTCCTGGAGGGACAAATATGTTCTTCTGGTCTGCATGGTGGATACACAGGTATACATGTGTACAAATTCACCACGCTGAAATTTATGATTTGTGCACTTTACCATATTCATTAAAAAAAAAAAAAGAGGAAGCCAGTCATGATGGCTTGTGCCTGTAATCCAAGCTACTCAGGAGGCTGAGATGGGAGGATCGCTTGAGGCCAGGAGTTTGAGACCAGCCTGGGCAATGTAGCAGGACCCTATCTCTACAAAAACATATATATCTTAAAAATTAGCCAGGTGTGGTGGTGCATGTCTGTAGTCCCAGCTACTCACATGGCTGAGGCAGGAGGATCACCTCAGTCCAGTAATTTGAGGCTGCAGTAAGGTGTGATCATGCCACTGGACTCCAGCCTGGGCAATAGAGCAAGACCCTATCTCAAAATAAAAGAATAAAATATACAATAAAAATAAAACAGAGCAAAGAGAATGTCCCCTAGAGCCATGTGTGATCCATACGCTTTGTGAATCCTGACACCTCCTCTCCTTCGAGGTTGTACAACTGTCTTCCAAAGTTGGAAAAAAAATGTTTAAAGCTGCCCACATTCAGGAGGGAGGTCCCAGGGGTACCAGTGCCCTCCCCCATTTCCCAAGGACGACAAGGGTTTCCAGACTCCCTTGGCCTTGGGGTGTGCGCAGCTCGGTGTGAGGGCCAGTGGTTGATCTTGAAGTTTCTTTCCTACTCCCTCATCCCTTTCCTGCCCAAGCTGTGGTCCCAGCTGACTCCCCTATCAGAGGCTGCGAGTGAGTTCGGTTGTTATGGCAACGGTGCTGCGGAGATCCCCGGGAACCTGCTGGTCCGCCTCATTGCCTCACCGTATGGGGAGCTGCTTTTCCCCTTAAAAATGAAACGGGAGTGGGATGGGGGAGGAACCCCCTTCTTCTGCTCTGGAATGAAATGCCTCCCTGACCTGCTTTGTCGCGAACCCCCGGTTTGGAGAGGAGGGTCTGGATGGGACCCAGACTGTGGATAAGGATGGAGGGAGGAGAACTCCTGCTCCCTGGGTTTTAGCAGCCTTCCCAGGTCTCACAGAACACGAGGAACACGGTCTTTCTCCAGCTCCAACTTTTCTCATCTGTTCATTCATTTTTCCCACAGGAGGCATGAGGAGGTGAGAGATGGAAAGAATGCTGTCTGTCATTTGGAGTCAGAAGGAAAAGAAGGTTGAGGGTCTGCCAGCTCTGCTCTAGTGGTTTTTTCCTGTTTCACCTTTTACAAAATCGAGATAATCGTTTCTACTTGGTAGCGATATTGTGAGGTGTAAAATGGATTAATACATGCAAAATGCTTAAAGCAACTTCTGGCATACGGTGATCTCTCAACCAATCCATTGTTATTTTATTATTATTATTATTTTGAGACAGAGTTTTGCTCTTGTTACCCAGGCTGGAGTGCAATGGTGTGATCTCGGCTCACTGCAACCTCTGTTTTCCGGATTCAAGCGATTTTCCTCCTCCTGAGTAGCTGAGATTACAGGTGCCCACCACCACACCCAGCTAATTTTTTGTTTTGTTTTGTTTTTTGTTTTTTTTTTTGAGACGGAGTCTCGCTCTGTTGCCCAGGCTGGAGTGCAGTGGCACGATCTCGGCTCACTGCAAGCTCTGCCTCCCGGGTTCACACCATTCTCCTGCCTCAGCCTCCCCAGTAGCTGGGACTACAGGCGCCCGCCACCACGCCTGGCTAATTTTTTGTATTTTTAGTAGAGATGGGGTTTCACCGTGTTAGCCAGGATGGTCTCCATCTCCTGACCTCGTGATCCACCCACCTCGGCCTCCCAAATTGCTGGGATTACAGGCGTGAGCCACCGCGCCTGGCCAGTTTTTTGTATTTTTAGTAGAGATGGGGTTTCACCATGTCAGCCAGGCTGGTCTCAAACTCCCGACCTCAGGTGATCCACCCGCCTCAGCCTCCCAAAGTGCTGGAATTACAGGTGTGAACCACCGTGCCCAGCAGGGAGACCCTGTTTCTACAAGAAAAAATTTACTGTGATCCCAGCACATTGGAAGGCCAAGGTGGGAGGATCACTTGAGCCTAGGAGTTCAAGTCCAGCCTGGGCAACATACATAGGGAGAACCCATCTCTTAAAAAAAGAAAAAAAGGAGAAATAATTACATGTAACCCTACCAGCAGTTTTGTGGGATTGCTATGATCATACCCATTTCACAGATTAGGTAACTGAGGTTTTAGTGCCCTGGAGATGAAGGCATTCTATAGTCTCCCAGAAGCCCTGAACTCTTGAACAACCCCAAATGCTAAACTCAGCAGTAAAATGGCTGGTGGCTCCTACCTGAGGGTTCACAGAGGGGCTGCCTGTGCTTGCCTCCCAGCCCTTTCTTCCTGCATCCCAGCCCTTTCTTCCTGTGTATTAAGAGGGCTGCAGCTACTTCAGGGCCAGTGTCTCCACGAGTCATCATGACGGCTTCCTGATCATGGCTCTCTCTCTCTCTCTTTTTTTTTTTTTTAAGACGAAGTCTCGCTCTGTTGCCCAGGCTGGAGTGCAGTGGCACGATCTCGGCTCACTGCAAGCTCCGCCTCCTGGGTTCACGCCATTCTCCTGCCTCAGCCTCCCTAGTAGCTGGGACTAGAGGCATGCACCACCGCGCTCGGCTAATTTTTTTGTATTTTTAGTATAGACGGGGTTTTACTATGTTAGCCAGGATGGTCTCGATCTCCTGATCTCGTGATCTGCCTGCCTCAGCCTCCCAAAATGCTGGGATTACTGACGTGAGCCACCGCACCCGGCCGCCTCTCTCTTTTACTAACCACAGGGATTCAGAAAATTCTTCCTCCCTCGGGGCAAAAAAAAAAAAAAAAAAAAAAAAAAAATCATATATTATAGATGAACTGATGTAGTTTGGATCTGTTTCCCTGCCAAATCTCATGTTGAACTGTAATTCCCAATATTGGAGGTGGGGCTTGGTGGGAGGGGATTGGATCATGGGGGCGGATCCCTCATGAATGGCTTAGCGCCATCTCTTTGGTGCTGTCCACACAATTGTGAGTGAGTTCTTTGGAGAATTAGTTGTTTTGTTTGTTTGTTTTTTGAGATGGATTCTCACTCTGTCACCCAGGCTGGAGTGCAGTGGTGCAATCTCAGTTCACTGCAACCTCCACCTCCTGGATTCAAGCGATTCTCCTGCCTCAGCCTCCTGAGTAGCCAGGATTATAGGCCTGCGCCACTGCGGCCAGCTAATTTTTTTGTATTTTTAGTAAAGATGGGGTTTCACTGTGTTGGTCAGGGTGGTCTCGAACTCCTGACCTCAAATGATCCACCTGCCTTGGCCTCCCAAAGTGTTGGGATTACAGGCGTGAGCCACTGCGCCTGGCCTGGAGAGCTGGTTGTTTAAGTGTGTGGCACCTCCCCTCCACCCCACTCTCTCTCCTGCTCCTGCTTTTGCCATGTGAAGCTCCTGCTTCACCTTCTGCCATGAGTTAAAGCTCCCTGAGATCTTCCCAGAAGCCAAGCAGATGCCAGCACTGTGCTTGTACAGCCCGCAGAACTGTGAGTCAATTAAGCCTCTTTTCTTTATAAATTACCCATTCTAGCCAGGTGTGATGGCTCACATCTGTAATCCCAGCACTTTGGGAGGCCAAGGCAGGCAGATTACTTGAGGTTAGGAGTTTGAGACCAGCCTGGCCGACATGGTGAAACCCCATCTTTACTAAAAATACAAAAATTAGCCCGGTGTGGTGGCACACACTTGTAATCACAGCTACTTGGGAGGCTGAGGCAGGAGAATCGCTTGAACCCGGGAGGAGGAGGTTGCAGTGAGCCAAGATCGTGCCACTGCACTCTAGCCTAGGTAACAGAGTGAGACTCCATCTCAAATAAAATAAAATAAAGTGAAATAAAGTAAAATAAATAAAATAAAATGTACCCATTCTTTGATATTTCTTTACAGCAAATTTACCCATATAGGCAACGGCCTAATACATGAACCCTCTCAACCCATATCCCAGTTCCCTCCTTACAGAAGCTACTGCTGTGTGTTTGGAGTGTATCCTTACAGACCTTTTTCTAAATGTTTACATACACCTATACCAGCTATGTAAACACACTATTAATTTTGTGGGATATCTTAGTTTGGGTCCTCCCAAAGGCAGAGACCCTGAGACAAAGATTTGCAGGGGTAAGTTGTTGACCTGGGAGCAGATCCCAGGAAATAGCAACAGGGAAGCTGGGAAGTGAGAAAGGAATGACAGGTTGTGATTTGCAAAGATTGTCAGCCCTGGTATTGATCATATTGCATAGGCTCTTCTTACAAAGTGCTGGTGCTCCTCTCATGAGAGGCAGGGTGTATTAGTTCCTTCTTACACTGTTATGAAGAAATGCCCGAAACTGGGTAATTTATAAAGAAAAGAGGCTTAATTGGCTCATGGTTCTGTGGGCTGTACAGGAAACATAGCTGGGGAGGCCTCAGAAAACTTACAATCATGGTGGAAGGCCAAGGGGAAACATGGCTGGAGAAGGAGCAAGAGAAAGAGGAGGGAGGTACTATACACTTTTAAACAACCAGATCTTGTGAGAACTCACTCACTATCACAAGAGCAGCAAGGGAGGACTCTGACCCCATGATCCAGTCACCTCCCACCTGGCCCTTCCTCCAACACCAGGGATTACAATTCAACATAAGATTTGGGTGGGGGGGGATACAAATGCAAACCATATCACAGGACCTGTGTTCCCACCTCCTAAACCTGGGTGGGACTCGTGACTGCCTGGCAAATTCTAAAGTTTTTTGTAGAGGTGGGGTCTTGCTGTGTTGTCCAGGCTGGTCTCCTTGGCCTCCCAAAGTGCTGGGATTGCAGGTGTGAGCCAACATGCCTGGTCCAATTTAGATTTTTTTTTTAAGATGGAGTCTTGCTGTGTTGCCCAGGCTGGAATATAGTGGCACCATCTCGGCTCACTGCAAGCTCTACCTCCTGGGTTCAAGCAATTATCCCTGCCTCAGCCTCTCAAGTAGCTGGGATTACAGGTGCCTGCCACCATGCCCAGCTAATTTTTGTATTTTTAGTAGAGATGGAGTTTCGCCACATTGGCCAGGCTGGTCTCGAATTCCTGATCTCAGGTGATCCGCCCACCCCCGTCTCTTAAAGTGCTGGGATTACAGGCGCGAGCCACTGTACCCGGCCCCAATTTAGATTTTAAAGAAATTACTAAGGCTGCTAAACCTTATGTTGCTCTCAGCCCCAAGGGCGCTGAGAGTTGGGTTTTCCCAATCCCAGGCTTCCTGGGTATAGCTCAGACCACCCTTAAGTTTTCCACCCATGCTCCCTCATCCATTCTTTCTTCCCTTCTACAAATTTTCCCCTTCTCTGTTGGCCAGGAACATTTATGCAATAATGTCACATCAGTGACTACCAGAGCTGAATGCTGATAGAGTAACAGAATGCTAAGATGGACATTTCAACCAGGCAGACACAACGACTAGCAACGGAAGCCAGACCACAGTGAAGATCTTTTCTTTTCTCTTTTCTTTCCTTTTCTTTTTTTTCTTTCTTTCTTTTCTTTCTTTCTCTTTCTTTCTCTCTCTCTCTCCCTCCCTCCCTCCCTTTTTCTCTCTCTCTTTCTTTCCTTTCTTTCTTTTTTTTTTTTTTTTGAGACGGAGTCTCGCTCTGTTGCCCAGGCTGGAGTGCAGTGGTGCAATCTCGGCTCACTGCAAGCTTGGCTCACTGCAACCTCCGCCTCCCAGGTTCACTCCATTCTCCTGCCTCAGCCTCCCGAGTAGCTGGCACTACAGGCACCTGCCACCACGCCCGGCTAATTTTTTGCATTTTTAGTAGAGACGGGGTTTCACCGTGTTAGCCAGGATGGTCTCGATCTCCTGACCTCATGGTCTGCTCGCCTCAGCCTCCCAAAGTGCTGGGATTACAGGCGTGAGCCACTGCGCCCAGCCCTTCCTTCCTTCCTTCCTTCCTTCCTTCCTTCCTTCCTTCCTTCCTCTTTCTTTCTCCTTCCCTCCCTCCCTCCCTCCTTCCTTCCTTCCTTTTCTCTCTTTTTTTTTTTTTTTGAGACAGTCTTGCTCTGTCACTAGGTAATCTTGGCTCACTGCAACCTCTGCCTCCCAGGTTCACGCCATTCTCCTGCCTCAGCCTCCTGAGTAGCTGGGACTACAGGTGCGCAGCACCACACCCGGCTAATTTTTGTGTTGTTAGTAGAGATGAGGTGTCACCATGTTGGCCAGGCTGGTCTCAAACTCCTGACCTTGTGATCTGCCCACCTTGGCCTCCTAAAATGCTGGGATTACAGGCGTGAGCCGCCGTGCCCAGCCTCTTTCTTTTTTTTTTGACAGAGTCTTGCTCTGTTGCCCAGGCTGGAGTGCAATGGCACAATCTTGGCTCACTGCAACTTCCCCCTCCTGGATTCAAGCGATTCTCCTGCTTCAGGCCCTCAAGTAGCTGGGATTACAGGTGCGTGCCACCACGCCCGGCTAATTTCATATTTTTAGTAGAGTTGGGATTTCACCATGTTAGTCAGGCTGGTCACAAACTCCTGACCTCAAGTGATCCACCCGCCTTGGCCTCCCAAAGTGCTGGGATTACAGGTGTGAGCTATGACATCTGATCCCTAATTTTTATTTTTAATTGACAAGTAATTGCATATGTTTATGGAATATGATATGATGTTTCAATACTGTATATATTATAAAGCAGGTCACGCTAATGAACATATCCATCACCTCACATACTTATTTCTTTGTAGCAAGAACAGTTTGTTTTTTTAGAGACAGGGTCTGTAAAATATTCCCCAGGCTGGTTTTGAACACCTGGGCTGAAGTGATCCTCCCATCGCAGCCTCCCAAAGTGCTGGGATTACACATGTGAGCTACCGCACCAGACCCTATAGTGAGACCATTTAAAATCCACTCATTTCACAAGTTTGAAAATACATTATGGGGCGGGGCGCAGTCACTCACGCCTGTAATCCCAGCACTTTGGGAGGCCGAGGCAGGTGGATCATGAGGTCACAAGTTCAAGACCAGCCTGGCCAAGATGGTGAAACCCCGTCTCTACTAAAAATATAAAAATTAGCCAGGCGTGGTGGCGGGCGCCTGTTGTCCCAGCTCCTCAGGAGGCTGAGGCAGAGAATTGCTTGAACCTGGGAGGTGGAGGTTGCCTTGAGCTGAGATTGTGCCACTGCACTCCAGCCTGGGCAACAGAAAGAGACTCTCTCAAAAAAAAAAAAAGAAAAAAAAATATACATTATGATTAGCTATAGCCACCTTGCTGTGCAACAGATCACCAGCACTTACTCTTCCTAATGGAAACTTTGTATCCTTTGGGCCACATGTTTTCTGCGACCCCAGACTCTAGTAAGCACTGTTCTACTCTCTACTTCTGTGAATGTGCCTTTTTTTTTTTTATATTCTGCATGCAAGTGAGATCATGAACTATTTTTCTTTCTGCGCCAGGCTTAGTTCACTTCGCATAATGTCCTCCAGATTCATGCACGTTGTTGCAAATGACAAGATTTCCTTCTTTTATCAGGCTGAACAGTACTCCATTGTGTATATGCACCACATTTTCTTTATCCATTCATTCACTGATGGACACTTAGGTTGCTTCCATATCTTGTTATTGTGAATAGTGCTGCAAAGAACTTGGGAGTGCAGATAGCTCTTCCGAATACTGATTTCCTTTGCACATTACTCGGAAGATAAATTTTTTTGAGATGGAGTCTCACTCTGTCACCCAGGCTGGAGTGCAATGGCGCGAGCTCGGCTCACTGCAAGCTCTGTCTCCCGGGTTCACACCATTCTCCTGCCTCAGCCTCTGGAGTAGCTGGGACTACAGGCGCTCACCACCATGCCCAGCAATTTTTTTTTTTTTTTTTGTATTTTTAGTAGAGACGGGGTTTTACCATGTTAGCCAGGATGGTCTCAATCTCCTGACCTCGTGATCCACCTGCCTTGGCCTCCCAAAGTGCTGGGATTACAAGTGAGAGCCACCGCACCCAGCCTAATTTTTGTATTTTTAGTAGAGACGGGGTTTCACTATGTTGGTCAGGCTGGTCTCGAACTCCTGACCTCGTGATCCACCCACCTTGGCCTCCCAAAGTGCTGGGATTACAGGCGTGAGCCACTGCACCCAGCCTTTTTTTTTTTTTTCTTTTTTAGACAGGGTCTCACTCTGTTGCCCAGGCTGGAGTGCAGTGGCACAATCTCAGCTCACTGCAACCTCTACATCCTGGGTTCAAGTGATTCTCCCACCTCAGCCTCCGAGTAGCTGGGACTACAGGTGGACACCACCACGCCCGGCTAATTTTTGTATTTTTTTTTTTTTTTTAGTAGAGACGAGGTTTCCCTGGTGAGGCTGGTCTTGAACTCCTGACCTCAAGTGATCCACCTGACTTGGCCTGAGACAGGAGAATCGCTGGAACTTGGGAGGCAGAAGTTGCAGTGAGCCGAGATTGCCCCACTACATCATTCCAGCCTGGGTGACAGAGTGAGACCTTGTCTCAAAAAAAAAAAAAAAAAAAAAAAATGAAAGTGAAAGATTTCATTCTGAACACCACTAGGCCCTGAGAGGCAAGGTTGGCTGACAGCAGACCCAGTGTAATGAGAACCATCTGACCCCTGGATTTGTTTCCTTCCTGTGGCCGCTATAACAGTACCACAAACTGAGTCACTTAAAACAACAGAAACCTATTTTCTCACAGTTCTACAGGCCAGAAGTCTGAAATCAAAGCATCTGCAGGGCCACGCTCCCCAGAGAGGATCTAGGGAAGAATCCCTCCTGGCCCCTTCCAGCTTGTGAGGGCTCCAGGCGTTCCTCGGTGGCAACCACAGCCTTCCAACCTCTGCTTCCGTCTTCACGGGTCCTTCTCTACTGTGTCTCCTCTATGTGTCTCTCCTAAGGAGAGTCGTCTGTGGATTTAGGACTACCATGTTTTCCAGGATGATCTCATCTTGAGAATTCTAATATCTGCAATGACCCTTTCAAAATCCCTCCTACAGAGTTGACAAGGATTGCATGCTAGATTCCAGACAGAAATACAGTTACAATGAACCATGAATCAGGCTGCACTAGGGGCCCCTTCCTTGCTGCTAAAAGTCAGGTAGCACTTTTACACCCGATTGTTTCACCAGGCGCAGTGGCTCATGCCTGTAATCCCAGCACTTTGGGAGGCCAAGGCGGGTGGATCACCTGAGGTTGGGAGTTCGAGACCAGCCTGACCAACATGGAGAAACCCCATCTCTACCAAAGATACAAAAATTAGCCAGGCATGGTGGTGCATGCCTGTAAACCCAGCTACTGGGGAGGCTGAGGCAGGAGAATTGCTTGATCCCAGGAGGCAGAGGTTGCAGTGAGCCGAGATCGCGCCATTGCACTCCAGCCTGGGCATCAAGAGCGAAACTCTGTCGCAAAACAAAACAAAACACAAATACATCCCATTGTTTCTACAGACAGGATCTCTGACATTAGGAGCATATGGCTTTTTTTTTTTTTTTTTTTTTTTTTTTTTTGAGATGGAGTCTTGCTCTGTCACCCAGGCTGGAGTGCATTGATGTGATCTCAGCTCACTGTAACCGCTGCCTTCTGGGTTCCAGCGATTCTCCTGCCTCAGCCTCCAGAGTAGCCGGGATTACAGGCGTGCACCACCACGCCTGGCTAATTTTTGCATTTTTAGTAAAGAAGGGGTTTTACCATGTTGGCCAGGCTGATCTTGAACTCCTGACCTCAAGTGATCCACCCGCCTTGGCCTCCAAGTGCTGGTATTACAGGCGTGAGCCACTGCGCCCAGTCAGGATCATATGGCTTTTGCTTAAGGATCGCTTCAGATGTTTTTGCAGATCTTGAATTCCAGCAACCAGTCAGAAGAAGACCCCCCATATAGGAATGGGATCAGCATGAGAATACAGCTTCTTCACCCACCCCTTGTCCCTCAACGCCCGCCCAATCCTCTGTCCCAAGACTTCACCTTGCACTCTTTGACCAATCAAAGGATCTCCACACTTGGGTCCACTCCATACCCCTTAAAAACCCCAGCCCCAAATTCCTCGGGGAGATGAATTTTTTTATTTTATTTCATTTTTATTTATTAATTTTTGTTTGTTTGTTTTCTGAGAGAGTCTCACTCTGTCACCCAGGCTGGAGTGCAGAGGTGCGATCTTGGCTCACTACAACCTTCATCTCCCAGGTTCAACTGATTCTCCCACCTCAGCCTCCCAAGTAGCCGGGACTACAGGCCTGCACCACCACGCCCGGCTAATTTTTGTATTTTTAGTAGAGACAGGGTTTTGCCATGTTGGCCAGGCTGGTCTCAAACTCCTGGCCTCAAGTGATCTGCCCACCTCAGCCTCCTAAAGTGCTGGGATTACAGGTGTGAGCCACCACACCCACCCAGGAGATGGATTTTAGATTTGCTCCCATCTCCTCGATCTGTGGCCCTATGATTAAACCTCCTTCTCTGCTGCAAACTGGTATCTCAGCATGTTGACTTGCCCAGTGCCTCAAACAATGGGCCTATGACCGTTACAGTTTATCCACCTAAGATCACATTCAGGCCAGGCGCAGTGGCTCACGCCTGTAATCCCAGCACTTTGGGAGTCCGAGGTGGGAGGCTCTCTCGAGGCCAGGACTTTGAGACCAGCCCGGGAAACATAGCAAGAATCTCTCTCTGCAAAAAATACAAAAATTAGCCAGGCATGGTGTTGCATGCCTGTGGTCCCAGCTACTTGGAAGGCTGAGGTGGGAAGATCACTTGAGCCTGGGAGGTCGAGGCTGCAGTGAGCCGAAATCATGCCATTGCTCTCTAGCCACCCTGAGTGACAGAGCAAGACCATGTCTTTAAAAAAAAAAATAAGTTGGCCAGGCATGGTGGCTCATGCCTGTAATCCCAGCACTTTGGGAGGCCGAGGCAGGCGGATCATCTGAGATCAGGAGTTTGAGACCAGCCTGGCCAACACGGGGAAAGCCCGTCTCTCCTAAAAACACAAAAATTAGGTGGACATGGTGGCAGGCGCCTGTAATCCCAGCTACTCAGGAGGCTGAGGCAGGAGAATCACTTGAACCTGGGAGGCGGAGGTTGTAGCGAGCCTTGATCATGCCATTGCACTCCAGTTGGGAGACAAGAGCAAGACTTCATCTCAAAAAAAAAAAAAAAGTAATATAATAACATCACGTTCACAGGTTGCAGGGCCCAGAATGTGGACACATCCTTTTGGGGGGCCACCATTTGACACACTATATTCCCTCCTGGAGCTGCAGACCTGGCCGTGAAAGGAAAGGAGAGGAAAGCAAGAAGGAAGGGGCCCCTGCACTACCCAGAGCCCCAGAACATGATGCTGGTGGGGATGGAGGAGAGGCAGAAGGAAATAGGATTGAAGTCTAAATCAAGGCCCCAGCTTGGGTCTGGACATTCCTTGTTTTGAATTGAAGCCAAGCTGCCCTGTGACTAAGGCAACTCCAGGAACATCTGTTATCTGAGATGAACAGAGAACAAAGTCATAAAGCTAAGATTTTATCAAGGGGATTGTGGGGCGGGGGGACAAGTTTCCCTGTGAAAAGCACGTTATAGAGATCATGAGAGATCAGCCCTTGACTGAATTCACACAATGCTGGTTCATTTCATCACAGGGACCACCTGACCCCCAGGATTGTTCTAGAAGGTCTTTTTCTCTACCATCTCCACACCAATCCCTCTCCACCTGCCGCTCCCACCTTCCACTGGGTCTCCATCCTCCTCTGGGCTGGGGCCCCGCCTGCCTGCCATCCATTCATTCAACAAACACTTATTATTATTTTTTGAAACACAGTCTCGCTCTGTCGCCCATGCTGGAGTGCAGTGGCGTGATCACTGCTCACTGCAGCCTCTGCCTCCCAGGTTTAAGCAATTCTCATTTCTCAGCCTCTCGAGTAGTTGGGATTACAGGCATGCATCACCACACCTGGATAATTTTTGTATTTTTAGTAAAGACGGGGTTTTGCCATGTTGGCCAGGCTGGTCTTGAACTCCTGGGCTCAAATCTGTCCGCTTGGCCTCTCAAAGTGCTGGTAGTTACAGGCGTGAGCCACTGCGCCCAGCCCTAACACTTATTGAGCACCTGCTGTATGCCAAGGGCCAGGGAAGGGGGTGGCATACAGAGCCAGAAGGGAACAGTGTGGAGGAACTTCCCTTTTGGAGCTGACTTTCCAGTGGGAGACCTGGGCAATGACAAGATGAACAAAGAGTGAATATTCTGTGGTGTAGCCAAAAGTAGCCAGTGCAATGGAGAAAATACAGCAGCCTCAGGCCTGTAATCCCAGCACTTTGGTAGGCCAAGGCGGGCGGATCACTTGAGGCTAGGAGTTCAAAACCAGCCTGGTCAGCATGGCAAAACCCCATCTCTACTAAAAATACAAAAATTAGCCAGGTGTCATGGAGCATGCCTGTAATCCCAGCTACTGAGTAGACTGAGGCAGGAGAATCACTTGAACTCGGAGGTGGAGGTTGCAGTGAGCTGACAGCACACCACTGCACTCCAGCCTGAGCAACACAGCGAGACCCTGTCTCAAAAAAAAAAAAAAAAAGCAGCAATAAGAGTCTGTGGATGTTGTAAATTGGGTGTGTGTGCATCAGAGAAGGCTTCCCTGGGGAGGGGCACAAGTGAAGGGAGACCTGGAGGAGGTGAGGGAGGAGCCACGTGGATATCTGGGGGAGGATGACTCAGGCAGAGGGAACAGCCTGTGCAAAGGCCCTGAGGCAGGATGTCTTTGGTGAGTTTGGAGAACAGTAAGGAGGCCCATCTGCTTGGAGAAAGCTGGGTTTTCTGGCCTCCGTGAGGACTGGAGTTTTGCTCTGAGTGAGGCAGTTGGTAAGGAGAATAATGCCCTCCTTCCCAAGATATCTACTTCCTCATCCTAAACTTTCAAGATCTCGTGGCCTGGGGAGGATAGGAGAAAGGGGCTGGTAACTGCTCCAGCGGGTTGATAAACATGGGTACTTCAGGGAGGCTTCCTGGAGGAGTGTCAAGCATATGACTGGCTTGAATTGCGGGAGAGGCAGGCTGAGCAGGGAGCAGGTGCCCAGGGAGAGGCAGAGGACAGGTGAGACACTTAAAAGTGTCTAAAGGAGAAAGAGTCCTTTGGACACAGCCAGGCCCTGAGAAGCAAGGGTAGTGAATTGCTACCTCATGCAACAAAAGGGACTTTGCTGATTAGGTAATTAAGGACCTTCAGACAGGGAAATGACCTTGGATCATCTAATCACACAAGTCCTTAAAGTGCAAGGCGGCGGCAGAGGGGAGTTGAAGGCTGTCATATGAGGACTTGACTCGTCATTGCTGGCTTTGAAAATGGAGGGAGGGCCCACGAGCCAAGGAATGCAGGCAACTTCTAGAAACGGGGAACAGACAACCAGCAAGAAAACAGGGGCCTCAGTTCTACAACCCCGAGGAACTGAATCTTGCACCCCTAAATGAGCAAGAAATAGATCATCCCCTAAAACCTCCAAGAAAGGACTGCAGCCTGCTGACATCTTGGTCTTAGGCAGGTGAGACCCGAACCACATCTCTGACCTCTAGAGCTGTAGGATAATTTGCGTCGTTAAAAAAACGCTAGTTTGTGACGGCAACCATGGGAAATTAACACAAGTTGGGAGCCTTCCGGGTTCTGAGCGGGAGGAGGGGGCGTGGCCTGATCAGGTGTTCGCTCGAGCCCTCTGGAGGCTGCGGAGGGAACAGGCTTCAGGGCCAGGCTGGAGACCTGAGCAAGGGTAGAGGGAACTGCACAGTCCAGGTGAGGGATGCTGGGCTGGACCAGGTGAGGGCCGGGGAGGTGGGGAAGAAATGAAGTCCGAGGTTTGAACGTGGATGGAAAGAGAAAAAAAGAGAGGACTCCAGCGGGGCGCGGTGGCTCACGCCTGTAATCCCAGCACTTTGGGAGGCCAAGGTGGGAGAATCACTTGAGGTCAGGAGTTCGAGACCAGCCTGGCCAACACAGTGAAACCCCGTCTGTACCAAAAATACAAAAAATAGCCAGGCGTGGTGCTGCACGCCTGTAGTCCCAGCTACTCGGGAGGCTGAGACAGCAGACTTGCTCGAACCCGGGAGGCGGAGGTTGCAGTGAGCCAAGACTATGCCATTGCACTCTAGCCTGGGCGACAGAGTAAGACTCCATCTAAAAAAAAAAGAGAGAGGACTCCAGTCAAGGATGACCAGAAGCCTCTGAGCTGGGAACTTGGAGTCTCCCCTTCCCTCCACCCCAACTCCACTAGTCCCTACCTCCCCTTGGCCTCACCTGCCAGCAGTTGTCCCAGGTGGAGGCCACATGCTTCCCTCCCCTCTGAGGCCTTGCCCCTGCCTGTGACCTCTCACTTGTCACATCTGCTGTCTCTGTTCTCAAGACAGGAAGTCAGATGGGAGTTGAAGACGGCTGGGACTTATGAGTCCCCAGGCCCCCAGAGGGATTCCGGGTTTGAGAGTCGGCCTCCTCCCTCCCATCCAAGCCCAGCCCTGCCAAATCAGCTCCCAGCGCACTCCCTAGTCTGCACCTCTTTCTCTGTCTCTTTCTCTCTCTGGAATTTTCATTCTCTTTTTGGTAACCCAATTATCCCATCTCCGCCTCTCACTGGGGGCCACCCACAGAGGCGTGGGAGAGGAGGGGCCCAGGTCGCAGCGCGAGATATTAAACCATCAATCACCCGCCAACGCCGACTCCCCCGCACCAGGACCCTCCGTTGGCTCCACCTGGAAGCAGACCAGCTCCAGTGCAGGCCTGGAGGCCTGGGGACCCCATCAAAATGGGAGGCCTTGGAAGAATCTCACAGGCCCTGCATCCACCCGGGCAGGTGCCTGGGTGCAGATCGGCCTGGCTCAATGCACAGAAAGGTGTCCTGGGTTCAAATCTACAAGCTACTTCTTATCCACACATGGGAGCCACTGCATTGTTCTGTGTCTTGGTTTCTCCACCTGTAAAATGGTGATAACAGCCACGGTGGCTCACGCCTGTAATCCCAGCACTTTGGGAGGCTGAGGCGGGCAGATCACCTGAGGTCAGGACTTCGAGACCAGCCTGGCCAACATGGCAAAACCGCATCTCTACTAAAAATATAAAAATTAGCCAGGTGTGGTGGCGTGCCCCTGTAATGCCAGCTACTTGGAAGGCTGAAGCAGGAGAATCACTTGAACCCAGGAGTCAGAGGTTGCAGTTAACCAAGATTGTACTACCACACTCCAGCCTGGGGGACAGAGCGAGACTCTGTATTAAAAAAAAAAAAATGGTGGTAACATTTTCTACATCATTGGGGTTCACTGTCAGGATTAAACCAGTTAAGGCAGATGGCAATATCTGGCTGATAGTAACTCCTGTCTAGGATTTGCTGCTAGAATGATTTTCCTTCAAGATTGGGGGGGTCATTCACTTGTGAAGGAAATCCAAGATTCTTGGCTTTTGGGGGGACTTAATGGGGTTCATACTTGTGTCACCTCACAGCTGCTGCCTTGTATAGGTTGGAATTGGATTTTTTTTTTTTTTTTTTTTTTTGAGATGGAGTCTCGCTCTGTCACCCAGGCTAGAGTGCAGTGCACGATCTCGGCTCACTGCAACCTCCGCCTCCCAGGTTCAAGGAATTCTCCTGCCTCAGCCTCCCAAGTAGCTGGGACTACAGGCACATGCCACCACGCCCAGCTAATTTTTTTTTATTTTTAGTAGAGACGGGGTTTCACCATCTTGGCCAGGCTGGTCTCGAAATCCTGACCTTGTGATCCAGCTGCCTCGGCCTCCCAAAGTGCTAGGATTACAGGCATGAGCCACCGCGCCTGGCCGGAATTGGATTTTTTTGTTTTTTGTTTTTGAGACAAAGTCTTGCTCTGTCACCCAGGCTGAAGTGCCTTGTGGTATGATCATGGCTCATTGCAGCCTCAACCTTCTGGACTTAAGCGATCCTCCCACCTCAGCCTCTTGAGTAGTTAGGATTACAGGCATGAGCTGCCACACCCAGGTCTAGGGGAAAAAAAATTAAAGGCTCTTTCAGAACCTTAATTAGGGCCAAGCAACCCATATTTCAAGGTGCTCAATTCACAAAACAAGGTCTCAGTGCTTTGCACAGGCTGTTCCCCCTGCCTAAAATGCTGTTCCCTCAGCCAGCCACATGACTCCTCCTTGCCTGCTTCTGGGTTTGCTGCAATGTCACCTCCTCAGTGAGGTCACTTTGTAAAAATTGCACCCAGGGCCCCTGCCCGCCCCCACCCTTCCCAGCTGTATTTCCCTCCATAGCATGCACCCCATTTTGCATACCGTATGCAGTGCTTGTGGGGTTTGTCTGTTCATCCCACTGGAGTGTTAACCCCAGGGCAAGGTTCATTCATTCACTGCCCAGCACGGCACCTGGCATGAAATAAACACCCAGTAAATACTTGTTGAGTGAAAGCATGAACAAATTCCATTCAGCTGCTCCCAGAGGACCCCACAGGCTGCAGCCAGCTCAAAGCTGCTCTAGCTGGGCCTGTCAGCAATCTTGGGTTTCCTGGAGGGGGGTGGAGGGGGTATCACTGGATGTGTTCAGAGATGCAGCTGGTTCACTATCAACTTTGTGTGGACTTTTCTCTTTTTTTTTGAGGCTGGATCTCACTCTGTCACACAGGCTGGTATGCAGTGGCGTGATCACAGCTCACTGCAGCCTCCACTCCAGCGATCCTCCCACCTCAGCCCCCTGAGTAGCTGGGACCACAGTTGTGCGCCACCATGTCTGGGTAATTTTTGTATTTTTCATAGAGACAGTCATTCACCATGTTGCCCAAGCTGGTCCTGAACTCCTGAGCTCAAGCAATCTGCCTGCCTAGGCCTCTCAAAGCAGTGGGATTACAGGCGTGAGCCACAACGCCCGGCCAGGATGTTTATTTTCTCATTATTTATTTATTGTAGAGATGGTGGTCTCCCTATGCTGCTTAGGCTGGTCTTCAGGTCCTGGGCGATCCTTCCGTCTTGGCCTCCCAAAGTGCTGGGATTACAGGCATGAGTCATGGCGCCCGGCCTTGTGTAGATCTTTAAAAGGTACCCCTTCCTTGCTGGGTGCCGTGGCTCATGCCTGTAATCCCAACACTTTGGGAGGCTGAGGTGGGCAGCTCACCTGAGGTCAGGAGTTCGAGACCAGCCTGGCCAACATGGTGAAACCTCGTCTCTATTAAAAATACAAAAATTAGCTGGGTGTGGTGGCAGGCGCCTGTAATCTCAGCTACTCGGGAGGCTGAGGCAGAAGAATTGCTGGAACCTGGGAGGCAGAGGTTTCAGTGAGCTGAGATCATGCCATTGCACTCCAGCCCAGGCAATAACAGTGAGACTCCATCTCAAAAAATAAAATAAATAAAATAAAATAAAATAAAATAAAATAAAATAAATAAAAGGTACCTCTTCCTCTGGGCAGATGCAATGTGTGGTGAGGGGAACAGATGATGTTAGCTTCTGCTCTAGCCTCTCTGTCTGGTATGCTTGTGCAGTGCGCAACTTGCACAACTGTTCTTGGCAGTACTGCTACTGTCCCCCATCTCTTGAGTAGCTCAGAAGGTGGGGGGCGCTGTGAAGACCAAGTAACCAGAGGCTGGACCTCTACACCCAGGTGTTTAGAGGACCAAACCCCAACCTCTGTGCCCAGCTCACTGCTGGTGAAAAATCTGCCAAGGAACTGGACTGTTCTGGTGACACCCCAAAGACTCCCCTCCTGGTATCCCCAGCAGTGTCTCCCTTGCTCCTCCGGACTAGTGGTGCCCTCGCCTTCCCCAGCCCCCTCTGCACGTTTCCACCCAGCCAGGAGTCCCACACTTGCCTGCTTCTCCCAACCTTCTCTCTCTCTCTCTCTCCAGCACAGTGGCTATTTTTATTTTTCCTTCTTATTAAATTTCCAACTTCTGCAAACACCATGGCCTCTGCCTCGCCGCGCCCCCCCCTTCCCTTAGGGCGGATTTGATTCACTTGCGTTTTATTAACAGATTAAAAAAAACAAACCCGCTGCTGCCACCACAATGTGACTTTCTCCGCTTTCCTGGAGGTTTAGGGAACCGAGGAGAACTGGGCTACAGGATCCCCTCCGGGTTTCAAATTGCCCTCCTCCCCACTCCCAGGGACCTTTCCATCACAGCCTGAGCGGCGAGGTGGGGAAGGGGCTGGGGAGTGAGGTTGGATCTCGTTCTGGGTTTAGGGGGGAATGGGATGGGTGTCAGGCCTGATGCGGTTCCCCCAGCCAGGGCCTCGTCCCAAGGCGGAATGGGATGGGTGTCAGGCCTGATGCGGTTCCCCCAGCCAGGGACTCGTCCCAAGGCGGAACTGGAAATTAAGAAAAAAAAAAAAAAAAAGCAATCCGTTGGGAAGCCCCGCCCCCGCCTCGGCCCCCCCCCCCCCCCCCCCCCCCAGACCCTGGGTGCTAAACGCTTCGGGTGGGAGGGGCAGCCTCGGGGGTGGGGGCTTAGAGTTGGCGCCTCCCACACAGAGCTGGGGTCGCCCCTACCCTCTCTCTCTTAGGATGGCTGGCAGGGGGCCTTGGGAAGGTTTGCCACCTACCCAAGCCCGGCTCGCTCAGTTTTCTTTCCTCCTTAGGACATTCTGATTACGGTGCTGACTCCCAGACCTGAGAGCAAATTGCTTCTTCATGCCCCGGGGTGTTTTCCTCCCCTCAAGTCTTTTTTTTGTCAGTCGCCATGGCAACCAAGAACCCAGCTGCACTATACTTCCCTGGGATACAGGATGGGGGTAGGGGGTGATGGGGAAACTAACTGGGTCGTTTAGGCCAGGACCTTCCTACCCTCCTCTTTGCCCCCTCTCTTAGTCCTCCATCCCTTCCCCACACCACCTGGTCCAGCCTTGATTGACAAGAGGGCAGGTTGCGCCTGTCAGGGTTACCCATCTTGGTGGTTGGGCCACAGCTTCCTTCTGGGTCACTCTGTTCTGGGAAGGTCCTTCATTTGGCCCGAGAGCTAAGGCTCCAGCTGTCAGTGAAATCCCTTTCCCCTTCCTTTCCTCCACTCTTTAGTCCCTCAATCAGGGTGGGCTGGTACGGTTGGGCAGGTTGGACACTGCACAAGGGGACACTGAGTGTGTTCAAACTAAGCTCCCGATTTCCATTGCTCCCTTACTCCATAGCACACTACAGACTAAACTCTCCTCTGCCTTACTGACACCAACTCTCTGTTTGCTATCAGGAGAGCCAATGATTTCAACAAAATACTTCAGTCCTGGTCACACCCCAATGCAGAGCTGAAGAAAGGAAGTCCAGTCGGGAATTTGGGGTCTTGAACAACCCAAGCCACAGCTCCTGTGGGAGCTTAGAGAGAGAGCAAACCTGGGCAGAAAGAACTTCTACAAAGGGCCGGGCGCGGTGGCTCATGCCTGTAATCCAGCACTTTGGGAGGCCGAGACGGGCGGATCACGAGGACAGGAGATCGAGACCATCCTGGTAACGCAGTGAAACCCCGTCTCTACTAAAAATACAAAAAATTAGCCGGGCGTGGCGGTGGGCGCCTGTAGTCCCAGGTGTTCGGGAGACTGAGGCAGGAGAATGGCGTGAACCCGGCAGGAGGAGCTTGCAGTGAGCCGAGATCGCGCCATTGCACTCCAGCCTGGGTGACAAAGCAAGACTCCGTCTCAAAAAAAAAAAGAACTTCTACAGGGGCCAAAGCTAGGGTCGAGGACCATAGAATGCCTTGGGGTACCAAGGGAGGGGCAGGGAATGATTATCAAAAGCCCCAAAGGAATCACGGGGCTGGTCAAGTTGGCTTCACGGACCCAATTCTACCGCCCACCATCTATACTCTTTGCCTAGGTAGCTCCTCCCACTGGGAGGTGGAGCCTATTTCCACACCCCTTGAATCTGGGTTGGTCTCGTGATCTCCTTTGGCCAATCAGTGGATTGCAGCAGAAGTGAAGTCACTTCCCAATCTAGGCCTGAAGAGGTGGTGCATCTTTCTGGTCGATGTCTGGAAACCCTGCCCCTGTCAGGTGACCAAGCCCGAGCTAGCCTGCTGGAGGATGAGGGAAGAATCCTGTTGTCCTAGACCAGCCTATAGCCAGCCGGGCCCCAAATATATGAAAAGACCCAGCCTGAATAAATACAGTGTGACTCTTGGACCCATAGACGTTGGTGGGTGAGCCCAGCCAGGAGCAGAAAAACTGCCCTGTAGCCTGCGAAGCCAAAATTAATGCTGATTGTCCTAAGCTGCTGGATTTGGGCGTTGTTAGGCAGCTTTTTTTTTTTTTTTTTGTCTCAGTCTCACTTTGTGGCCCAGGCTGGAATGTAGTGGTGCAATCTTGGCTCACCGCAACCTCTGCCTCCTTCCTGGGTTCAAGCGATTCTCCTGCCTCGGCCTCCTGAGTAGGTGGGATTACAGACACCCGCCACCACGACTGACTAATTTTTGTATTTTTAGTAGAGACGAGGTTTTCCCATGTTGGCCAGGTTGGTCTCAAACTTGTGGCCTCAAGTGATCCACCTGCCTGGCCTCTCAAAGTGCTGGGATTACAGGCATGAGCCACTGTGCCTGGCCTTTGTTAGACAGCTTAACTGGCAACAGGTAACTGACAAGGAGCCTAGCAGGCACAGGTGTGCATTGGTCAGCACGTCCCCTTGCCCACGAAGGAGCTAGACTCAAATCCCGGGGTCCCTGAAATTGACTGTCAACTCTTTAACTTCCTGAGGAATCCTTCCCCATTTTTCCTTTATTTGTTTCTTTTTTGTTTGTGTTTTGGCATGGCCTTCCAATGAAATTCCCCATTTTTCCTTTTTCTTTCTTTCTTTCTTTTTTTTATTTTTTATTTTTTGAGACGGAGTCTCGCTTTGTTGCCCAGGCTGGATTGCAGTGGCGCGATCTCGGCTCACTGCAGCCTCTGCCTCCCAGGCTCAAGCGTTTCTCCTGCCTCAGCCTCCCGAGTAGCTGGGATTACATGTACCAACCACCATGCCCCACTAATTTTTGTATTTTTAATAGAGACGATGTTCCACCGTGTTGGCCAGGCTGGTCTCTAACTCCTGACCTCGGGTGATCCGCCCGCCTTGGCCTCCCAAAGTGCTGGGATTACAAGCGTGAGCCACCGTGCCAGCGCCCCATGTTTTCTTTCCTTGGTATATCTCTGATTGCACCTCCTCTCCTCTCTCTCTCACTTCCGTCCAGCCACATCAGCCTCCTAGCTGATCTCTACTTCTCCATGCTAGTTCCCACCCCAGAGTCTTGGCACCCGCTGTTCCTCCTGTCTGGAACCTTCTTCCCCCAGATCTCTATGTGTATCCTCCGCTTTTTCTCCTTCAGGTCTCTGTTCATGTGCCTGATGCTCTGAGGTGCCCTCCTTAACTCAGAGAGATACGTCTCCTTCCAGGCCCTCACCAACCTACTACTGCTCCCAATGGGAGCCACATCATGTCCAGCCTAGGACGCTAAAGTTGACCCAGGGCTCAGATGGGAGCAGAACAGGCCTCCCCTAAAACATTCCTTTTTTTTTCTTTTCTTTTTTTTTTTTTTTTGAGACAGAGTCTTGTTCTGTCACCCAGGCTGGAGTGCAGTGGCGCGATCTTGACTCGCTGCAACCCCTGCCTCCCAGGTTCCAGCAATTCTCCTGCCTCAGCCTCTCGAGTAGTTGGAATTACAGGCACCTGCCACCACAGCGGGCTAATTTTTGTATTTTTAGTAGAGATGGGGTTTCACCATGTTGGCCAGGCTAGTCTCGAACTCTTGACCTCGGGTGATCCGCCTGCCTGAGCCTCCCAAAGTGTTGGAATTACAGGTGTGAGCCACTGTGCCCGGCCACACAAAACCATTCCTCATCCACCTTTCCCCTAATGATTTTACTACCCATGGCTAATCATGTCCTAGATCCATGATTTCTTTCTTTCTTTTCTTTTTCTTTTTTTTAAGAGACGGGGTTGGGGGGGGGTGCTCTCATTATGTTTCCCAGACTGATCTCGAACTCCTGGCCTCAAGCTATCCTCCCACCTTGCCCTCCCAAAGTTCTGGGATTACAGGCGTGAGCCGCAGTGCCCGGCCTAGAGCCATGATTTCATTACAAGTTGCAAAATACTGCATTCCCAGTTTATCATGGCATTTTCCCATTTATACATCTGTCGTCTCCAACAATCTGGAAAGCCCTCAACAGCAGAGTCAGAGCCACAGGGTACCAAGGAAACATTTGCTGAAAGAATTTGAATTCAGGAGATGGAGCCTATTGGGGGAAAAATCCCAAACCAACAAGTATTTGTTGTTTAGGGCAAAGAAACATGGCACCATTTCTCCTGCTTCTAGGATCAAAGGCTGTTCCACTTCAATCTCCGCTGGATGCCAAGCCTGGCCAAAAGTCCCAGGACATGGCCTGGCCCCCTACCCATCAATGCTGTCCCTCTTCTGACACCCCATGGAGTCACCCTATGGACTCAGGACCAGTGAGGTTTTGGGGAGAAGACAGATCGTCTGTGTACAGGTATCAACATTGCTTTCCTTCTCAAAAAATTTTTTCATTTTAAACCTCCCCACAATTCAAACATTTCTCTTATTATCTTCTGCCGAGGGAAAAAAATTAATAACATGGCACAATATAAAATACTAAATTAAAGGCATTTTGGAACCAGCAATTATTTCATAAGCTTCTCTTTTATTGCCATGCTAATGTGCCTAATTGCTATCTTAATGAGGACATTAATTTCTCGCTAATGTGATGTTACTATAGAAATTGCAGTCAATCTCTTGAAAGGAGGAAAGTGCTAGAAAGCCGCAGTCAATCTCTTGAAAGGAGGAAAGTGCTAGAAAGCCGTCCCACGAGGCAGAGGCTTTGGTCACCCTGGGGCTGAGGGGCAAAGGGGAGGGGAGGAGACGGTGCTGGAACCCGGGCCAAGACTGGGGGAAGGATGGGGCTGCTGGGAGCCAGAGAGGGGGAAGGCAGGTGACTTGTGCTGAGACTAAAACCTCCCAGGGAGGCCCTGATCTGAAAGCCAGCTGTTGCCGTGCCCGGGGATCTAGGAGATGAAACTCTGAATAGGGGAAAGTGTTACAGCAATAATAAAACCTGACATCAGTGGCAGGCACGGTTGAGGCATTTTCTATGCTAATCCTTGCAATAGGTCTATAAAATAGATAGTGTCATTTCCCCCATTTTATAGACGGGGGAACAGAGAGGTTGAGTAACTTACCCAAGGTCACACAGCTATTACATGGTAGAGATGGGATTTGAACCCAGACCGTCTGGTTAACTCCTGAGCTATGCTGCCTTTCAGCCAGCACCGTGACACCATCGATAATAATAATTTCAGACATTTATTGAAGGCTTATTATGCGCCAGCTGTGAGTCAAGCCTTTTGCACACAGCATCTCTGGGTGGGCTCCATCTTGGAGAAAGAGGTGCAGCTACAGCCACATCTGAGCACTCCTTAATATACAGGGAGGACGAGGCAAGGCTCAAAGCTCGGGGGCTGGTGTTGCACCTCCCTCCCCACACAGGAACAGGAAACCCATTGTAGGTAGAGAGACATCAGGGCCCAGAGAGGAGGTTATTTACTCTGAGTTGCACCTTATCACAGGTTACTGTGGTGGTCAGGGTAGGTTTTGAAGGCAAATGGTCTGGGTTAGAATTCTAGCTTTTCCCATTTGGCGAGTGGCCGACCCTCTCTGCACCTCAATTTCCTCATTTAAAGATCAGGGCTGTGGGAGGCCGAGGTGGGCAGATCATTTGAGGTCAGGAATTCAAAATCAACCTGGCCAATGTGGTGAAACCCTGTCTCTACTAAAAATACAAAAAAAAAATGAGCCAATCATGGTGGCCTGTGCCCGTTATCCCAGCTACTCAGGAGGCAGAGGCAAGAGAATCACTTGAACCCAGGAGGCGAAGGTTGCAGTGAGCTGGGATCATGCCACTGCACTCCAGCCTGGGCAACAGAGTGAGACTCCATCTAAATAAATAAGATTGGGGCTAACAATGGAACTTACCTCCGAGAGCTGTTATAATTAAGCAACTGGTTGGGCGTGGTGGCTTGCACCTATAATCCCAGCACTTTGGGAGGCTGAGACAGGAGGATTGCTTGAGCCCAAGAGTTCGAGACTGGCCTGGGCAATATAGCAAGACTCCATCTCTACAGAAAAAAATATTAAAAATTAGCTGGGTATGGTAGCATGCGCCTGCAGTCCCAGCTACTTGGGAGGCTGAGATGGGACGATCACTTAAGCCCAGAAGTTTGAGACCAGCCTGGGCAACATAGCAAGACCCCATCTCTACATAAACATATAACAAATTAGCTGAGCATGGTGGTGCCCCCACGTCTGCAGACGTGGTTGATCTACGAGCAACCTGTAGATCCCAGTGGCTTAATGCACTAAAGGCTACTTTCTCACTGACATCACACTGCTGCACCTGGGAACCAGACTCCAGCTATATTGTGGCTTCACCTTCTTCCAGTGACTCAGAGGCCCCACAAGACCCTCTTTATCCAGCCAGAAGATGCAAAGGAAGAATTAGAAGGTGCAGGTGGGAGGTGTTAAAAGCCTGAATGTAGCACACCTCACTTCCATTCACATCCCACAGAAGCAGATAATGATAAAGGTTAGGAAATAGGTTTGGAGTCTGGGAAACATGGGGAGACCCCATATTTACAAAGAAAAAAACTTTTTTAATTAGCTGGTTAATGGTGGCGCAAGCCTGTTGTCCCAGCTACTCAGGAGGCCAAGGTGGGAGTGAGGTAGGAGGCTGGAAGGGACTCTAGAGGTGAAGTTCAGACACTGGACCAAATTCATGGCCAGGTGTGGTGGCTCATACTTCTAATCCCAGCACTTTTGGAGGCTGAGGTGGGTGGATCACCTGAGGTCAGGAGTTTGAGACCAGCCTGGCCAACATGGTGAAACCCCGTCTCTACTAATAATACAAAGATTAGCCGGGTGTGGTGGCAGGTGCCTCTAATCCCAGCTACTCGAGAGGCTGAGGCAGGAGAATCGCTTGAACCCGGGAAGCGGAGGTTGCAGTGAGCCGAGACATACATAGTCAAAAGAATTGCAAACAAATAGTCATGCAGAAACGCATACACGTATGTATACAGCAGCATTATTCTCAATGACCAAAAGGTGGAAACAACCTACACGTGCATTAACTGATGAATGGATAGCTCAAATGTGATTGATCTATATAACGGATATATTATTCAGCCTTGAATGAATTTCTGACGCATGTTACAACATGGAGAACCCTTGAGGGCATTATGCTAAGTGAAATAAGCCAGTCACCAAAGGACAAATACTGTGTGATTCCTCTCATATGAGGTACTTAGAGTGGTCAGATTCATAAAGACAGAAAGTAGAAGGGTGGTTACCATGGGCTGGGAGGAGAGAATGGGGAATTAGTGTTTAATAGGTACAGAGTTTCAATTTGGGAAGATGAAAAAGTTCTGGAGATTTGTTTTACAACAGTGTGAATATACTTAACACTACTGAATTGTACACTTAAAACTGGTTAGAGACAGCCAGGTGTGGTAGCTCATGCCGGTAATACCAGCACTTTGGGAGGCTGAGGTGGGAGGATCACTTGAGTCCAGGAGTTCAAGACCAGCCTGGGCAACATAGCGAAATCCTGTCTCTACAAACAATGCAAAAATTGGCCAGGTTTGGTGGTGTGTGCCTGAGGTGCCAGTTACTTGCGAGACTGAGGTGGGAGGATCACCTGAGCCCCGGGGAGGTTGAGGTTGCAGTGAGTCATGATCACACCACTGCACTCCAGCCAGGAAGACAGAGTGAGACCCTGTCTCAAAAAATAGGTGGGGAGAGGGGGCAGTGGTTAGACTGTAAATATTATGCCTACTTTACCTCAATTTTTAAAAATTGTTTGAAGCCACACACAAAAGTCTTATTTAGTGAAATCATGTATTGTATGATTTCATTTATATGAAATGTCCCAGATGGGCAAATTCATAGGAAGTAAGTAAATACTTGCCAGGAAATAGGAGAGAAAATGGGGAGCAGGGCCAGTGATTCTGGGGCTGCTTTCTGGGGTGATGAAAATATTCTGGAATTAAATAGTGGTGATGGCTGTACAGCCTTGTGAATACTATACTAAAACCCACTAAATTCTGCACTTATTTAAAAGGGTGAATTTATGGTGTATAACTTATATCTCAATAAAAATTAATAAAAAGGAGTGGTATGAGGAATTGGGAAAATACACACACACACACACACACACACATATATATATACACACATATATGTGCCTTAACTCTAATCAGTTCCCTTTGTCCTTTCTGAAACAAAGTTATACCCAACTGATAGTATAAGGTGTCCAGTCCAGATCTCTCTCTTTCTCTCTCTCTCTCTATATATGTATCTGTATCTTTCCAGAAAAATATGCAAAATGGCTTGGTGAATTTTCTTTTTGATTTTAACACTTAACTTTTTTTGGCCAGTCGTGGTGACTCACACCTGTAATCCCAGCACTTTGGGAGGCCGAGGTGGGTGGATCACTGTAACCCAGGAATTTAAGACCAGCCTGGGCAACGTATCAAGACCCCTTCTTTACAAAAAATACAAAAATTAGCCAGGCTTGGTGGCACGTACCTGTAGTTCCACCTACTTGAGAAGCTGAGGCAGGAGGATCACTTGAGCCTGGGAGGCAGAGGTTGCAGTGAGCCAAGATTGCACCACTGCACTCCAGCCTGGGTGACAGAGCCAAACCTTGCTTAAAAAAAAAAAAAAAAAAAATCTAGCCTCACAGCGGCTTAGGCCTGTAATCCCAACACTTTGGGAGGCCTTTATGGCAGGAGGATGCCTTGAGCCCAGGAGTTTGAGGCTGCAGTGGGCTATGATTATGCCATTGCACTCCAGCTTGGGAGACAGAAAGAGACCTTGTCACAAAAATAAATTTTTTTTTCTTTGCTTTCTTCCTTTTTTTTTTTTTTTTTTTTTTTTTTAAGACAGGGTCTCACTCTTTCAACTGTCACCCAGGTTGGGGTATAACAGCTCAACCTCAGCTTACTGCAACCTCCACCTCCCAGGTTCAAGCGATACTCCCACCTCAGCCTACCAAGTAGCTAGGACTACAAGTGCACACCACCACCCCTGGCTCATGTGTTTTGTGTATTTTTTTGTAGACATTGGGGGTTTTGTCATGTTGACCATTTTTTTTGTAGAGATGGGGGTTTTGTCATGTTGCCTGAACTGGGCTCAAGCGATCCACCCACTTCAGCCACCCAAAGTGCTGGGATTACCGGTATGAGCCATTGCGCCTGGCCAATTTTTTCCTTTTACTGTCTGTGGTTCCACAACTTCCTATTTGCCTGTTCTCTATGGACTTTCTACTTCATTTGAACTCTACTTAGATTGGCCTAGTTTTAGTCAAATCTTCAGTAACCAATTTATTACCATTAAAAATGATCTAACAAGCTTTATTTTTATTATTGTTAAAAATTCTCATTTTGAGGAACACAACCACAAAGTAAAGAAAGTTTTCATTGATTTAAGTAAAAAACCAACATTTAATAACAATTTTAAAAACATGGCTCCAGGCCATCCACATGCTTTAACTCGTGCTCAGCCTCCTGATATTGATGGGTTGTCTTTGTATTTTTCTGATGCCCTTTTATGTGAATTCACCTGTTTTGGAAGAAAACACAATTAAGGTTATCTATCACAACAACCACTATCTCCAATGTGTATTCATTCCTTTTATTCATTTTAAGTCTCATCTACCCGATGAGATAACTTTTTTGAAGACAGGAATTGTATGCTGTTTAACAGTGCTTTGATTCTTCCACAGTTCAGTCATCCTTGCTACCTTGCAGAGGACTGGTTCTAGGATATCGCCCCCACACCATACCAGAATCTGTGGATGCTCAATCCCTTATGTATAATGGTGCAGTGTTTGCATATAACCAACACACACCCCCCCCCCATATACTTTATTTATTTACTTACTTAGAGACAGGATCACCCTCTGTCACTCAGGCTGGAGAGCAGTGTCACAATCACAGCTCACTGCAGCCGCAAACTCCTGGGCTCCAGTGATCTGCCCACCTCAGCCTCTTGAGTAGCTGGGACTACAGGTGCATACCACCACACTAGCTAATTTTTTTATTTTTATTTTTATTAAAGACAAGGTCTCACTATGCTGCCCAGGTTGGCCTCCCAAAGTGTTGGGATTACAAGTGTGAGTCACCGTGCCTGGTCCCATGTACTTTAGGTCATCACTAATAAAATGTATAGATATTGTATAATGGCAACAGTTGTTATACTGTACTTTCTAATTGTATTTTTATTGTTTCTTTCTTCAAATATTCAGCCTTATCTAGTTGAATCTGAAGATGTGGACCTGCTGATGAAGAGGGCTGACTGTATCTAACTTAGGGTCTTGCATGCAGCTGGTACTTAACGCATTTTATTGACTGTTTTAGCTAACATTCAATGGACAATTCCTAATAAAAAACTCTTAAAAGTATGAAAAAAAGGAAACCTGCTCTAAAGTGGCAGGAAAACCAGCCTGGGCAACATAGCAAGATCTTGTCTCTACAACAAAAGTTTTAAAATTAACTGCCTGCCTGTAGTCCCAGCCACTCAGGAAGCTGAGGCAGGAGGATCCCTTAAGCCCAGGAGTTTGAGGTTACAGTGAGCTAGATCACACCATTGCTCTCCAGTCTGGGTGACAACAAGGCCCTGAGAAAGAAAAAAAAAAAGAAAGGAAAGGAAGGAAAGAGTGTAAGTATTGAAAAGGAAGAGACAAAACTGTCATTATTTACATATAAAATAATAAATGTTAGCCAAAGAAGCCTAAGAGAATCAACTAAGATTTTACTGGAAGTAATATGAGAATTCAGTACGGTGGCTAGAAACAAAATCAAGAGAGCAGCACACAAACCTCAGATGCTTTTCAGATGTACCACCAATAACTAACTAGAAAATGGAAGAAAGATCCCATTTACAATGGCAATACAAATGTCTGAAGTATTTAGGAACAAAGATACAAAGATCTGTTATCTAACAAAAGATGTGTAAGATCTATATGATGGAAACCCTAAAACTCTTCTGAAAGACATTAACACGAAATGAATTCATGACATGAAATACCATGTTCTAGAATGTTGTACAGATGTCAATTCTCAAATTTATCCACAAATTTAAGGTAATCCTATTCAAATCCCAAGATAGTTTTTGGTGGTGGCTGTTTTTGAGACAAGGTCTCGCTCTGTTGCCCAGGCTAGAGTGCAGTGGTATGACCACAGCTCACTGCATCCTCGACCTCCCAGGCTCAAGCAATCCTCCCACTTCAGCCTCTGAAGTCTCTCATATGGTGTCCAAGAAATGGGGACAAATCTCACAAAGGGACTAGGCTCAGGAGGGCTGGAATATTCAGGGAAGTTTCTTTCTTTCTTTTTTTTTTTTTTTTTGAGGCAGAGTCTCACTCTGTCCCCCAGGCTGGAGTGCAGCAGCCTGATCTTGGCTGGCTGCATGCTCCACCTCCCAGGTTCACGCCATTCTCCTGCTTCAGCCTCACAAGTAGCTGGGACGACACACGCCTGCCACCACACCCAGCTAATTTTTTGCATTTTTAGTAGAGACGGGGTTCCACTGTGTTAGCCAGGATGGTCTCGATCTCCTGACCTTGTGATCCACCTGCCTTGGCCTCCCAAAGTGCTGGGATTACAGGCGTGAGCCACCGCACCTGGCCTATTCAGGGAAGGTTTCAAGCAGAAAGATGAACTGAGTTGGCTTTGGAGAGATTCACAGGACTCCCACAGGCAGAGTGAAATAAGGGCATTGTAGATGGACAAAGGCACAGATAAGCAGCAATGGGGACGGTGTGACTGGGGGACGCTGAGGGGCTGCTGTGGCTGGAATGGAGGGTTGCCACCATAATGGAAATGGCCAATGAGGCAAATAAGGTTGGATTAGGAGCACAGCATCAAGGGTGCCAGCTTATTAAATCCCTCTTCCAGTATGCTAGCACTGGCCTGCTGGGAAAAGTAATACATCACATAATCAAACAAAAGGCAAAAAGAGGCGAGCTCCAGGAATGGGCACTGTAAACAGGACTCGCCCCAGGGTAGCCAGATGCAGGCTTTAGATTTGTTGATGCAGGTTGAGCATCTCTAATCCGAGGGGGAATGTCTCATATGGTGTCCAAGAAATGGTGACACATCTCAAAGAGGGCCTAGGCTCAGGAGGGCTGGAGTATGAGACATTCCCCCTCCCCTGTGAATTTGAAAACGTGGCCAAAATTTTTTTTAAAAAATGGCTACCCTGTAGTTCTTTAACTGGACCTATTTAGACAACACTTTACACACTGGAGAAGGATGATACTATGTGAATCTAGTAAGTCTACAAGACAATACTTCTCTCTTTTGGCTGTCTTCTTCCTCTCCAGGGTGATGACAACTCCGTGAGGTTGGAGATTATATGTCTCTCATCATTTAAGCAACAAGGAAATAAATTAGTGGCAGAGTAAGGGGTGACTCAGTGAGTACATCCAATTGTTGACATAGTTTTGGGTGGGAGAAATTTTGCTATTATATCAACTTAACTTCTTAAAATAGTCTAGTGGGATTAACTTGGTTTTGTTTCACAGAGACCTCCTGGAAGCCAGGATCCTTTAAAAATCCTGGAATATACATTGCAGTAAAAGAACAAAGCACACCTCAGCCTTAAATGACAGAAGAAGAATGTCAAGTGGGAAAGTGACGTTGGTTTTCAGTTTGTGGATTCTGAATCCACACAAACACAGGATTGTATTCTGAAAACCTGAATTAATTATTGTCCTTACCTCTATAAGACAAAAAATTATAATAAAAATTATTAGTATTACAGTCACAGATATTGCGAAGATGAGTTTGTTCTTATAGTCATATCCTGGAACTTCTTTCATGAGCTAAAAAAAAAAAAAAAAGAAAAAAGAAAGAACAATTAAAAAAAAAGAGACAGAGAATGGAAGCTAAATTTTCAAAACCCCAGTATTCCAGTTGAGTAGCTTACAGCTTCTTTTGTTCTTTTTATTTTTTTTGAGACAGGATCTCACTCTGTCACCCAGGCGGGAGTACAGTGGTGCGATCACAGTTCACTACTGACTCGACCTCCCTGGGCTCACATGATCCTCCCACCTCAGCCTCCTGAGTAGCTGGGACTACAGGCACGTGTCACCACACGCAGCTAATTTTTGTATTTTTTGTGAAGACAGGGTTTCACTATGTTGGCCGAGCTGGTCTTAAACTCCTGACCTCAAGTGATCCACCCACCTCGGCCTCCCAAAGTGCTGGGATTACAGGCATGAGCTACCACCCCCGGACTACAGTTCATCTTGTGCCCTAATCTATTTCACTGTCTACATGAGCAAAGTGGGAGATCACTGTCATGGCCAAAGTTACATGGCCAAGACAAGCTATGGCCTGGGAGTCCCAGGTTCTCCTATGTGGGCACTTTCCTGGCATATGCTAAATGATGGGGAATCTGGGTCTCATGTTTCTGTGTGCTCCTCACCTCACTTGACTTCTGCTCTTTCTGTTCATTCTGTTCCATGTTCTCATTAATATAATTTTTTTTTTGTTGGTCCGTATCCCATTCTACATTCAACGCCTTTGCTTCCTGCTGCTCGCGGAGAAGCTTCATCAGGAGGCCTGTTCGCGACATGAGCTTGGCACAGCTCCCTTGCACATGTGTTTCTGAACATTCCATTTTCAAGGTCCGGATAACATGAGACATGAACTTTCTCACATCCTCGTTGGGGATGAGGGACCGTAGCTGCTCGGTTAGCTGAATTTCAAGCTGGTCACCTGGGGACGAGAGCAATGGGTAATTGAAGCTTTTGGGCTCAGGGGACAAGTCAATGCCCACATTGTTGTATTCCCATTTTGTCCCAGTTTGTTTAACAGTTGGTTCTAAGTTGAATGGAGTCCCAGCGGAAACTGCCTCAGGAGGATGATTATAGTTTGTGTTTTCAGAGATGTGTCTTTGAACACATCTCTTTTGTGTCTTTTACATTAGTTGTGTCTTTTACACTAGTGTTTTCTATAAAACGTTCTGAAGGAGCAACTACTTCCAGAAGAGGGTTTTCTTGAGGACTCAGGTCTCCTAAGGATGAAAAAACCCCTTGTGAATTTATGAGGCTCTTCGCTGCAGAGAACAGCGGCCTCTTTGCAAGCATCGGTCTGTTGAGATAACTGCCCTTTCTAAACTTTCAAATCTTTTTGGCCTTGGGTGTTCTGTGGGCCACACGGGAGTGAGTTTTATAAAAGCGGTATTTTTTTCTGGAATGTGCGATTGGTTTAGCAGCCTTCATGTTTTTCACTCTAGCCATTGCCATTTCTAAATTTAAAATGGTACAGGCTAAGTCTTTCGATCTGTCTCTGACCTGAGGTAGGGCTTTTGCAGGGCTAGAGGCAGAAGGCACGCCCATGGAGAAGGGTTTCAGCACAGAGGAGACTGCTGCCTTATGCTCTTGGGTGAATGAAGGCTTGGTGTAGATGGTGTTTCCCACTACCTTCTCAGGCCCCTGCACTATGTGAGGCTGTTCCAGCTCCCTTGGGGCTGGACCCTCAAGCCTTTTTCCTTTGGCAGCATTGTCCACAAATGCCTGGGCATCCTGTTCTTTCCTAGTGCTGTGCTTTCCCACCTCTTTGAAGTGCCTTTCCTGGATGCTCCTTGGGCCCGTGAGGACTCTGTTCACTCTCTGCAGGTTTTTGCCTACACTTTGAATCTTTGCCAGGCTGTTTTCCTGTGGTTGCACAGTTTCTAATTTTTTTTTCAAATATTTGGTTTTTAAATTTGTTACCTAGAAGGCTGGACTGTGAGGGGCTCTTTCTATTGTTTTTCAAAATACTCAGGAGCCTATCTCCATCTTGTACATTTGAAAATAGCTGTTCAGTGAACGGTAACAATATTGATTCTGCACCTAGATTTCCCAGTGAGAGATAAGGCAAGATGTAACTTAGTGCACTGCTAACATCACTCTTGTCATTGGTGTCTAGCTACTCACTCCCAAAGCCTGACAAGTTGATGCCACTGCTGTCTGAGGGCGCCTCTGACTCAATAGTCAGCTCAGTGCTCATGTGCTGCTTCCGAGCTTGTAACATCTTCATGAACGCTCCTTCTGGAGTCCCTAAAGATGCTTCTTCAGCTGTCAGAAAAGAAGAGACTGCTCTGATCATGAAATATCTTTGATCATCTTTCATACTCAGTCCATAGCTGTATGCCCCAGTCACACAGAGTAAGAGTCAGCAAACATTCGAGTGCCATTCAGAGAGGAGAAACATACACCCAAACCTAAACCTATGAAATGGCAACAACGAAAGGAGGAAAAGACATCTTTTGAAAACATGGCCACCTACTTGGAACATTCCATAGTGTGACATAGAGTAACTCTGCTTAGGATTATTCCGTTGATCCCCAGGGGCCAATTGCCCAGTGCTCAGTCAAAGCCCAAGGTGGAAGACAAGTGCTTCCCTGATGAGCTGATGAACTGGCCTCTCTGCAGACTGCTCCATACCCTGTGCTGTCCTGCCTCATATGCAGAGAGAGCACAAGGCTCCCACTCTCCTCATCCTCAGTGTGCCCGTGTTCTTGCTACCATCGCAGCTGAATGCAGTGAAAGGCGGTCCTCTGAGAGGAGCAGGGTGGAGATGCTAAAGTGGATGCCCCCTCCCATTGCTGATAGATCCTCATCTGGCATGTGCTCCACCCACCCACCCCATTCTCTGCTCCCACATATCATAGCCCCATCACAGAAGATGCGACATGGAAAAAAACACTGTGTCCACCTTAGTTCTTTTCTTAAATTTGGGCAGGGATTCAGGGTGTAGGTTAGATTTTTAATTTGCCAGATTGTATGCCTATGTTGTTAAATATACAATGAATCTATGGTATGGTAGCAGTTTCTGGATAAACATTACTTGAGGTCCTAAATGCAGAAGGGAAAAAGTGACTCTTGTCAGATGCCTACTTCACTTTCATTCATCTCTAATATTTTGGATGGGGAACCACCCAAAGCTTCTGACTGCATGAAGGTCAAGTGTGCCAGTGTGCAGCTGGGCTTCTTTTCCAGAATTAAAAGTATTTTGGGTGGTGCTGAAGGTCAGCGGAAGAAGTAAAGATTGCGAGAAAGGAGAAACATGGGCTTGGGGAGAACCCAGAATTGGGGACAGAAGACCTGGCACTAGGCTACAGCACTTAGCACCTCTGATCTTGTTTTTCCTCACCTGTAAAAGGAGATTAACAATGCTTTTCTGCCCACCTCTTGGGGAGAAGGGAAGAATATAATTGGTAAAAAAAAAAAAAAAAAAAAAAAAAAAAGAAAGAAAAAGTTTTGAAAAATAAGCAACACTGTCTTTATAGAAGTAGCCAAGCATTATTAATTATCCACCCCATATCACTGGTAGATACCTGTATTCAAGCAGTCACATTTTAGAAGTCATGAAGTTGGTGCTAATAAACCTAATCTACAGAAAAACTCTTGAAAAAACTTGAGCATTTGTTCTGCGAATAGAAAGGTTTGAGATTCAGAGCAAGTGCAGAGTTGGATGGACTAAGAATGGAAAAGCCCTCCATTCCAATAGAAGAGCCAGGTAGCAATTTCTGGTTATGGAACCAGAAGCTCTCAGGCTTCAAATAAAACAGCATCACTTCTACTCTTATAAAACTGTAAAAACAAAAACAAAAACAAAACCGGATCTACATCTGTCCTAAAAGGCAGAGAGTACTTGAGACCTCATGGATATAAAACCAGCTTACAAACTACATTGCACTATATGAAGAAATTATCACTGGGGGCAAAGCACCAAGCAGAGAGCACAGTACACAGTGTGTGGATATTAACGTTATTCCCTAGCCTTCCCATTTCTTTCTCTTGGTCCTTTATGCATATGCAACTGTTCCATTATTAAATTTTGTAATAATAACTGACAACCTGACTCCCAGCAAGGGAGTCATTCAGAAGTTGAGGGAGTTGAAATCTGACTGAATAAATAAAACAATTATATCATCAGCTTAAAATTTCATCAATTAAAAATAAAAAATTAAAAACAAATACTTAAAATAATGTAACAATTTATCACCAGGCAATTTGGACTCACGACAATGTATGCTGTTAGTCAGACATGCAGTGTTGCAATGCAGCTTGACTGTTTTGCGGACAGCCTCAATGATATTTGTAAATTGGCAGAGGCAGCAGACCATATGGCTAGGTAAGATCCTATAGATGAAAACACAAAACAATAAATTAGTGGTAAAGCGGTTACTTGAGTAGGTAAAGGAGGCAGCCAATGCTACCACAGGGCTGGGCACAGAGGTGTTACTGAGACCTGTGGACTGGACACTTGGGTAGGAACCAGAAGGCCAATGGGAAGGAGGACACAGGTGCCCAACTGAAGGGTAAGCATGGCAGTGAGTATGGTATGCCTAGAATAAAGGTGGTTGGGATTAGAATTGGGTGACACTGATCAGTAGTTTAAATTCAGAGGTATCTCTTCCCGACTCAAAAGTCTCGCTTTGGGCTGAAAGTATACAGGAAGAAGGTAGACTTCTAAGAAGAGTCTGAATAAGCCACCAACTTCTGAAGGCCCTTTCTCAATTCCTGTTGGGAGTGGGAAGTATTAGAAATTACTCTGGGCATTAAAAATAGCTCAGCTTAACCTGGATTATGGGGTTAAAAAAAATAACGGAGATTGCATTGGCCAAATCTGGACAATTTGAGCATTCAAAAGAATAACAACAATAAGCTACAACATAATATATAAAAAATCCATGAAGAATGATATTTTAAAAGAGGGGGAGTTGTTCTTTAATGAAATAATGCTAGCTAATAAATGTAGAAGGAATGACAGAATTTTAAAAAGTGTCACTTTGCAACCACCAATGTAATAAAAATAGATTCAGACAAAGATTATCACTGATGGACAGTTGGGTGAAAAGACATTTGAGAACAGGATCTTCACTGATCTCAAAGTACCACCCCACAGATTTTTTATTAATTACCAAAGGGAAAAGTAATCTTTTATTTTTTTATGAGACAAGGTCTCACTCTGTCACCTAGGCTGAAGTACAGTGGCAAAATCATAGCTAACTGCAGCATCGACCCCCCTGGGCTCAAGTGACCCTCCAAATTCAGCCCCCCCAGGTAGATGGGACTATAGGCTTGCACCACCACCCCAGCTAATTTTAGTTTTTTATTTTTGTTATTTTTAGTAGAGACAGGGTTTCACCTTGTTGTTCAGGCTGGTCTAAAACTGGACTCAAGTGATTTGCCCATCTCGGCCTTCCAAAGTGCTGGGATTACAAGTGTGAGCCACCACACCCAGCAAAATAACTACAGTGGAGAGATCTGGAAGATCACCTTAAACAAGTGATCAAACTTAGCATTATGAGCCACCTGGGGTCACGAGGCAGGAAAGATACGTCACCTATGCAGTATTCTTCCCAAAGATGCTTAACTTGAATCTCATGTGGAAACAGAGAAATCCAGATTGTGGGACAACTTACAAGACAACTATCTTTGACTCTTAAAAAATGCCAATGTCATGAAAGATCAAAAAAAGTAGAGGCATGTTTTAGATTAAAGGAAATGAAGACATGACATGCAGTGCCTGATCTTTGACTGGATTCTGTAGTATTCTTTCATCTTTCTGGCATGTTTGAATTTTTTTCAAAATATAAATTTGGGCAAAAGAGATAACCAAGATAATTGATTAATTTATTGTTATGGCTTCTTGGGGGCAGTTTCAGAGAAATAAAAACAATCTCTGTAACTGGAATAAATTCTCAAGGTTAATCTTAAGCAGTATAGCATGGTCATTAAGAATACAGATTCCACAGCCAGACTAGGCTTAAATCCCAGCTCTGTGAATAACGTAAATTTGGGCAAATTGCTTAATCTCTGTTCCTTCGCCTTGTCATTATAATAGTACCTACCTCAAATGAGTTTTGAGGATTAAATGAATCCCTACCTGAAAAATGTCTGGCACACAGTGAGTGATCAATAAATGTTAACTACTATAAATATTACATTACAGAAGTTGTAGGGGGGGCCTCTTTTGAGTCCTCTAAAAGGATGACTTTGTTAGGGCCACATTAAGACTGTGGAAACAGAAGAGTATTCAATGGATACATGAAGTCTGTGATTTGGGGGTATGATGTATAGAGTTTTAAATTAAAACTGCATCCAGTAAGTTGGCCTGATACATCTTTCAAACCTACAGAGGAATAATCACAAGTGACTCGTATTCTTTTGGGTCCAATAGAAGCCTCTGATCTTCATATAGATTGAATGTACCCAGAACAATAACCTAGCATTTTACTTATATAGCAACCTTAACTCTGACACAAAGATGTTTCTTTTGTTTTGAGGCTGAGTCTCGCTTTGTTACACAGGTTGAGTGCAGTGGTGCAATCTCGGCTCACTGCAGCCTTTGTCTCCTGGGCTCAAGTGATCCTCCCGCCTCAGCCTCCTGAGTAGCTAGAACTACAGGTGCCTGCCACCGCACCTGGCTCAATTTTTGTATTTTTTGTAGAGATGGGGTTTCACCATGTTGCCCAGGCTGGTCTCAAACTCCTGAGCTCAAGCAACCCCCTCTCCTTGGCCTCCCAAAGTGCTGAGATTACAGGCATGAGCCCAAAGGTTTTGTTATTCTTTTCCTGCCCCCAGCTTTTGATTTTAAACATTTTCTTTTTTTCCTTTAAGGCTTAGGATGGCTAGGAAGCATTTTCAAATGGTATAACGAACACCTGTATAACTTTCATCTGGAATCAACAGTAGCTAATACTTTGCCACATTTCCTTTCCATGTGTGTATGTTTATACATTTAATGGACAAACCATTTGAGAGTCAGTTGCAGACATAATGACCCTTTACCATTAAATACTTCACTGTGCAGCCCCTAAGAACCAATGCATTCTCCTCCATAACCAGAAGACTCTCATCACCCAATGGAACTTAATATTATCATTGCTTACTATGCATTCCATATACACATTTTCACAATTGTCCCAATCATAACATGGCTTAAAAAATTCAGAATCCAATCAAATATCAGACATTGCATTTTGTGTTCATGATTTTTTTTTTTTTTTTGTAGAAAGAACTTTAACACTTCTGTTTACAAAATTCGGGCATACATTTCAGTTTCCTCTGAACCGTGCCCAAGGCTGTGTGCTCATCTCTGCCAGGGTGTCTGTGCCCTTCATGTACTGCTGATCACGAGGGTGCAGAGCAGAGCCTGGGGTCCGGAGGCTTCGCTGGGCCTCAGGGGGAGAGGAATGTGAATGTGGCCCAGCCCAGAGGACCCTCCATTTCATCGATTTTGGATTGGGCGACAGAGGAAGCAGATGTCGGGGCTGCAGACATGCTGGCCTGGACAGGGGTCTGGGGACCCCGGGGCTGCCTGCCGTGGTCTAGAGGAGATGGCTGGGGCCACTTCCCACAGGGTGGGGTGGCAGCGGCTCGGCAGGGGGAGGCCTGGCTACCAGGGGCTTGAACATTTGCTCACTGGAGCCTTTGTGCTTGGCCCTTAGCAGCACGGCTGGGGCTGTGGTCCCGTGCGAGGTGTGCTGGGGGGGTGTGTAGGTGGCTGGTGGTGGCAGCTTGTGCCAGAGTGACACAGGCTTCCGTGGGCCTGGCTGGGGGCAGTTAAAAAGCTGAAAAGGTACTTGGTGTGTGAGGGTAAGGCTTGGGAGGCAGGGCCCTAGAGGAGGCCATGTTCTCTGTCCTGGTTGAGGGGAGCGGTACGGGGGGAAGGTGGGGCAGATCCCAGCTGGCCTCTGTCTCCTGGCTGCAAGCTGACAGCAGGCCAGGGAAACAGTGAGGCCCTCTGCCCTGGCCTTGGGGAGGAGTGCATGTGTGAGGCTGGGGTACTGTGGCCCTGGAGTGGGGCTAGGGTTCATTGCCAGGAGCAGGCTTGTGGGGGGATTTAAAACCAGGGTCCTGTCTCTGAGCCACCCCACAGGGACACTTGATCCAAGCCTGTTAAGGCCATGGAACTCGAGGGTAGGCTGTGGGCTGGGCTGCCATGGGGTCAGGACAGAGGTGGGGGCTGCCCTGGAGGAACATTAGTGTTTCTGAGAGCACCTTAGTGTTGCCCCGTCTGGGCCAGCTGGGTGAGGAGATGGGGAGCGGGGAGGAGGCCGGCGCCATGGAGTGAGGAAGGGAGCCGTCACCGTTAGGGGTAAGCGCTAGTGTAAACGAGCGTCCCCACCCACCCAGATAAGCCTCCCACCCAAGTGTGGCTCCCTGCTGAGGGAGTACCTCAAGGGCCCGGGCCTGGGTGGCGCCCGCAGGCTTGGACACCGCCCTGGCAGCAGGAGCCCATGGAAGGCAGGAGACCTGGCAGGGGGTGCCACCCTGTGTGGATGGAGGGGCGGGGCGGGGGCACCAGTGAGTCACTGGGCAGAGGCACGAGCACGTCCACGTAGCTGAGCAGGAAGAAGCCCAACTGGCTGTCCAGCATGCCCTGGTACCAGTTCTCGTTGATCTGGTTGATCAGCGTGAAGACATCGCCCTCATGGAAGCCCAGCTCCCCATGGTTCTCAGGCTGGAAGTCATACAGTACCTTGCAGCTTGGCTGGTCTAGGGGCGGCATGCTCCTGCTAGGAGTCCGGATGGACTTGTCGGAAGATCGGAAAGGGGATGAAGCTGCAATCTTGGGGACTGTGGTGCGGGGGAAGCCCCCGTTGGACTGCTCAGGCTCTCCGAGGTCAAAGGGCTCCCGGAACTTGGGCTTATACTCCTGCTTGGGGCGTGAGGAAGCTTCCCGCATCCTGCGCTTGAGCTTCTCTGCCAGCTCGTCCAGGATCTGCATGGCCTGCCAGTGGTAGTTCAGCTGCGCCTCCGCCAGGGCCCGGAGTTGACTCACCTGCTCAATGTCGGTCTCCAGGAGGTTGTGCATGCTGGTTTCTGCTACCTCCTTGGAGTCCTCAAACTTCTCCAGTGCCTGATGCAGCTCCTCATCGGGGATCTTGCCCTGCCGCTTCTTTTAGTCAAAGTCCAGGCGGCGGCCCTCCAGCTTCTGCAGGTGGTGCTGGATCCCCTTCAGGTCTTTCTCACACAGGTTCTGGAGGAGGTCAATGAATTTCTGCTTGACCTCTATGTCCAGGGAGTCCTTCATCTCTGCCAGGTGCTTCATGGACTTGCCGGCATCCAGCAGTGCGTCACTGAAGTTGGACTCGTTGCCCAGCTCCTTCTGGTGGTGGATCAGGCACTCGCTCAGGAGCCCCTCCGACTGCGGGTAGCTGGGGTTCTTCACCTGGCCCTGGATCTTGCACACCGTGTTGAGCATGGTCAGCTTAGCCTGAGAGGCTGGGTTGGGCTGCAGGTACTTGATGGTCCTTGCCAGCATTTCCGTCACCGCCTTGCTGATGACATCTCCATCTCTTTGAAGTCATCGTCCAGCTTGGTCCCCTCAGCCCCTCCGACCTTCTCACTGACCAGCTGGCTCGCCTTGTAGAACTGCTTCTTCAGCCCTGCAACCGACAGACTGCCTCCCGCCGCCGAACCTCCCACCCAGACCACGCCAGCAACAGGCTCCCAGGTGCGTGACCCTCTGCACGCCTCAGGGGCCCCACCACGTGCTTGCCAGCTCTGCGCCTGCCCCGGGGCCACCTCGAGTTCATGATTCTTTAGTCTCCTTCAATCTAGATCTGTTCGCAGGATTGTTTTAAAGTATACTGAAAAACTTTGAGACTGTAAATGACCTGAGATATACATTATCCTTACTTGAGAATAGTAATTTTTCAATACGCATTAAAGATCATTACACATGAGCCAAGACAAATGAGCTGGCCTACTTACTTTGTAGATAAATGTGTAAACTCCTCAAGACTTCCAATAATGAACTCCAATAAGGAAATTAGTTCAATGTCTTTATGGCCTTGGTGACAAATGGTTACAGAAAATCAGAGCATTTTTTTCCTATCCACTAATGGTCAAGAAGAAAGCAGACAGATCCTCACTATCTTAGAGAACTAAGTGAGAAAGTTGGTCGATGAAGAGGACTTCATCCAGAGAGGAAGGGATGTAGCTTACAGCGAAGATGCTGCAGGAGGCTGAGGAAAGTGAGGCTAGAGCAGTAAAGCCCAGTGAAGATAAGAAAGTGACCTGACAAAAATGAACGGAGCAGAGTGCCAAATGAAGGGCCCTTTCCATGCTAATCTTGCATAATGCCCTCAACCAGCCTTAGCATAACTGAGTTTCTATTTAGCTTGCCATATTGTGGGGGGTGGTGGTGGCACAATTTAAGTTGCAGTAAGTTGTGTAACAAACTCACAATAGGGCCCTGCAGAAATATATATATATATATAATATATAAAATATATATAAAATATAAATATATAAAATATATATAGAAATATATATATAGAATATATAGAAATATATATATAGAATATATATAGAAATATATATAAAATACATATATAAATATATATACTATATATATATAAATATATAAATATATAAATATATATATATATATATATATATATATATATATTTTTAGGCAGGGTCTTGCTCTGTCACCCAGGCTGGAGTGCAGTGGTGTCATCTTGGCTCACTGCAACCTCTACCTCCTGGGTTCAAGCGATACCCCCGCCTCAGCCTCCCTAGTAGCGGGGACTACAGGAGTGTGCCATCACACCTGGTGAAGATATATATAGATATAGACAGATATATATCTATACCTATATCTACAAAGAAGGCCAGGCATGATGCCTCATGCCTATAATTGCAGCACTCTGGGAGAACGAGGCCGGAGGATCACTTGAGGCCAGGAGTTCGAAACCAGCCTGGACAACACAGTGAGACCTCATTTCTCCAAAAAATAAAAATAAAATTGCAAAAAAACAAAAAAACTATAAACCTCACACCATATATGCAAATTAACTCAAAATGGATCATAGATCTAAATGTAACTACACAATTTCTGGGAGAAGACATAGAGAGTAAATCTTTTCTACTTTGGATTAAACAACAGGTTCTTAAAGATTTCTTAGGTAAGAAACAAAACAGCACAAGCCATATAAGAAAAAATTGCTAACTTAAAGCTGATCAAAATTAAAAACTTCTGCTCTTCACAAAACTTTACTTATTTATTTTCTTTCTTTCTTTATTTTTTTGAGACAGAGTCTCACTCTGTTGCCCAGGCTGGAGTGCAGTGGTGCAATCTTGGCTCATTGCAACCTCCACCTCCCAGGTTCAAGCACTTCTTGTGCCTCAGCCTCCTGAGTAGCCGGGATTACAGGCATGGACCACCACAACTGGCTAATTTGTGTATTTTTAGTGGAGATTGGGGTTTTGCCACGTTGGCCAGGATGGTCTCGAACTCCTGACTTCAAGTGATCCACCTGCCTCGGCCTCCCAAAGTGCTATGATTACAGGTGTGAGTCACTATGCCCAGCCAGAGAACACTTTTAACAGAATGAAAAGACAAATCACAACCTGAGAGAAGATATTTACCAAACACATATCTATAAGGCCTTGTTTTTTGTTTTTATTTATTTACTTAATTTTTGAGATAGTATCTCACTCTGTGACCCAGGCTGGAGTGCGGTGGCGATCACAGCTCACTGCAGCCTCGACCTCCCAGGCTCAAGCAATCCTCCCACCTCAGCTTCCTGTGTAGCTGGGACCACAGGTGAGCACCACCGCACCTGCCTAATTTTTATGTTTTTGGTAGAGACAAGGTTTCACCATATTGCCCAGGTGGTCTAAAACTCCTGGCCTCAAGCAATCCTCCTGCCTCAGCCTCCCAATGTGCTGGGATTATAGGCATGAGCCACTGTACCTGGTCCCTGAAAAGACTTGTATCTAGAATCTATAAAGCACTCTTTTTTTTTTGTTTGAGATGGAGTCTCACTGTGTCGCCCAGGCTGGAGTGCAGTGGCGTGATCTCTGCTCACTGCAAGCTCCACCCCCTGGGAAAACGCCATTCTCCTGCCTCAGCCTCCCGAGTAGCTGGGACTAAAGGTGCCCGCCACTACGCCCGGCTAATTGTGTGTGTGTTTGTGTGTGTGTGTGTGTGTGTGTGTGTATTTAGTAGAGACTGGGTTTCACTGTGTTAGCCAGGATGGTCTTGATCTCCTGACCTTGTGATCCACCTGCCTTGGCCTACCAAAGTGCTGGGATTACAGGCGTGAGCCACCATGCCTGGCCTAAAGCACTCTTAAAACTCAATAATAATGAATCTCCAATGGGATAACAGGGAAAAAAAGCCTCAATAAAAATATTAATATCCAATTAAAATATGGGAACAGATTTGAACAGTATAGTAAAGAAGATATTTGCACTTGAACATTCAACATCACTAGCTATTAAAGAAATGCAAATTAAAACCACAATGAGATTCTACTACACATCTAGCAGTAGAAAGGTGAACATTTCTTTAAAAACTCAAATATAAGAATCTGCTGGGCTGGGCCATGCATGGTGGCTCACAACTGTAATCCCAGCACTTTGGGAGGCCAAGGCAGGTGAATCAAATGAGGCCAGGAGTTTGAGACCAGCCTGGCCGACAAGATGAAACCCCATTTCTACTAAAAATATAAAAATTAGCTGGGCATGGTGGGGTGTGGCTATAATCCCAGTTACTCAGGAGGGTGAGGGAGGAGAATCACTTGAACCTGGGAGGCCGAGTTTGCAGTGAGCTGAGATCTTGCTGCTGCACTCCAGCAATGACTCTGTCTCAAAAAAATATCTGCTGGGCTGGACATGGTGGCTCACGCCTGTAACCACAGCACTTTGGGAGGCCAGGGGGTGTGGATCCATTGAGGTCAGGAGTTCAAGACCAGCCTGGCCAACATGGTGAAACCCTATCTCTACTAAAAATATAAAAATTAGCTGGCTGTGGTGGCGGGTGCCTACAGCTACTTGGGAGGCTGAGGCAGGAGAACTGTTTGAACTCAGGAGGTAGAGGTTGCAGTGAGCCAATATGGCACCACTGCACTCTAGCCTGGGGATAGAGCAAGACTGTGTTGCAAAAAAAAAAAAAAAAAAAATGCTGAAGATGTGGAACAACTGTGACTCTCATACAATGCTGGTGGAAATGTAAAATGGCACAGCCACTTTAGGAAACAGTTCAGCAGTTTCTTAAAAAGTTAAATATACACTAAGCATGTGAACAATCCAACTCCTAGGTATTTACCCAAAGAAATGAAAACATTGGTTCACACAAAGACCTGTATATGAGTGTTTTTAGGAGTTTTATTCATAACTGCAAAAAATTGGAAGCTACCCAAATGTCTATACATTGATGAATGGATAAACAAATTGATACATCCACACAACTGGAATACTACTGAGCAATAAAAAGGAGTGAAGAGTTGTCCCTCGGTGTCTGCAGGGGATTGGCTCCAGGACCCCCTGCAGATACCAAAGTCCACAGATGCTGAAATATTTTATATGGAATGACATAATACTTGATATAATAAATGACATAAGCCTCGGGTATACTTTAAATACCTAGTACAGTGTAAATGGTATGTAAATAATTGTACCGTGTTTTAAATTTTCTACTGTTTTATTGTTGTATTATTTTATATATTTTATTTTTTCCAAATATTCTCCATCCATGGTTAGTTGAATCCATGGATGAGGAACCTGTAGATATGGAGGGCCAGCTGTACTGATAGGGGCAACAACATGGATGGTAGCATAATCTCAAAAAAAATTATGCTGAGTGAGGCCGGGCGAGGTGGCTCACACCTAGCACTTTGGGAGGCCGAAGCGGGCAGATCACTTGAGGTCAGGAGTTCGAAACCAGTCTGGCCAGCATGGTGAAACTTCATCTCTACTAAAAATATGAAAATTTGCTGGGCATGGTGGCACACACCTGTAATCCCAGCTACTTGGGAGGCTGAGGCAGGAGAACCACTTGAACCTGGGAGGCGGAGGTTGTAGTGAGCTGAGGTCATGCCTCTGCACTGCAGCCTGAGTGACAGTGAGACTCCGTCTCAAAAAAAATAAAAAACAATACTAAGTGAAAGAAGTCAAACACAAGAGGCTACATGCTACATGATTTCATTTATAAGACATTCCGAAAAAGACAAAACTATAGGAACAGAAATCAGATTAGTAGCTAACAGGGGCTGATGGTGGGAGGAAGGGATTGCCTACAAAGGGAAATGAGGGGCCTTTCTGAGGTGACAGAAATCCTTTATATTGGGAATGTGGTGGTGGTTATGTAACTATACATTTGTCAAAACTCATCAAACTATACACTTATAAAGGGTGAATGTTATATGAAAACTAAATCTCAATAAACCTGACTTAAGAAAATAATAAAACAAACCTAAAAAACCAACTAAGTAAAAATAAATCTAAGAAAAAATAACTTACAGTTTTTCCAGTTCAACAGTCATCGTGAGAATGTTCTTAAGTGTTGTAAGTGTGATGTGTGTTGTTCCCATGTCTCTGAAGAAGAAAGCCGAAACATTCATGATATGAACCCATTACAAAATTCTGTACTTCAAAAGATAATTCAAGGACATTTGATTACTTCTATTTTGGCTTCTCTATAAAACACGCTGCTTCAACAGTTTATTTGCCGTAAAATTCCAGAGAGATCTTATTAAAGAAATTTAAGTTCATCTACATCATCAAATTAATGATATTTAACAGAACTTACACTTTTTTTTTTTACCATTATCTTACTTCTCATTTCATATTGCATTCAACCATCTTGATTTACTCTTTTCTTCCTTTTTAGAATAACGAACACCTATTTCTCTTTGCTTTCTTGGTTAAGTAATATTCCTCCATGTGTCTACATGTTCCAAATCTATACGGCTTCTTCGACACTAATCTCTTCCCCCGCTGGCTGTCTTGACCATTATACATCCTTTCTTAATCCTTTTCTTTGCCAATAACTTTTTTCAATAACTCAGTTAAAATTTAAATTATGACTTTTTAGCCTAAATGCAAAATACTTTATCTTTGATGACAAATTTAAAAAGCACAAATCATCTCATGACTCATGAGAGTACTATAGTACTTACAGATATTTTAATGCCGGCAGTTCAAAGAGATATGGATCTTCGACAGTAGTCAGAGGATTGCGATTGAGAATTCTGAAAAATGCAATGAAATTAAAATTACCTGCATTTTCAATGTGTGAAACTGCATAAAAAGTCTATATTCATTTTTTGGTATGGAACTTTTAGGTAAAAAAAATAATTTTCTGCTTTTACATAATAAATCACCATTAGACTCCATAAAGCACTATTCCTTTGGGAACTACCTAGGTCTCTAGAAGATAAAGTAGAGGAGAGAAAGCAGGGAAGAAGTAGAAAAAAAAAACACAAGAAGTGGATAGCAAAGAAAAAATATGCCACAGAACTTTTCAGGTCAAAAACCCTAGAAATGACGATGTTGGTAGGAAGCCCTGACTCTGTAGGAAACGCTATTTCTAGTGTCCTCCATAATTCAAGTTGTTCATCCATAATTCAAGTTGTTTTTTTTTTTTTTGGAGATGGAGTCTTGCTCTGTCACCCAGGCTGGACAGCAATGGCTCCATCTTGGCTCACTGCAACCTCCACCTCCTGGATTCAAGCAATTCTCCTGCCTCAGCCTCCTGAGTAGCTGGGATTACAGTTGCGTGCCACCACGCCCAGCTAATTTTTGTATTTTTAGTAGAGACAGAGTTTCATCATGTTGGACAGGCTGGTCTCCAACTCCCAACCTCAGGTGATCCACCCCCCTCGGCCTACCAAAGTGTTAGGATTACAGGCCTGAGACACTGCGCCTGACTGCTTGCCTTTTATCTTTATAAAGTTTTTTAAATTTATGGTTTAATTTGCACAGTTAAGGAAAAAAAATAGGACCAATTCTTTTGCTTTATACCCAAAGAAAAAGGGATAAATCTAAGAGGAGGAACTGGTCAAAACCATACTCCCATCACATACTCCCACTTGTCTTCCTGTATGACATCACAGCCTTCGTTACACTGCATGTAACCACCTGTCTACTTGTCAGTCTCCTGGGCTATCAGCTCCTTGAGGGCAGAGACCACATCTTATTGTCATTGTCATCCCTGTGCCTGGTATGATGTCTGAAATTTACTAGGGATTTAATAAATGTTTATTGAATAAACAAATGACATTTTGTTTATCTGTCAATAAAATGAATAAATTCACTTTGATGTGAATTTTTATTCCAAAATGCTGGAATCTATTTTCTTTTTAATTCTTTAAAGTGAACAAGAAAAAGAAAAGAAACAGGAAGAAATAAAAGAAAATCACGCTTTAGGTTAACCCAAGAATCATCACTGTACTTTTGCAGAAATTATAAAAATAATAATTCTTACAGTGAGTATCTATTAGGCTGCTATGTATTTGTGATCAGCATTTCACACTTCATCCTCACAATAACCTTATGTGGTAGATATTATTATTGCCCTATTTTATAAATGAGGAAACTGAGGCACAGAGAGGTTACATAACTTGTCCTAGGTCACCAAGCTATGGAGAAGCAAAGGTGTAATCTGAACTCACGTGCTTACTCTGTATGAAGAAAAAAGGTTTACTTTAACCTTATGGTTTTACAATTTTTTTCTTTTCTTTCTTTCTCTTTCTTTCTTCATTTCCCTCCCTCCCTCCTTCTTTCCTTTCCCTCCCTTCCCTCCCTCCCCTCCCTTCCTTCCTCCCTTCCTTCCTTCCTTCTTTTGAGTTAAAGTTTCCATTTATTGGCTGGGCCTGGTGGCTTAGGCCTATAATCCCAGCACTTTGGGAAGCCAGGCGGGTGGATCATCTGATGTCAGGAGTTCCAGACCAGCCTGACCAACGTAGTAAAACTCCATCTCTGTTGGAGCCTTGCTCTGTCGCCCAGGCTTGAGTGCAATGGCATGACCTTGGCTCACTGCAACCTCCGCCTCCTGGGTTCAAGTGATTCTCCTGCCTCAGCCTCCTGAGTAGCTACGATTACATGTGCCCACCACCACACCCAGCTAATTTTTGTATTTTTAGTACAGACGGGGTTTCACCATGTTGGTCAGGCTTGTCTCGAACTCCTGACTTCAGGTGATCCACCCACCTCAGCCTTCAGAAGTGCTGGAATTACAGGCATGAGCCACTGCTCCTGGCCACCAGATTCTGATGTGGGACTCCCACTGTTATAAAGTGCTTAGTAAAGGTGGTGAGTTTAAGACATTTGTACTGATGCTACCCAAACCTCTTGGTGGAGGGACCTAATGAGCCTGTTCTCTGGTGTGAGGGCAAAAGAAAAACAGACCCTCAGTGTGTCTTCCCTAAGTTAAGCATCAGCAAATTAATGAAGACAGAGAGGAGCATCTGCAGAAACTGCTGCTCTAATCCAGACACATCCTGAACACCTCCCTCTACCTCAAAATGAACTGTGTGAAACTAGATTTCTGAACCACAAGAAAGGTGGAAAGTATTTTCTAAAGTCAGATGTAGAGGAGAATCTTCACCTTGAGTCTAAAGTCCCCTTCAGGCCATTGAATATACCCACTCTGATTTGCTGGGTATGTTATACAGAGAAATCATAGAATTTTTGCACTTATGGTAGAAGAGTAGTCAGGAAAGTATCTGGAATTAAAATAGAGCGACGTATTTTCTTTACAAAATTTTGTTTTGCACAATAGCTTAACATAAACACCATTTTGGCCAGGCATGGTGGCTCACGCCTGTAACCCCAGCACTTTGGGAGGCTAAGGTGGGCAGATCACCTGAGGTCACAGGAGTTCGAGACCAGCCTGGAGGGGAGGTTGGAGTGCAGTGGCACAATCTCGGCTCACTGCAACTTCCACCTCCGGAGTTCAAGCCGTTCTCGAACCTCAGCCTCCCGATAGCTGGGATCACAGGCGCCTGCCACCACGACCTGCTAATTTTTGTATCGTTAGTAGAGACGGGGTTTCGCCATGTTGGCCAGGCTGGTCTCAAACTCCTGACCTCAAGTGATCCTCCCAAGGTGCTGGGATTATAGGCAGGAGCCACTACGCCCAGCCCTACACTTTGGATTTAACTTTGATTCCTGCTCATATGCAGAGTTTCAAACTGCTTAAATGTCTGCAACATTTAGCTGCAAGGGAGAAAGCTTAACACAAAGTCCTCCAGGGAGCAAAAAACTGCATCACTACGCCCAGCTAATTTTTTTTGTATTTTCATTAGGGATGGGGATTCACTATGTTGGCCAAGCTGGTGTTGAACTCCTGACCTCAGGTGATCCACCCCCTCAGCTCCTAAAGTTCTGGGATTACAGGCCTGAGCCACCCGCCCAGCAACAAGGCTAATTTGAGGGTCACTTGTTTGATGCCTTTTCTTGCCCATGCCATAGGTCAGAACTAGGACAAGCAGAGCAGGTCATATATAAGCTGTGTAAGTCTCTTGGCCGCTTTGTACCTTAGTTTCCCCATTTCAGAAAAATGAATGGATCTTAAGACACACTTTTCAGAGTTCATAATGGGCTTATACCCAGCTAACCAATAATTGTATGAGTTTTTATACAAAATAGTTGTTTACACGTATTCATCTTCTATTTCACTTACAAGTTGTGTAAAAACTGCATTCCGTGCCACGCCTGAAATGTTCCAAGGCTCAGTTTTGTAATTAAATTGCAGCCCAGATTTCTACAAAAAAAGACATAAGCCAAAGGAAAAAAAAATTATTTCAGAACATTTATCATTTGCTGTGAGTCTAATTTACATAGGATGGAACATCACCTCAATCCTTTCTCTGTGCACTAAGGCAATCTCACTGTGGAAGATACTGGCTTATGATTTATACTTTAACATTGCACATGTGGCGCATTAGCTACAAAACAGTGAGCGCTCAGTAAATACCTGTGTTAAGTGATCTTCATCTCTCTAGAACAGGATTTCACAACTTCAGTACCATCGACATTTTGGACTATATAACTCTTTGCCGTGGGGGTTTGTCTTATACTTTGCAGGATGTTTAGCAGCATCTCTGGCCTCTGCCCACCAGATGCCAGGAGCACAACCACAGTTTTGTCAAGCAAAACTGTCTCATTACCAAGTGTCACCTGAGTACAAAATCACACCAGTTGAGAACCACTGCTCTCTGATGATTCACTACGATCTGTGTAATAATTCTCACACTAATCTTTGCTAGAGACAAAAAGGACTTGCTATATAATTTTTGTACCTTTCTACTGGTCAAATTTTAATCATATTTCAAAATGAATAGCAAAGAGGTTTATAATTAAGTTTTATAAAAATTCCAAATGTAATAAAGTTATATTTGTAACTTACATATACTGCAAAAATGGTAGTGATTCAAATGTATGTCTTTCAATATATCGTATTTTATTGCAGGATAAATCTCTAGGAAAAATAAAATGAAAATATTGCCTTGATAAGTTATCAGTGTTGACTGGTATGAATAATAGCAAGAGTTTAGAAAAATATTGAATACACATTTTTCATCTCGACTCTAAACATTTGGACCTGTATTTGAACTTTCCAGAGCTCCTAACCCTGCCTGTACCTCTCCTAGAGTCTTACCTTCATACTTTTAATAAATAAAATATACAACTTAATAGACTTTGGAATTAATTTTTCCTGAGAGCAGTAGACTTGATTAGATGCCCTTTTGTAGTCTCATCAAATCCTAGATTATGAGCTCAAAGCTTTTATCTCTATGTATAGTTTCTAATATTAAAACGAATAGCCTCACATTTATACATCTTCCTAGTTTAGCTTTGTTTTCCTAAGCCAGTTCAGTATCAGAAGAAATAAAAGACATCCTTTCAACAGCATTTGAAAGGAAGTTACCCCTTTACTTAATACATAACTTTGAACTAATATTCAAATCATATTAATACAATTAATTTCTATCATATTAATAGAAATTCATTTTTGGTTTTATATTGCTTTAATATTTCATGAAAGCAATTTCTTCAGTTATACAGAGATGGGGCTTTTCCCTCCCTCTTTACCTGGATGGTGTAACGTTGTCTGGCTGATGTCTCCATCTCTAGTCTCTCTCTTCCTAAACTATCCTCCACACAGTCATCATATAAACTCTCCAGAAGTGGCTTGCAAAGACCAGCACCTCCTGGGAAATTATTGAGGATGCAAATTCTTGGTCCCACTCTAGACCAACTGAATCAATAACTATGAGGGCGGAGTCCAGAACTGAGTTCTAATGTGCCCTCTCAATGATTGTGATGCAGATCCATCTTACAGCACTGCTGTGATAACATGGCTCCCCATGATGGCTCCTCAGCTTGGCATTCAAAGCCCTAGAAGATCTGGCTCCAATTTCCTACCCTCCCTCCTTGTAATCTACAGGTACTCATGGCATTCCTCGAAGACTTTCCTGTGTTTTGCCCTTCTCCCATTTCCCCTTTGCAAGTTTAGAATATTGTCCCCAAGATGTCTGTCCGATGCTACACAATGGCCCTTCAAAGTCCTATTCAAATGGGATTGTTCTAGTAACATCTTCCTGGGTCCAAACTGAAGTCATTTTCCCCTCTTCTATGCTTCAGAAACAATTTATCCCTCCTAGTGCCTACATCCATTTCTTCTTATTAATGTAGTTATTTTTCATCCCATTTTTTCTGAGCATAAACTCCTTGAAAGCATGGACTAGGTCTTGATCATCTGCATTGCCCACCATGTTTAAAACTGACACATGGAAATAAAGTAAATTAAAATATTTGTAAAACAAATGAATAGCTGGCCGGGCGCAGTGGCTCATGCCTGTAATCCCAGCACTTTGGGAGGCTGAGGCGGGTGGATTACAAGATCAGGATAACGAGACCATCCTGGCTAACAAGGTGAAACCCCGTCTCTACTAAAAATACAATAAATTAGCTGGGCGTGGCGGCGTGTGCCTGTAGTTCCAGCTACTCAGGAGGCTGAGGCAGGAGAATGGAGTGAACCAGGGAGGCAGAGCTTGTGGTGAGCCGAGATCGCACCACAGCACTCCAGCCTGGGTGACAGAGCAAGACTCCGTCTCAAAATAAATAAATAAATGAATGAATAGCTGGGGGAGTGAGTAGTAGGAAAATGATTATTTTAAAGCAAATGTAGTTTTATTACTTCATGGCCTCTGCAGCACTTTGGCATCCACTTGAGGGTCTTTACACCCACTTTCCTTAAGCCTTTCACATTTGAAAGAATCTGTCTGCAAAAGAGCATCACTAATAAGGATTAATGACATACACATCTCTATGGACAGAGGATAAGAATCAAGCTTTCATAGCAATTGAACATAGTATCTTCTTGTCTCTAAACAGACAGAAATACTATGCAGGTATCCCTTTCTTGGTAACAGGGCTGGGGAGATAGTTACTGTGTAATTAGTGAAGAGTTAGGGGCATTTCTGATATGCTTCTTACTGTAAACATTTCTAGCTCTACCACTTAACCACCATTTTAAACATCTGTTTTAATATAACAATTCCTGAAATGAAATCCTTAATACTAGTCTATTCTCTTGGTAGCTTAATATTCTTGATAATATTATTTCTATAATTCAACTGATTTCAAATATTTAAATGTTAATTTAATTCCGATTAAATTACCAAAAAATTCTGGATTAATGATGTTCAAATGAATGTAGGTGGTCTATATTTTCTTCTCCTTTAGGCAACAATCTGAAGTTAACTTTAATTCCTTTCATCCTACTAAACCTACTTTTTCAAATCTTTTTTTGTGAAGGTCAGACAGTAAATATTTTAAGGCTTTGTGGGCCACATATGATCTCTCTCGCATATTTCTCTTTCTTTTTTCTTTCACAGTCCTTTAGAAATGCAAAAACCATTCTTAACTTAATAGGCTATTAAAAAATAGACCTTAGGTGAGATTTGATCTACTGGCGGTAGATCGAATAGAAGAAGATGGTATGTAAACCCTTAGAAAACAAGGCTCATATGGGTGTCAGTCACTGCTCAGATCTTCTTACCATGTGAAATTTTTTCTGTCTGTATTTTGTCTATACAATTTAAAAACTGAAAATGCATAGGATGTAGCTAATGCTAGAGATGGGCTGAGACCCTATACAAACTTACAGAATTGCAGAATTTTATTGCTGGAAGAAATCTTAGAGATTATCTAATTTGAACCTCTTATTCATTTTAAAGATAATATGACTAAAAACTCAAAAATATGATTAACTAACTTACAAATACTGGAGGGATAGCAGGCCTTCAAATGAATCCTTATGTAATTCAGTCAAATAATTTTCACTGAGAATTCTGGAAAATGAAAAAGTTATTTCTAGGTTAAAATGCAAACTACAACTATTTGCTACACAGGACTATCTCCTGCATGTGGAGGAAAGTTGGGTCATGGTCATTTCAAGATGGTGGGATCTGCTCTGCTTTCGTTCAAACCTTTCCTTCCATTTTCCTTTTTCTGTCCATCCCTCTCCACCACCACCACCACACATACAGGCAAGCACACACACACACTTGCAAGCACACACACACACACACACACAAGCGCACACACACATATGCAAACACACACACACAAAAGCACACACACAGGCAAGCACACACACACATGCAAGCACACACACACAGGCAAGTGCACACACACAGGAAAGTGCACACACACACAAGCACACACACACAGGCAAGCACACACACGCATATGCAAGCACACACACACAGGCAAGAACACACACACACTTGCAAGCACGCACACACACTTGCAAGCACACACACATGCAAGCACACGCACACATGCACACACACAAGCAAGCACACAAACAAGCACACAAGCAAGCACACACACACGTGCAAGCACACACACACGTGCAAGCACACACACACAAGCACACTGCTCCACTCTTCCCACCAAATTGTATCTTTAATGACTCCTCTCTAGATCATAATATACCTTTCAGAATCCAACTCTGGGTGGCACCAAGATCAGCAGAACCTCCATTTCCTCCTCTCTTTCCCAAACCTTATTACAAAAGCCCCACATGGGACCATGTCAGGGCTGCAAGTGAAGCCATTCCACTTTTTTCCCCCATCAAAAAAATTTGAGAACTACAATGTGCATAACGTGCACATGACATAAATGTTGTTTATATTTAATTTAATTTAATTTAATTTAATTTCTGAGACAGGGTCTCATGCTGTTACCCACACTGGTCTCAGACTCCTGGCTCAAGTGATCCTCCTGTCTCTGCCTCCCAAAGTGTTGGGATTGCAGACATGAGCCACCTCACCTGGCCAAATATTCAGTTTAATAATTATAAAGCAGATACCCATGTAAACATTGTTACAAAAGATTATTGCTAGCATCCCAGAAGCCCCAGTGTGCCCCTTTCCAATCATATTCCTCTCTCTAACCCTAATAGGTAACCACTACCCTGAATTTTGTAATGATTTTCTTGATTTTAAAATGTAGTCCTGGCCTGGCGTGGTGGCTCATGCCTGTAATCCCAGCATTCTGGAAAGCCAAGGCACATGAATCACCTGAGGTCATGAGTTCGAGACCAGCCTAACATGGTGAAACTCTGTCTCTACTAAAAATAGAAAAATTAGCTGGGCATGGTGGCGGGCACCTGTAATTCCAGCTACCCAGGAGGCTGAGGCAGGAGAATCCCTTGAACCCGGGAGGTGGAACTTGCAGTGAGCCAAGATCCCACCATTGAACTCCAGCCTGGGCAACAAGAACAAAATTCCGTCTCAAAAAATAAATAAAGCAATTCTCATGCCTCAGCTTCCCAAGTAGATGGGATTATAGGCACCCACCACCATGCCTGGCTAATTTTTGTATTTTCAGTAGAGATGGGGTTTCACCATATTGGCCAGGCTGGTCTCAAACTCCCGACTTCAGGTGATCCACCTGCCTTGACCTCCCGAGGTGCTGGGGTTACAGCTGTGAGCCACTGCACCTAGCATGTGTTTGATTTTTAATTTACAACTCATGTATGTCTTGTCTATATAAGTCAAACTAATGATGTGACACAAACTGTTGTGAAAAATGTTACTTTGAATGTAAGCATTTTTTCCAAAATCATTTATGTGTCTCAACTAATTCCTTCTACAAATCAGGAAGAAAACGATAAAACAATTCAACAGGAAAATGAACAAAGGACAGAAAACTCAGAGGAGAAACACAAATGTTCAATAAACATATAAAGATATTTAATTAAATTCATGAGTGATCAGAAAAATTCAAATTTGGATGGATTCCCTTTTACTCATCCATAACTTCAACAAAAATTTGGTGAATACCCAACACTGAAAAGGTGTGGGGAAATGAATGCTGTCACATTCTGCTGACAATAGAGTCAGTTGGCACAACATTTTTGAGGACAATTAAAATTTTATATCTACATAGTCTTCACCCCAACTCTTCCATTTCTAGATATCTATGCTACAGGAGTACTTGCCCACTAAGCATAAGCTAAACATTCATCAATGGGGAAATTATTAAATAAACTATGATGCATCCATACTATGGATTATGCAGGAGTTTAAAATGAATGGGGTGACCCTCTAAGTCCTAGGAAGGAAAGAAATTATGAAGTGAAAGAATATCATATAAGTGATACCATGAAGTGAAAGAATCAAGTTGCAAGATGTTACCCTTTATGAAAAGAAAAAAGATTTTAAAAACGACACAATAAATCTATTTTGCTTTATGTAAATATGTATGTAGGTAAATGGGGAAAAGTCTGGAAGCATGTATACTAAACACACAGTAGCATTACCTCAGGGATGAGGGAGTAGGGCAGAAGGAGGGTTTTTGTTATACCTGTTATTGCATTTTTATACATTAAAAATAGAATCATGGGCTGGGGGTGGTGGCTCATGCCTATAATATGAGGACTTTAGGAGGCCAAGGTGGGAGGATCACTTGAGCCCAGGAGCTCAAGACCAGCCTAAGCAGCATAGGAAGACCCCGTCTCTACAAAAAATACAAAATTAGGTGGGCGCGGTGGCATGCACCTGTGGTCCCAGCTGCTTGGGAGGCTGAGATGGGAGGATCACTTGTGCCTGGGAGGTGAAGGCTGCAGTGAGATGTGATTATGCCACTGCACTCCAGCCCAGGGGACAAAGTAAGACCTTGTCTCTGAAAAAAAAAAAAAAAAAAAGAGAAAAAAAAGAATATAACCATGTATTATTTGTATGATAAAAAATAAATTTAAATTGCTTCTTATTTTAGAGAGAGCCTACCAAATTTAATTTTAAAATAACCATAGGATTGCAATCCACAGAGGTTGATTTGGGGTATGGAGGGGAAATATCTTTTCTCAGAGGTATGGACCTCAAAATTCTGGAGCAAGAAGGATCTTACAATGCAGTTAGTTTTTTGTCATACTTGCAGAGAATATACTCACAGTTTCTCGGTCCAACTGTATGCTTTCCATACATTTCCATCAATGTATGAAATATAGTTTCCTTGGAAATTTCTGTGAAGAAAGACAGTTTATATCCTTGAATAGGCAGGCAAAGAATGAACAGGATAAATAAAAGAATCATGGCAACCTTGTCGGGGATATTCGGAAACAGAAAATAACACCTGCTTTCTCATTTCCAGAGCTATCAGCTTCCCAGTTTGCACAATTCATCAAGAAATAATGCGGGGCCACTGGAACAAATGATGAGGCATCTCCCGGAAGCTTAACTTCCTATCCATCCCATTTCTTGGACAGACGATGCCAGTTAATTACTTTGAATGTAAGTATTTTATCCAAAAGCACTTATGTGTCTAAACAAACTCCTACAAATCAACACAAAAATGGTACATAATTCAACAGAAAAAAGGGCATAAGCTTTTCTTTATCGATAAATAAGTAGAAAGAAACCCTATCCCAGGTAACACCAAAGCTTTGCCCTCTGTTGAAACATCCTAGGCTTCTTCTTTCCACTCTTATTACAACTGATCTGATTTAGCCCCTTCACACTTTACTCCTACATTTTGCTAGACCTTTCTATTTTGTCTCCCTGAAATAAGCTTTTCCTTTTGGGCACTCTACATATGGATTCTAAAATAATCCTTTGCATGTCTATACTTGAACATAAAGCAAAAAAATAAAATAAAATAAAATAATCTTCCTGTTTTAATCATTTAATCTCTCTTGCTTGGAAACTTTCAATGGCTTTCCATACCTCATTGTGTACTCTTTAAGACCCAAGGAAACTTTTAGCTTATCCATGTAGCTTTCCCTGATCTCCACACCTCAAGGACCACAGATTCTGGTAAATTCTAGCACCGATGGTATGCATTATCTTTTAGGAATTAATTATATACACTGCCCTTTTTATGCCTGTTCTCTTTCTTCCCTCCTATCATTTTCATGTTCTGCAGACAATAGCATACTTGGTCCTGGGTTTGACACAAAATGAGTGCTACATATAAAAAGACAGGGACAAAGATGAGTTCTGGACATCACTAAAGGACAGAGTAATCATGTTAACAGCCAACACTCCTACATATGCTAGGCACTGATGAAGTGTTTCATATATTCACTCACCTAAATTTCACAACAATCCTATGAAATGGCAACTAGCATAATCCCCAGTTTAAAAGGAGGAAACTGAGTCACAGAGCAGAATAACTTGCTCTGGATCACCACGCTAATAAACAGACCTGGGTTCAAACCCAGGCAGCCTGGCTCCAGTATCAACTCTTAACCACTTAGAGCATCATCACTGAGATCGGGAGAGTGACAGGCTGCTGTAAAGAGGGTGAAGCGGGCCAGGCGCGGTGGCTCACACCTGTAATCCCAGCACTTTGGGAGGCTAGGGTGGGTGGATCGCCAGAGGTCAGGAGTTCAAGACCAGCCTGACCAACATGGAGAAACCCCGTCTACTAAAAACACAAAAAATTAGCCAGGTGTGGTGGCGCATGCCTGTAATCTCAGCAACTCAGGAGGCTGAGGCAGGAGAATCACTTGAATCCGGGAGATGGAGGTTGCGGTGAGCCAAGACCGTGCCATTGCACTCCTGCCTGTGCAACAAGAGCAAAACTCTGTCTCAAAAAAAAAAAAAAAAAAAAAAAAAAAAGAGGGTGAAGCGAAAATAGGAGCAGAGCAGCAGTTAAGGAATGATGTGATGGGGTAAATAAGAATGAGTAAGAGTAAAAGACTGGAGAAAAAGTAAAAGACTGGAGAATGGGTCTAACATTAAAGGAGAATGAGGAGAAGGGAGAATTGACAAGCAAAGGTGAAAGCAGAAAGTCAGTTGTCAGTATGGCTTGGGGAGATAAAGAAGGCCCAGGAAGGCCTCCAGGAAAAGGCTGCCATGTCAGGCAAGTCACAGAGGATGATTGAGGAAAGGTGATTCTTACAAGGTGGTGAAGATGCCATTGTAGGTGTCGGGCTCTGGCACAGGCACTTGGCGGAGCCTCTGCTTTGGGCTGAGACCAACACATGACAGAGTCTCATCTCCGCACGTGCAGAGCTCACATATGTTGGTGCTTGTGGAGGCCTTCTGTTCCTCTGGTGCAGTTTCAGACTGCACCAATGAATCCTGCGAAGATTCTAACTTTGTAGGTGGACCTGTGACTTCAGTCAGGCTTCGATGCAGAGTCTGAACCTGGTCTGGATGAGGAGCTCTAGTGTTCTCCAGGGCTGTGGAATGTCCAATCTCTGTAGTGGGTTCTGGAGTTATGGCAAGCCTCGGGTCTGGAGGCTGAGCTGAGGTTTCCTCCGTGGTTGGAGACGGTTTAACCTCTGTAGTAGGCTCTGTAGTTATGCTAAGCTCCAGGTCCAGAGGTTGAACTGTGGCTTCAGTCAGGTGTGAATGCTGAGCCTGACCCTTGTCTGAAGGTGGAAGTGTCACCTCAGGGTGTTCTGGAGGAGGAGCTGTAGTCATCAGGGCTGTAAAAGAAGGTTCCGCCTCCTCTGGAGGCTGAATTGGGGCCTCCTGCTGGGCTTGGGTAGATTCTGTCTCATTTTTAGGCTCTGAAGTCATGGTAACCTCCACATCTGCAGGTTTGACTGTAATCTTCGGCAAATTATAATGAGCTTGATCCTCACCTGGAGGTTGAACTGTCACTTCATGATTCAGTGCAGTCTGAGCTAGACTCTCCATAGAGGACTCTGGAGGCAGAGCTGGGGCCTCCTGCTGGGTTGAAGGTTCTACCTCCTGAGGGAGCTGTAGAAGCTGCACTGGGGCTTCTTCCTGGAGTGAAGAGGACTGGATGTCTTCAAGGGTCTCTGGATTTTGACTTTTGGGCTCTAGATGGAATTGAGAAAGTCCAAATTGCTCAGGAGGCCCTGGAGGCTCATCTGCGTTCACCTGGAGTTCTGGAGGCAGGCTGCCGGGATACAGTGTGTCCATACTCAAATAATCATCCGGCAAAGTCTGTTTCTGACGCTGAGGTTTGGATAATTGGTGTGGAATCCCAACAATCTCAGCAAGGCTCCAACGTTCAGCTAGATCTTTCTTCAGGTTCTTGGGCGAAACAACAAATTTGGTTGGTCTTGAAACCTTACTGTCTAGTGGAACAAGTATTTCATCTGCCTGACGACCTGCAGCCCGATCTAGATCTGCAGTTTGAACCCACTTGAGGCGAGGAAGCTGAACTAGGGCCTGGTTCTGATCCCGGTCCAGAAGCGGAGCCACCTTTGGGAGCCTTTCTTCTGGAGTCCACTTATTTAAATCCTGATGTGCAGCCAAGAACGGCTCTGGCCCCAGGGGCAGCTCTCCAGCTGAATCCAATTCCCTCAGGAATGGAGCCAAATTTTCAGTTGATTCCTGAGGCAGGGCTGACATCTGCGAAGAAGCAGAGGGCCCCAGGTTATCAAAGTCCCCCACGGCTGCTGGGGGAGCAGGTGCATGGGGAGATTTCCACGGGAGATGGGAGGAGCGGGAAGACCAGGGCTCAGGTGGCCCCAGGGGGTTAGAGGTCAGAGGCTGAGCCTCCTTGACTAGTAAAGACAATAGTTGCCACGTAAGGAGGGGCCATGGGCCCCAGAAACGCAGCCAAGACATGACACACGCTGGGGCTATGCACTCAGCGAAAGCCATTCTGGCAGCCCTGAGATGCTCATGCCCCTTACAAGCGTGTGCCACGCCCTGTCTTTATGACACCTTTATTTATGCCACCTTTATTAGGCTTGGGTCCAGATCTGTTCCATGTTACCAGGGCAACCTTATGTCACAATCCCGCCCAAGCGCCCCTTCCCACCCCGCCAGGCCGGAACACCCCTCCCCTCCCCTTAGTGAGGAAGGATTTGGGCCGCAGACCAGGGTGGTCCCAGGACTCCAGCGGCCTGCTGTGGTGGCGTTGGGTGGGGTGGGGGCGTGGCAGAACTTCCCAAGGAAGTCACGGGACCTGGCCTTGGGATCTTCAGAAGCGCTAGTCCAGTTCTGGCAGCCTGAATTCTTCCTCCTCCGAGGTGAAATCCGAGAATACTCTTCCTTCAGGGGAGAGCAACTGACCTGCAAAATGGGCGCCAGTTAGGGTGGCAGGCAGGACGCGCGTTACAGTCATTTATTCCAAAATGTTGCCATTTTCGCTAAACTGTTGCATGTTTGATAATTAATTCACCACCCTATTAGGTAGGGGCTGCCAGGGAATAAGCGAGGACTCTAAATTTTCTGTAGGAGGGGTGTTGGGGTGGGCAATTCAGTCTGGGAGAGAAGGCTTCAATCTGAGGGAAGAGCCCTTTGCACTAGCCTGGGAGGAGGCTGAACTGTCATCCTGCCTTAACTCAACACAGCCATTACCCTAGAAGTTACAGCGCCACCCTTCAGAGATCTACCCTGTGTGCACACATGGAGAAGAAGCTTAGGTTGTTAAAGTCAGCTGTTAAATAATTTCCTGAAATGGGACTATAACTAGAACCCAGCTGACTTCCCCCACAGCCCTTACCTATTTTATTACTGTCTGGCACAATTATCAGCATGTAAACTCCAAGAAGGCGCTTCATCTTCTTCCAGTGCCTAGCACAGGCACGGGGTGCATAGTGATGGTTTTAAAATTGAAGGGGGGCTGTGCACAGTGGCTCACACCCATAATCCCAGAACTCTGGGAGGCCGAGGTGGGTGGATCACTGAGGTCAGAAGTTCCAGACCAGCCTGATCAACATGCTGAAACTCCGTCTCTACTAAAAATACAAAATTAGCCAGGCGTGGTGGTGCATGCCTGTAATCCCAGCTACTCAGGAGGCTCAAGCAGGAGAATCCCTTGAATCTGGGAGGCAGAGGTTGCAGTCAGCTGAGATCGCAACATTGCCCTCCAGCCTGGGCAACAAGAGAGAAACTCCGTCTCAAAAAAATAAAATAAAATTGAAGGGATTCCAAGATTCGCCTCATTTAGGGATGGATCTATTTGTTATAATCAGATTTCTGAAATCAGTGCTAACTTCCTCTCATATTTCACAGGAAGCTAGACTTCTTAAAGCTGGAAGTTTCCTTGGTGGGTTTGATTTAAATTGAATTAAAATAATTATTTTACAGGGAAAAACTTCAAAACACTTTGCAACTTTGGAGTGAAAGTTAAATAAAACACTCTAGCCCCAAATTAAGTTCCCATTGAAATGAAACTTTTGCTCCGTTTTTTAAAAAAAATCCATAAATAGTAAATAATTACTGTTTTCTTTTGAGATTAATTTAGAAACTTAATCCCTATTTAAGAGCTTTCATATGCAGTCATGCATTGCTTGCCATGTGAAGAGCTTCAGAAATGTGTCAGGTGATTTCACCATTGTGCTAACATCATAGTGTATACTTACACAAACCTAGGTGGTGTAGCCTACAGCATACCTAGGCTACACGGTATAGCCTAGGCTACAAACCTGTACTGTATGTTACTGTACTGAATATTAAAGGCAACTGTAACACAATGGCAGGTATTTGTGTATGTAAACATGGAAAAGGTATAGTTAAAATACTGTATAAAAGATAACAATGGGGCCCAGGCACAGCGGCTCACACCTGTAATCCCAGCACTTTGGGATGCAGAGGTGGGTGGATCACCTGAGGTCAGGAGTTCGAGACCAGTCTGGCCAACATGGCGAAAAACAGTCTCTCCTAAAAATACAAAAATCAGCTGAGTATGGTGGCGCGTGCCTATAATCCCAGCTACTCAGGAGGCTCAGGTAGGAGAATCACTTGAACCCAGGAGGTAGAGGTTGCAGTGAGCTGAGATCGTGCCATCGCACTCCAGCCTGGGCCACAGAGTGAGACTCCATAACAACAACAACAACAACAACAACAAACATAAAAATGGTATGCCTGTGTAGGGATAGCTCCTTTATACGCCTATGGAACCACCATCCTGTATGTGGTCTATTGTTGACCGAAACCTCATTTTGCAGCGCGTGATTGTAAATGATTGACAGAAAGATCTTCAGCAAAATAGTCCACCCAAAGTATACGGGAGATAATGAGATCCAAGCAGTAAGCCATATTTGAAAGGAATTATAGTTTTTGAAAGCCGTAGCACAATCAGTCTTAAGGCCAGTTACATTCCCCCCACATCTCTGGTATCCTGTTTGAAGGGAGTTCTAAAAAGGCATGTGTTCAAGCAGCCCAGCATCCCTTACTCCTGGGGCCGGGGGAGACTAACCCCTCTCCTGTGTCCACAACTGTAGTAATACAGTCCTCAGTTTTGCTCTCCAAACTTCAAATAAGGGGTCAGAGCCAAGGGTCAAGACTTTAGGAAAAGCCCCAGAAATACCCTGCACTCAAAAAGCAGTTTCAGAGTTTCACATTTACCTGAGAATGAAACAAATTATCCTCCAAATTCTGCTGCTTGTTTTGAATTATGGTTACACTGGCTATGTTATCCAACCCTTGAGTTTTGTTTTGTTTGTTTTTTGAGATGGAGTTTCACTCTTGTCACCCAGGCTGGAGTGCAATGGCATGATCTTGGCTCACCACAACCTCCACCTCCTTGGTTCAAGCGATTCTCCTGCCTCAGCCTCCAGAGTAGCTGGGATGCATGCACCACCGTTTCCCCCATGTTGGTCAGGCTGGTCTTGAACTCCCAACCTTAGGTGATCCACCCGCCTTGGCCTCCCAAAGCACTGGCATTACAGGTGTGAGCCACTGCGCCCAGCCATGTTACCTTTGAGTTTTTATCTCCACATACTTGAATTAAACTGTGTAGTTCTTCCCATCTGACATCTACAATCTCTTCACTGGGTCTGCACTCCACAGCTATTTTACCACTTTCTGAAATAAAGTTAGCAAGTATCAGTTCAAAATCTTTTTCATTCTAAAACTTCATTTCATTTCATTATATTCCGGTCTCACAGCTCAGTTTTTAATGTATGTATGAAATATCAACTGTGTTTGGTTCAAAGGACTTTGTGATCTTACAGATAAGAACTAAGGAATAATAACATAAGAAATGAAAAATGTGGACACAAAAATGTTCAATCACAATATGATTAAATGGTAAGGCATCAGGTGGGGGGTCGAAGTAAGTTCAAATCCAAAATAGAGACCATGGGCTGGTAGACACTTCACATTAGAAGCATGGCTAGGTATCTACTCCCTGAGAACCAAAATTCCACCAGACACAGTGAACAAAGCTTCGGAGAGAGAGAACATTTGAACATTTTACTGGCAGAAAATGGCCCACATGCTCTACAGACAATACAACTTCCTTCAAGGCAAACTAGAGCTATAATGCTTTTGGTCTATGAAGTTTTCAGTGTGTGCAAGGGATACCTTTGCATAAGAGGGGGAGGTAAACAGCCCACACATTTAGCTTGGTTATTAAAGGTCCTCCTTCCCTATAACCTGATAGGTTATTTCCCCTAAGATCCAGATGAGTACACATTAGATGAAATTCCAGAAGTTATCTTCAAATTTTGCTACTCATTGAATGTCATGAAGATCCTGGAAACAAAAGAAAAAAACAAGAAACAACCTTGCTACTCAACAGGGGATTGATATTATCACATTTGAGAGAACTTCAGAATCTCAGGCCTAAACCCAGGCCTACTAAATTAGGATCTGCAGTTTCTCACAATCTTCAGGTGATTTCTATGGTCATGAAAGTTTGAAAAACTGCCTTGAAACAGTCCTTCCTAAAACTGAAGTGGAGGTGCAGCAAAAATCATCTGGTAAATTGTTAAAAGTAATCTCAAATGCAACCCAAATTTACAGAGTCTCAGGTGAAGCTCAGTAGTCTGTATTTTTATCCTTCTCCCTAAATAATTCTGATGTGCAGGCAAGTTTGAAAACCACTGCGTTCAAGAAAATGGATACTCCCCTTACCAAGTGGAAAGTAGGATTTTGGAAACTCATGCAAGGGAAGCAAAAAGATGGCTCAGGAGGCATGATTACAACAGGATTGATGCAAACGGAAGCCGAAGCTTAACCACAGACATTAATATACGCCTACAAAAGAAAATGCTAAGGAAGTCAAGTGGTCTGCAGGAATTCTGAAGAAAAATGGAGAACCAAAGACCAAAATTTGTCAATGAATTTCCAGCACAGCCCCAGGTTAAGGGAGTGAATTTCTTGACTGAATGACACAGACTCTGGACCACCTGATCGGTTATTACCTTAATGGAGGAATTATATTACAATGTATAGGTACTTTAATTAGAATGACCTGGCAGTTACTGAGGCAAAATTTTCTGTTCCTTTGTATTCTGTAATACAAGAAGGATCTACATGGATGTTCTCTTCTCTGAACTGTTTGGATGAACTGGTCAACGGCACTCATCATGCCTTGGGTTTTAAATCTGCATTGTGGTCATAATCTGTTATTTAATTAATTTCTCATATTTTTAATAAAAAGTTTGCCTATATATTTTAGACAGAAATTACCTTACTTTGCTGAAATTCTGAGAAATCCTAGACGGTTTTCAAGGCTGGGCTCAAATGTCACCTCTACTACCCTTTGCTGTGCCTCCTGGCGCTGTGCTTCTGACACTTTGTACGGTCCTCCATGACAGCGTGAGCACGATTATATTACAGGCAATTACTCATGCCCCCCGGCTCATTTGTTGACTCCTTTAGAGCACAGATCATGTTTTAGTTATTGTAGTAACTAAAACAACATTTGTTCAACCAATGACACCCATAAACAAAAGTACCCGCCAAGGGCAGAGATGCAGAGGTAAAGTCATGCCAAGATTAAATCCCAGAAACCACTGTAGATTTTTCGGAGTTGACCCCTACATTTATTGTATTAATTCTTAAAAAAAAATTACAGTGTTTTCAGACTTCTAGACTTCAAAAGACAACTCTCTATATAATGTATGTTTCTAGAAGGAAAAAGTGTAACATTGTCCCCTTGTTTCTAATTGGTATCTGAGAAAAGAGGCCTCACTCAATATTGGTATAGAGAAGGGGGAAGTTCATTTCCAGCAGAAGTTAATACTCCAGAACTAATAAAATCTAATTATTTAATCTGCTATTACACATCTATAAACCATGAATGGCATATCAAGAAGAAATAAACTGTGATGCCTTGAAATCTTTTAAAAATTATGAAACTTACTTGTCAAATGTTACAAGGATTCACCTTTTGATGTGGAATAGTGTCCCAATCTGGTATTAACGTTATTACTGAACAAGGCTGTGCTCTTTGAGTACATTCCATTTGCCCCCAATCCCTATCTTCTGTGTCAGTAATAATATAAAAATCACCAGCTAGCTTTTACAGGTGCTTTCTTTTTTTTGAGACAGAGTCGCTCTGTCGCCCAGGCTGGAGTGCAGTGGCGCAATCTTGGCTCACTGCAACCTCCACCTCCTAGGTTCAAGCCACTCGCCTGCCTCACTCCCAAGTAGCTGGGATTACAGGAGCCCATCACTACACCTGGCTAATTTTTATATTTTTAGTAGAGATGGGGTCTCACCATGTTGGCCAGGCTGGTCTCAAATTCCTGACCTCAAGTGATCCACCCACCTAGGCCTCCCAAAGTGCTGGGATTACAGGTGTGAGCCACCATGCCTGGCCTATAGAGTGCTATTTGCCAGACATTGTGCTGAGCACTTTAAAGTGCATTATCTTATTTTATCCTCAGATCAGCTCCATAAAATAGCTACCATTATTACCTCTACATGTATATAGATATATGTATCTATCTATCTATATATATCGACATACATTGGAAGTCTCACCAGTGTTTTAACTTGTGCTTTCAACCACTATACATATTTTAAAGAGCGTAAGAGGAGAAACAACCATTTGTGTTTTAAAATCTTCCCAGATACCATTTCTGCTGCTCTTTCTTTATCTCTGAAGTTCTAGTATTACCACTGGTATAATTTTCCTTTGGCCTAAAGACCTGCTTATACATTTATTTTAGAGCGGAACTTCTGACAACACATTCTCTTAGATTTTCTTCATCTGAAATGTCTTTTTTTTCTTTTTGCCTTAATTGTTGAAGGGTATTTTTGCTGGATATAGAAATCTGGATTGACATTTCTCTCAGTACTTTAAAGATGTTCTGCACTTACTTGAATCACTGAAAGGCTTAAAGCTGGGGACCGGCTCTATCACACACATGTTTTACAGAAAGGTTCATTACTTTTATATCTTCATTGTGGACCATAGCCTTTATCATCACTAGATCTTTGTCTCATTTAGGAGTTTTTAAATTTTGCTTTGAACCTAACTTTTGTAACTCCTTTCTTTTTATTTCCTACAATGTGGAGTTTATCGGGGACAACATAGGCAGTTGGAAATACATAACTGGAGTTTAGAAGAGAGGTCTAGGTAGGAAAATGGATCTAGAAGTCATTGATATTTTGGTGGTAATTGAGTCAACTGATAATTAGGGGAAAGTTGAGGAAACTAAATGCTGAGGACTATCACATGTAAGAGGGATGTTTGAAGGACTGGTCAAGGAAATTGGGTCATGAGTGGCAACAGGAAATTTAAGAAGGACGTAGTGGCCAAAGGTATCATACATGCATTGTATATGTATGTAGATATATATCTTTCAATGTATGTGGATATATGTCTACATACATATACAATGTATGCATGTAGATATACATTGAAAGTATAGATACATATCTATATACCTACATACATTGAAAGTGTATATAGATATATACACACATACACACACACACACACATATATATACAATTATAAGGGAGGGGGACTAGAATAAAGAAACCTATATGGTTGCAATACTTTGACGTTGTATTTAGAGGTAAAAGGCTAACTCTAAGTAGGTAGGTTAGGTGTACATTTTGTAATTCCTACAGCAAAAACATAGCCCAGATATGCCCAAAAGCCATTTAATAAAACAAAACACTAAAAAATATTCAATTAATCCAAAAGTAGGCAGAAAAAAGAAACAGAAGAAACCCCCCAAAAAAGAGATAATCAGAAAACAAATAATAAAATAGGAAACTTAATCCAGTCATTATCAATCATATTAAATGTAAATGGTCCAAAACACATTAATTAAAAGATGCTGTCAGATTACATTTAAAAGAAAAATAAAAAAAACAAGAAACCATTTGAAAATATAATGATGTGGCCAGGCATGGTGGCTCACACCTATAATCCCAGCATTTTGGGAGGCTGAGGTGGGCAGGTGCCTTGAGCCCAGGAATTCAAGACCAGCCTGGGCAACTTGGCGAAACCCCATCTCTATTTTTATAAATTGAAAGTAAACGAATATCGTGATATATAGATTAAAAGCAAAAGGGTAGGGAAAGATATGTCATTCTAACACTAGTCAAAAACAGTATTATATTACTAATATAAAACACTAATTTTATATTAGTATTAAATAATGGTTTTTTGTTTGTTTGTCTGTCTGTTTTCGAGATGGGGTCTTGCCCTGTCACCCAGGCTAGAGTGCAGTGGCACGATCTCGGCTCACTACAACCTCTGCCTCCCGGCTTCAAGCAATTCTCCTGCCTCAGCCTCCCAAGTAGTTAGGATTACAGGCACCTGCCACCGCGCCTGGCTGGTTTTTGTATTTTTAGTAGGGACGGGGTTTCACCATCTTAGCCAGGTTGGTCTCGAACTCCTGACCTCAGGTGATTCACCCGCCTCGGCCTCCCAAAGTGCTGGGATTACAGGCGTGAGGCACCGCACCTGGCCTGTATGTATGTATGTATGTATTTGAGATGGAGTCTTGCTCTGTTTCCCAGGCTGGGGTGCAGTGGTGTGATTTCAGCTCACTGCAATATCCACCACCTGGATTCCAGTGATTCTCTTGCCTCAACCTTCTGAGTAGCTGGGACTACAGATGTGTACCACCACACCAGGCTGTTTTTCTATTTTTAGTAGAGACGGGGTTTCGCCATGTTGGCCGGTCTGGTCTCGAACTCCTGACCTCAGGTGATCCACCCGCCTTGGCCTCCCAAAGTGCTGGGATTACAGACGTGAGCCACCATGCCTGGCCAAATAATGGTTTTTAGTATAATGATTATTACCAGAAATAAAGGTTATTTCAGAATGATAAAGGGGTCAAATAATCATCAAGAGGACAAAACTGTAAATGTTTCTGCATCTAACAACAGGGCCTCAAAATACGGGTCGCATAAACGGACAGAATTTCAAGGAGAAAGAGAACAAACCCATAACAATCGTTGTAGACTTCAACACTCCTTTCTCAGTAATCACTAGAACAAGCAGACAGGAAATCAGCAAGGATAGAGCAGACCTTAACACGATCAACCAACTTGACCTAATTATTATTTATGAAACACTTTACCTAACGGCAGCAGAACACATCTTTCCTATTACAAACTGAACACTCACCTAAAAAATGTTTCAGGACATATACAAACCTCTAAATTTTTTTTTAATTCATCATAACAAGTATGGTCTCTAACCATAATGGAATTAAATTAGAAACCAACAACAGAGATATCTGGGAAATCCCTAAATGTCTGAAAATTAAACAATACGTTTTAAAACAAACCATGGGTCAAAGAGTAAGTCATAATAGAAATTTTACTATATTGTGAATCAAATGAAAATGAAAATAAAACATATATCACAAATTCTAAGATATGTTTTTAAAAGTGCACAAAGGGGCTGGGTGTGGTGGCTCATGCCTGTAATCCCAGCACTTTGGGAGGCCGAGGCGGGTGAATCACCTGAGGTCAGGAGTTCGAGACCAACCTGGCTAAGATGGTGAAACCCCGTCCCTACTAAAAATCCAAAATTAGCTGGGCGTGGTGGTGGGTGCCTGTAATCCCAGCTACTCGGGAGGCTGAGGCATGAGAATCATTTCAACCCAGGAGGTGGAGGCTGCAGTGAGCCAAGATCGTGCCACTGCACTCCATTCTGGGCAATGGAGCAAGATTCTATCTTAAAAAAAAAAAAATGCATAAAGGAGCACAATGGTTTAGCCTGGAATCCCAGCACTTTGGGAGGCCAAGGCAGGAAGATTGCTTGAGCCCTAAAGTTCAAGACCAGCCTGGGCAATATAGTGAGACCTCATCTCTATTTGAAAAGAAAGAAAGAAAAATCAAAGAAAATGAGGTATATATGCACGATAGGATATTATTCAGCCATTAAAAAAGTGAAATCTCGGCCGGGCATGGTGGCTCACACCTGTAATCCCAGCACTTTGGGAGGCTGAGGCAGGCAGATCACGAGGTCAGGGGTTCGAGAACTGACTGGCTAACATAGTGAAACCCCGTCTCTTCTAAAAATACAAAAATCAGCCGGGCGTGGTGGCGGGTGCCTGTAGTCCCAGCTACTTGGGAGGCTGAGGCAGGAGAATCGCTTGAACCCAGGAGGTGGAGGTTGCAGTGAGCCGAGATTGTGCCACTGCACTCCAGCCTAGGTGACAGAGCAAGACTCCATCTCAAAAAAAAAAAAAAAAAAAAAAAAAAAAAGTGAAATCCTTCATCTATAAAGCTAGAGGTTTGGAAAATAAAACCTATTTGCAGCAACATGGATAGAACTGGAGGACATTATGTTAAGTGAAATAGGCCAAGGACAGAAAGACAAGTATCGCATATTCTCATTCATATGTGAGAGATTAAGAAGTTGATTTCATGGAGATAGGCAGTAGAATGATGGTTACTGGGGGCTGCGAAGCAGGTAGGGATGAAGACAAGTTGATTCATGGGCATAAAAGCGCAGTCAGATAGAAGGAATAAGTTTTAGTTTTTGTTTGCACAGTAGGGTAACTAGAGTCAACAATAACTTAGTGTATATTTTAAAATAGCTAGAACATTTGTTATCTTCCCAATACAAAAAAAAAGGATAAACATCTGAGATGATGGATACCCTAATTAACCTGATTTGATCATCACACATTGTATGAATCTACCAAAATATTACATGTACCCTTATAAATATGTACACTCTACCTTAAGGAAACAGTGAAAAAAGAAGGTGTGGAACAACAACGACCACAACAAAATCAAAGAGGAAAATCTTTGTGAACTTGGGTTGGTCAGGCCAGGAATCAGCAAACCATGGCCAATCCACTACCCGTTCTTGTAATAATCAAAAGAATAACAATATAATTGATAATTTGTAAATTATGTGAAATTCAAACTGCAGTGTTCATAAAGTTTTATCGGAACAGCTATTCTCATTCACTTACGTATTGTCTATGACTGCTTTCATTGCTACAATGGCAGAGCTGCAACAGGGACAGCAAGGCTGAATATTTACTATCTGACCTTTTACAGAAAAAGTCTGGCAAGATCTGGGTTAGGCAGATTGTTAGATGAACACCAAATCTGTAAAAGAAAAAATGTGGTAAAGCAGACTTCATCAAAATTTAAAACTTATGCTCTGGGAAAAAGACACTGCTAAGACAATGAAACACAAGGCACAGATGGGGAGAAAATATATGAACATCACACAACCTAACAAAGCACTTATATCCAAAATATATAAAGAACTCTTACTACTCAATAATAAGAAATTGGCCAGGCATGGTGGCTCATGTGTCTAATCCCAGCATTTTGGGAGGCCAAGGCAGGCAGATTGCTTGAGCTCAGGAGTTCAAGACCAGCCTCGGCAACACAGCGAAACCCCATCTCTATTAAAAATACAAAAATTAGCCACACATGGTGGTGGCATGCACCTGTGGTCCCAACTACTTGGGAGGCTGAGGTGGGAGGATCACCTTGAGCCCAGGGTTGAGGGGAATGACAGGCTGCAGTGAGCCAAGATCACGCCACTGCACTCCAGCGTGGGTGAAAGAGCGAGACTCTGTCTTAAAAAAATAAAATAAAAGAAGAGTAACAATAAAGAAAGCAACCCAATTAAACATCTTAAATAAAGATTTTGGTATCTTGGCCAGGCATGGCGGCTCATGCCTGTCATCTCAGCACTTTGGGAGGCCGAGGCAGGCAGATCGCTTGAGCCCAGGATTCAAAATCAGTCTGGGCAACATATCAAAACCCCATCTCTATTTAAAACAAACAAACCAACAAAAAACTAGCCAGGTATGGTGGTGCACACTTGCAATCCCAGCTACTTGGGAGACTGGGAGGTGGGAGTATGGCTTGAGCCCAGAAGGTGGAGGCTGCAGTGAGTGGTGACTGTGCCACTGCTCTCCAGCCTGGGCAACAGAGCAAGACTCTATCTCAAAAAAAAAAAGATTTTAGTATTTTTCCATAAACAGTGATATACAGATGGCAAATAAAAAGAGGCTCAGAACCATTAGTCATTAGGGACAAGCAAATTAAAACCACAAGGAGCTACCACCATACACTTACTAAGGTGGCTAAAAAAAAAACAACAAAAACTGACAATATCAAGTGCTAGGGAGGATACAGGGCAACCGGAACTCTTCATACATTTGCAGGTAAGAATGAAAAATGGTACAGCTACTTTGGAAAACAGTTTTGGCAGTTTCTTATAAACATACAACCCAGAAATCATACTCCTAGGTATTTACTCAAGAGAAACAAGTATTGTGTTCCTACAAAAAACATGATGGAAATGTTTGGGGCAGCTTTATTCATAGCTGCCAAAAACTAGAAATAACCAAAACAATTTTGAATCGGATGAATTACCAAATTTGGTTGGATCTTGTTTGGCTTTCTGCTTTGCTTTTTAATCAGCCATTTACCAGCAACTGTTGCACTGGCCCGTCAGCAGTCGAAGAATAAAAACAAACACACAGGACCAGGTAAAGTTCCCCTACTAACCAAAATGATCCGTTTCCTTAACACAATTTAAAAACCACAGCTAGGGGTGTGAACACAGGCATGTTTTTCTGTGTGTTTGTGTGCCACAATCTGTACAAATCCTCAATTCCCTTTTAAGGAACAGATATATAATGAAAATCCGAAAGGAAACACATTAGAAATGCAAAGAGGTTTGCAAAACAAGAGGCTTCTTTCATTCCAGAAAACCACACCAAAACAAGGGGAGAAAAATGAATGCAATGGATATGTGTTTGCCAAAGTTTCAATCCTGCCCGGTGGAGACACTGCACTGGCACAAATTTTGAGGAGAAAAAAAGGGAGTTGGGGGGACGGGGAGCAAGCGAGTGCGGCCTGCAAACTGCAACAATGCAATCTCCATTTTGAACAATGTGCTTCTTTCCTCTTATAAATCTAGTTTTTTGCCACTTGATGTGCCCTCCCATTTCCCCTCTAAAGTTTAGGGGTCGGCGGGGTTGGCGGGAGATCGCAGCGGGATGCACAGCACATAAGTGAGCAAGTGGGGAGGGGAGAGGAGGTGGGGAATGAGTCTGCAGCAACTGCGCTGGGTGGGTACCTGGAGTGCTGCTGAAGCTGCTTTCCGTGGAGTAACTGGCGTCCTCGTCGTCATCTTCCAGCTCCTCCGGATAATCGGAGTCATCGTCGTCCTCCTCCATGTCATCCTCCTAGTTGTCCTCAGACTCCTGGGTCTCCTCGGCATCGCCGCCCCCCTCCTCTTCCTCCTCCTCCTCGCTCTCGTGGTCATCATACACCACTTTGTTGACAGCCCTCCGGGCTGCGGTGGTCCGGGCTAGGTGGCTGCCACCGCGCCCCCGCTGGGCCGGTGCGCTGGTGCCGGCGCGGGGCGGGCCGCCGGCGGTGGCTTCCTCCGGCTACTGCTGCCCACCCTGGGCGAGCTCAGCCGCGTCTTCGGCGCCACCTCAGCCTGGCGGCTGCCCACCTGCCCCGGCTACTACCGCTTATCGGCGAGGGGAGCCCCCGATGGGTCCGGACGTGGGCGGCGGCGGCGGGGCCGGGGCGCAGCGCTCCGCAGCGGGAGCCGCGGGCTGCTTGGTCGGCCTGCCCCGCCGGCCCCTCTTGTTGGAGCCCAGGCGGCGGGAGAAGGGAAAGCAGACGGGGAGGGCCAGGCGCAGTGGCGGCGGTGGGGAGCGCCGGGGCCGGGTTGGGAGGCCCGAGGGGCCGGGCGGGAGGGGCCCGGCCGGCGGAAGCGGGTGGAGGGAGAAGGCTCAACCGAATTGCTGGGGCCCCACTCAAGATCGCCTTCAACCGCCACCTTGTTTCTTCCCTCTACAGGAGCGCGGTCACGTGAGGTGCGCCGCCGCCGAGCCTGGGAAGGGGGCGAGGTGGCGCGGCGGCCGCTAGGGGGAGCGCGGGAGCATTGAGTCGGGGACGGAGAGCGCGGGGCGCCTGGACTTGGCGCAGCACGGCGCTCTGGGTGCGGGTGGGGCGGCTGAAAGAGGCCCGCAGCTCCCGACAAGCCCCGCGTCTAAGGCCTTCGGAGACCACAGTCTCCGCCGACCCCTGACTGGAGCCCAAAGCCTGCCGGGCCTCCTTCCCGCGACTCCCCTTCCGCGGCTCGGAGAGGAAGGCAGGAGAGCCCCCAAATATCGTTCCCCTCCCGCCCCCTAGGGAAACTGAGGCTGAAAGAGGCAGCGAGAGAAAGAAAAAAGAAGTCACAGAGGGGGGCGGCCCGAGCGACCTAAGGGATGGGGCAGCGCCAGCAACCGAGGGAAATTAGTCGCGGTGGGGTACAGGAAGACAAGACCCCAGAATTTAGGAAACTCCGAAGCTTGGAAGTGGAGTCCTGAATTGACTCCGATGACAACTGCTCTGGATCTGTGCCAGGAGGCACGCCCCGGGCTGCCACGCCCGGAGGGAGGGGGGCCTTAAGACCTGTTGCATGTGATCCCCACTCGGAAAGCCTCAGTAAACCCCAGAATGTAACTACTGCATGTTCCCATCTCCCGCCACCTTCCCAGTGTCCCAGCTAGGACTCTGATCACCTTAGCAAGAACTTACCTCTCCTTTGCAGTGGAAAAGAGGGAATCCTGCCTAAAACCTACTTCACGGTGTTACAGGTCTGTATTATCGGGAAATAACCTTAATTTATTTACCTGACAAATCACTAGGTTTGAGCTTAGCCCAGGGGACGAATCATGGTGACAGTTCAGGCACCCTCAAACCTTATCACAGGGACTCAACCCTGAGTGGTTGAGGTCAGTTCTTCAGATAAGAGAAAGGTTTGCCGGGCACAGTGGCTGACGCCTGTAATCCCAGCACTTTGGGACGCCGAGGCGGGCGGATCACAAGGTCAGGAGTTCGAGACCATCCTGGCTAGCACAGTGAAACCCCATCTCTACTAAAAATACAAAAAAAAAAAAAAAAAATTAGCCGGGCGTAGGTGGTGCACGCCTGTAATCCCAGCTACTCGGGAGGCTGAGGCAAGAGAATGGCATAAAATCCGGGAGGCGGAGGTTGCAGTGAACCGAGATCGCGCCACTGCACTCCAGCCTGGGAGAGAGAGCGAGACTCCGTCTCAAAAAAAAAAAAAAAAAAGAAAAAGAAAGGTTTCGTAAACATATGTTAATATTTATTGAGATAAGTGACAACCAAAAAGTAATTTAAAGAAAAATAGTTGGCCGGGTGCAATAGCTCATGCCTGTAATCCCAGCCCTTTTGAGAGGCCAAGGCAGGACGATTGCTTGAGGTCAGGAGTTTGAGACTAGCCTGGGCAACATAGCAGGACCTCATCTCTAGAAAAAAATGGAAAAATTAGCTGAGCATGGTGGTGCGCACCTGTGGTCTCAGCTACGCCAGAGGGTGAGGGGGGAGGATCGCTTGAGCCTGGGAGGTGGATGTTGCACTGAGCCATGATTGCACCTCTGCACTCCAGCCTGAGTGACAGAGCAAGCCCCTGTCTCAAAATTTTTTAAAAAGAAAGAAAAATACCTAATAGGAGATGGCTTATTTCAATCTAGTTAGGAAAATGGAACACATATGTGAAATGAAAATTAAAATACAAGCACTAATTGCCAAATACATGCATTCAATACAGTTTGGTTGAGCTCTAAGGGTGGCAAATGTGTGTATGTCTTCAGGGACTAGCTAAATAATGTAAGTCAATAAAGTAGACAAGGTGAAGACCTAGACCAGTGGAAATGCTCATATTTTGTTTGAAGAGGGTGGCCAGGTGTGGCGGCTCAGACCTGTAATCCCAGCACTTTAGGAAACCAGGTAGGCAGATCACTTGAGCCCAGAAGTTCGAGATTAGCCTGGCCAACATAGTGAAACCCCATCTCTACTAAAAACACAAAAATTAGCCGGGCATGGTGGCATGTGCCCATAGTCCTAGCTACTCAGGAGGCTGAGGCAGGAGAATCACTTGAACCTGGGAGGCGGAGGTTGTGCTGAGCGGAGATCATGCCACTGCACTCCAGCCTGGGCAACAGAGCGAGACTGCGTCACCACCCCCCTCCCCCCCCCGCAAAAAAGAGAAAAGTTAAACAAAACAGACCAAAAAAATCCAAACTCTTCTTTGAATGGGTTAGCAGGTATTTGCTGTTTTGCTCCTTTATGCTTTAATGAATTTATCTTTCTGTGGCTTCAAGAAGAAAAATGTTAAGTCAGTGAATACTGTATAGGTTGAGCATCCTCACCTAAAATGCTTTGGATCAGAAGTGTTTTGGGCTTTGGAATATTTGCATTCTACTTACCAGTTGATCATTTCTAATCTGAAAATCTGAAATGCTCTAATGAGCATTTCCTTTGAACACCATGTTGACACTCAAAAACTTTTGGACCTTGGAGCATTTTGGATTTCAGATTTTCAGAATAAGGGTACTCCACCAGTATCCTTTTATTTATCTATGATTTAATATAGCCCTTCTTTCTTCAGAATTACTGAGTGACTCATTCCTGTAATGCTGCTGAATTTTTATTCATTTATTACCTTAATAATAATATTTAACATTTATTGATCACTAATGTGCCCAGGCACTATGGTAGATGCCTCATCATTATACTTTTAAGTCTTATAGTGGCACACAGGCAGGTTTTATTATATCCTCATTTTACAAGTGAGATAAATAAAATGTCTTAGAGACTCAGAGAGGTTGTGTTTTGTCCGTGTCCACATATCTTCTAAGCACATTAGCCTATTTAAAGCCAGATCTCTCCGAAAGCCCAGTTTTTTCAGTTCCCTCAGTTTGCCATTGAGGAAACAGGAAAATCAGACTCACTCTCATCAATTGCCTCACACATACTCTTGAATTGCTTTTGAGTGGGAACAGAAATACCATTATGTGTGTTCCTCTACATCTAGTCCTAGACATTAATTTGCCTTGTTTCTTTTAAGTTAGTGACCATCTCTGTTGAAGTCTTTAAATCCATTAAAAGTGGATGGAACCTTAGGAGAGTTTTAGGCTGGAGAGGAAGCTCCCCTTCTCTTCAGTTTGGGTTTCGATTGTCCAGAAGTAAAGAAGAGGGATGAGATATTATTTGAGATAACTCCTTCAAGAACCAGAACTTAGCAAAGCGTTTACACCAGTTTGATGGAAATATTTCTAAATTATATTATAAAATTAGCCAGGTATGGTGGCACATGTCTGTAGTCCTAGCTACTTGGGAGGCTGAGGCGGGAGAATTGCTTGAACCTAGGAGTCTGAGTACGCAGTGAGCCACGATGGTGCCACTGCACTCTAGCCTGGGTGACAAAGTGAGACCCTGTCTCTAAAATACATTTATTTTATTCTAAAATAATTCTAGGCTGGGTGCGGTGGCTCATGCCTGTAATCCCAGCACTTTAGGAGGCCGAGGTGGGCAGATCACAAGGTCAGGAGATAGAAAACATGTTGGCCAACATGGTGAAACTCCATCTCTACTAAAAATACAAAAATTAGCTGGGCATGGTGGCACATGCCTGTAGTCCCAGCTACTCTGGAGGCTGAGGCAGGAGAATCGCTTGAACCCGGGAGGCGGAGGTTGCAGCGAGCCAAGATCGCGCCACTGCACTCCAGCCTGGGTGACAAGAGTAAGACTCCGTCTCAATAAATAATTAAAATAATTCTAAATACATTCTGCTCGTCATATTGTTACACTGATGATCTTAAAGTTGATTGAGATGTAGCTGAAACTGGCTTCCACAAAGTACTCTCATGTGGTTCTGAATTTTGAGGTCATCTTTCTCTGTATCAAGTTTTTTAGATGTCCTTTCTCAGAGTAAATCAAGTTTGAGTAAGACCTGCAGGGATCTCTTGTGAGCACATATATTGAGTTTTAGTGCATAAGCTTTGTTTTAACTTTTCACTGGGTAGATGCAGCTGTCAGATAAGTGGCATTATGTCTAACATATAATGTATTTCCCCCCCATTTTTAAAGAGAAGAAGATACAGAAAATGAAAATGAAAATAAAATTTGGTACTACAGTGCAAAGGTTCAGCTTGCAGAATTAATTGACTGTCTAGACAAAGATTATTGGGAAGCAGAACTCTGCAAAATTCTGGAAGAAATGCATGAAGAAATCCACCGACACATGGACATAACTGAAGACCTGACCGATAAGGCTCGGGGCAGTAACAAATCCTTTCTGGCAACAGCTAAGGGCAAGAGGGGCATTTTCTCATTTTATTTTTGTTAAGTCTGAGCTAAACTGTTGGTATGAAATCACTGCAAAATTTAAAAATAGATTAAAATTTTCTTTTCTTTTCTTTTTTTTTTTTTTTGAGATGGAGTCTCGCTCTGTCGCCCAGGCTGGAGCGCAGTGGCACAATCTTGGCTCACTGCAACCTCTGCCTCCCAGGTTCATGCCATTCTCCTGCCTCAGCCTCCCGAGAAGCTGGGACTACAGGTGCCCACCGCCACCACGCCCGGCTAAATTTTTGTATTTTTAGTAGAAACGGGGTTTCACCGTGTTAGCCAGGATGGTCTCGATCTCCTGACCTTGTGATCCAACCGCCTTGGCCTCCCAAAGTGCTGGGATTACAGGCTTGAGCTATCATGTCTGGCCAAAAATAGATTAAAATTTTCAAGTACAGTCATGCATTGTTTAATGATGGGGATACATTCTGAAAAATGTGTCATTTGGCGATGTCCCAATTGTGTGAACATCATAAAGTACACTTATACAAACCTAGATGGTATGGTTTCCTATACACCTAGGTTATACGGCATAGCCTATTGCTGCTAGGCTGCAAACCTGTATGTCCTGTGACTGTACTGAATCCCGTGATCAGCTGTAGCACAACGGTAGGTATTTGTGTATCTAACCATATCTAAACATTTAAAAAGGTACTACATAAAATCTTATGGGATCACCGTCATGTATGTGGTTCCTTGTGGACTGAAACATTGTGCAGTGCATGACTGTGTGTATATTTTACTTTAGTTCTCCATATTTCATTTTCCCAAGAGAACCTTGTTCATTCCCACATAAATTAGGGATGCTATACATTTTAGTGTTTTATTTCTGCCTTGGGTCATTACTAATATTCCCCAAAATGTTAGTTTGTTTCTTTAATTCAAGTATCTTTTTAAACTTTTTTGGCATTCCAGCTTTTAAGAAATAATATTTTTTGAACTTTTTGCCTTTTTTAAAAAATAAAAGTTTAAATTTTAGAATAATTTTAGATTTATATAAAAGTTGCAAAGATAGTAGAGGGTTTCCGTATATCCTGTACTTGGTTGCCCCAGTTATTAACGTCTTAGATTAGTGTGGGATATTTGTTACAACTAATGGGCCAGTGTTGACACACTGTTATGAACTCAAGTCCATACTTTACTCAGATTTCCTTAGTTTTCACCTGATGTCCTTTTTCTGCCTCATGATCCTGTACCACATGATATTTAGTCATCATGTTTTCCTCTAGACTGTCGGTTTCTCAGACTTTCCTTGTTTCTGATGGCCTTGACAGTTTGGAGGAGTACTGGTTAGGTATGTTGTAGAAAGCCCTCCTTATGGGTTTTTCTCATGGTTAGCCTAGGTTTTTGCATTTTGGGGAGGAAGACCACAGAGGTGACGTGTAGTTCTCGTCTTATCAAGAGTGCATGCTGTCGTCGTGACTTATCACTGATGATGTTAACCTTGGTCCTCTGGGTGAGGCAGTGTTTGTCAGGTTTCCCTACATCCTCCCCCATCTCCTCAAACCCCCAATACTGTAAGTCACTGTAAACAGCCACACTTAGTGGGTGGGGAGTTATGTTCTACCTTCCTGAAGGGGCGATATCTACATAAATTATTTGGATTTTTTCTGCACAGGAGATTTGTTTATTCATTTATTTTTTCAGACATTTATTTCTATGAGTATATATTCATGGATATTTATTTTATATTCATTGGGTTATAACTGGTTATTTATTAGGTTATAATTCAATGTCACCTTATTTATTTTGTTACTCAACTCTGCTTTTCTTTTTATTTAAGTTTTAAAAACATACATACCTTAAAAGTTTAAATAGTATAAAAAGGTATGCTGTGAAAAATGAATCTCTCTCCTTCATAATCTCCAATCTGACCTCCTTTCTCCAGAGGCAATCATTATTGCTATTTTTTCATCCTGCTAGATGTATTCTGTGCATGTTTAATAAATACCACCTGTGTTTTCTAATATAGCCATCCCTCAGTATTCTCAGGGATTGCTTCCTGAGCCCTCTGCAGATAGCAAAATCTGTGGATGCCCAAATCCTGCAGTCAGCCCTGTGGAACTTGCTGATATGAAAAGTTGGCATTCCACATCCAAGGGTTCTGCATCTTGAGAATACTGTATTTTCAATTTGAGGTTGATTGAATCCAAGGATGCAGAACCTTTGGCCACAGAGGGCCAACTGCAGTGCCTTTTAAGTTTTAACTTAGGTAAAATTATTAGGTAAGATTCTGCAAGTACACTTTTAAGTGCCTGGTTCTGAGTTCTGCTCTTCTGAATACATTATCTGCCATATATATAATCCTATTAATTTTCCCCATTCTCCATTTGCTTAAAAATAGAATGTTTATATTTAATAAAGACACCCAGATAGCTGCATCCAAGCTGGTTCTCACATATTCTGCTTCAATATTCCTGTGAATTCGTGCATATTTTTGGAGAATGATAGGTTCTCACATATAAATAGTGTTGGGCACAAATATACTTCATCTGCAGAAAAAAGCATTCTTAGTTACTGTGAATTATATTTATTCATATCTGGTAGTTGGAAGTATTTCTCTATTAGATCTGTTTAGAAAAATGTGTAATTTTTTTATTAGAAAAGTTTTAGTGTTCAGGAGTCTTTGGGGGATCAGTAATTGCAATAACACAATCACGGTCTTACTCTTTCCTCCATATACATCAAATCATAGGAAATTTTATTAATTTCAGCCAGCTTACTTCCCCCCTTCATTTCCTTTTATGAATCATGGCATTAAAATAGACAAATCCCTTTTTGCTCTCCCGTGTTTTGGTACAATAACAGATAACAATCTTTAGTCCCCTAAAAGGCAATGTGAGATATGATTTTATAAAGTATGTTGAATTAGAAATGTTTCCCAGAGTAAAAAATAAAAGTAGAAAAAAAACAAAAACAAAAAACAATCAGAAGAAGAAATATTGTCAAGGGCAAGCTTGTCTGTGTATAAAATTATATATACAGTATAATCATAATTAAAGAACAAAATAAAAACAGGAATGGATAATCAAAAGTGTTAAGTGGTCTGATTTGGGGGAATTTAAAAAACTAAAAATGTTAATATAGGGCAATTGGAAAATTTCATTATGAATTTTCATGTGATAGAACACTACGTATTGGAGAATTAAGTAAAGTACCATGCAAAAACTGTGCCTGGGTCATTGAGATACTTAAATTCTCTTCCTCTAAATAACCAAGTGGATCAGCTTTTATCATTGAAAAATAACCAATTAGCATAGTAGAATTGTAGTTGGTTTCCATTTCATATTTTTTGCATTTCCTACAATCAGCATGTTCTGTTTAAGTATAATTCAGCATGTAATGTATGTTTAAAAATTAGTTAAACCTTTTGTAGTAATGGAGAACAACAAAGAGAGCATTGAGCTTTAGGCCACAATGTGTTCTTAGAAAGTTAGATGACTACCGCTGGGCACGGTGGCTCACGCCTGTAATCCCGGCACTTTAGGAGGCCGAGGCGGGCAGATCAACTGAGGTCAGGAGTGAGACCAGCCTAGCCACATGGCGAAACCCTGTCTCTACTAAAAATACAAAAATTAGCCAGGCATGATGGCGTGTGCCTGTAGTCCCAGCTACTCAGGGGGCTGAGGCAGGAGAATTGCTTAAACCTGGGAGGTGGAGGTTGCAGTGAACTGAGATCGTGCCAATGTACTCCAGCCTGGGTGACAAAGCAGGACCCCATCTCAAAAACAAAAACAAAACCCCCAAAAAACAGATAGAGCTGAGATTTGAACCCAGAAAGTCTGATACATGAGTCTGCCCACTTACAATTGCTACATGCTACTGCTTTTCTGAAGAAACTTGAGAGGTAAAGCAACTTGTCCCTTGCCAGTGAATGAATGACGAAATGGGGAATTGAACCCAGATCTGCAAAGCCAGCAGTCCTTGCTGCTTCCCTTATACTGAGTGCTGCTGGCCTCAAAGTGTTTCTTGTTCTGTGTTTCTACATCCACGCTTACAGGGAAGCATGGGTGCAGAAATCACCAGGCCAGTCAGGGAGGCTGGGATGGGTGCTGACCCTAGCCCTGGAGCGCTCTCCCTGGCTGCTCCCTGCAGTCTTGCTTCCTCTTGTGAAATCTATGTGCCAGCCAAGACCCAGCCTGTGAGGCCTGACCTGATCTCTGCCCCCTGTCTGTTCCCCCAGCAAGACTCCCTGAGGAAAAGAATAGGGGATCACGTCTTAGCCATCAGAGCATCGAAGTGCCCAGGCCAAGGTTGGCCACATAGAGGGAGGGCGGGTGGCAAATGTTTGCAGCATGAGTGAATAAAAGAAAAACTGATAGCAAAGAATGGAACTACCAGGCACGATTCCAGGGCTGGGACTAAATATTTACCTTGCCTACTGGGCAAAGATAAGCCTGGTTTTCCAGGCTCTATTTATGCCAGCTTTCCTTCAGGGGCTGACACAGTCAACCTGGTATCGTTAGTTTGAACAGCGGTTTCCACATGTGGAGTCTGGGTGTATGAGGTGCTTGATCCTTAGCTTCTGCCATTCCCTAGCTCCATGTGTCTTCCCCAGGGAATCCGCTTCCCGGTCCTTGAGCCCTAGGTGGCTTTGCACCTCCATTCTGCTGCCTGGTCTGTCACCGGTCTCCATGAGGCTATTGAATTGGGGTTCATTCTACTCTAGATGAAGCTGTGTATCCTTGTTTAGCCCCTGGGGTCAAACCACATCAGGAGCTGCTTGCAACATGACCGGACAGACTTGCCTGGGTCTACTGCCTCAGTGGCCTCCTGGGAGACACCTCTCTTAATGGAATAGGGTTGCGTATGACAAGCTGGGTCCAAGTGAAGCTTCAGAGATGTAGAGATATAGGGGAGGAGGGACTCTTGAGTTCAGTGTGGCAGCCATCACTCAGCCTCTGGGACTTACACCAGGGGCATAAGGAGAATGGAAGCCACACATGAAAAAGGGAAGGGTGATTTCTTTCTTTCTTTCTTTTTGGGAAGGGTGATTTCTTTTTTTTTTTTTTTTTTTTGGCAGGGGGAGGTGGGGAAGGTGATTTTGTGGAAATATGCACAGCTCTGCTTCAGGAAGGCCCTCGTGGAGTGTGAAGGGAGCAGTGAGCAACTCTGGCCCCTGGTGTCCAGCCTGGGAGGCGATGCCTAGAGGCAGTGGTCATGTTGGGCGAGGGGTGCCCAGAAGATCAGGCGGTCCTGCTCAGAGGACACCACGTGGTGGCTGAAAGGACTAGTTTAAGAGCACATTTGAGATACCCTCTGGAGGCTGCCATCAGTACTTAGAGGGAGAGTGGGTCTTTGCAGGGGGATAAGGGAGAACCAATGAAACCTGAATAATTACAGCAAGTGAACTTTCACTGAGCCTGAGGCTGCTGTGACCAGGAAAACACAGCCAGCATAGAAGCAGATTCACAGCTGGGCATGGTGGCTCGTGCCTGTAATCCCAGCAGTTTGGGAGGCCAAGGCAGGCAGATCACCTGAAGTCAGGAGTTTGAGGCCAGCCTGGCCAATGTGGTGAAACCCCATCTCTACTAAGAATACAAAAATCAGCTGGGCGTGCTGGTGCATGCCTGTAATTCCAGCTACTTGGGAGGCTGAGGCAGGAGAATCACTTGAGCCTGGGAGGCGGAAAATGCAGTGAGTTGAGATCACATCACTGCACTCCAGCCTGAGCAACAGAGAGAAACTCCCTCTGTCTAAAAAAAAAAAAAAAAAAAAAAAAAAAAAAAAAAAGCAGCAGATTCATGGAGACACTACTGCTTGGAATTTGGTGATGCTTCAGGGAGTGGGGCCAGAGCTGGCCTATGCTCCAGACAGGCATAAACTATCAACATAAACACAAGTACACCTAAGCCTCTGCAGGCACGGTGCTGATGCTGCCCCCTCCCAAGGGGGTATCATCCGGGTGGATACAGTCCCCGGCTGCTGACATTTTTCTTTTCTTTTTTTTTTTGTTTTTTTCTGGGTTTTTTTTGTTTTTTTTTTTTTGAGACAGAGTCTCACTCTGTCACCAGGCTGGAGTGCAGTGGCACGATCTCAGCTCACTGCAACCTCTGCCTCCTGGGTTCAAACAATTCTCCTGCCTCAACCTCCCAAGTAGCTGGGACTAGAGGTGTGCGCTACCATGCCAAACTGATTTTTTTGTATTTTTCGTAGAGACAGGGTTTCACCATGTTAGCCAGGATGGTCTCAATCTCCTGACCTCATGATCTGCCTGCCTCAGCCTCCCAAAATGCTGAGATTACAGGCATGAGCCACCATGCCCGGTCAATGCAGACATTTTTCAAGTCAGCTATGGAGTTTGAATTTTCTTCCAAATTTACGCTGGCTATTTCCCCAGTTCAAATTAGGCCTGACTGGTTTCTCTTTCTCTTTCTTTTTTTCTGAATACGTATCAGTTTTGGATTGAGGCCTAGCATTTCCACCACCATCCAGAGGAGAGATGAGAAAATGAGAGTTGGGCTCACAATCCCAGGGGAAAAAGCAATGGGCTGCTCTGGAATGCTGCAGAATCAGGGTTGAATGAATGCAGGAGAGGGGCAGGCAGCTGGCGGGCATGCCGGCCGCGTGACCAGCTTGCCATGGTATCCAGATGGATATGTGGTATTTGGTTTAAAGCCCACGCTACTGGGGCATAATCAGCTGGGGATAAATGATCAGACTTAATTGTTCTCTCCTTTCCCAGGAAAGGCCAGGAAGGAAAAGGCCCCAGTTTAAGGGAGAAGGCATTGTCCTCAGTGGGTCTTCACCCACTACTGACTGAAGCATAGTCAGGTAGCCCAGTCTGGCAAGGGGCCGGTGGGGAGCACGAGATTCTCATATTCTCATGGCTGCTGTGGCTGGTGGCCACCTTCACAACAATAGCTCACTGGACCCCTGTCCTTCCCATCCCGCCTCTGAAATGATCACATCTGTGTTAAATCTCTGATAAGATACTATCAGGCACTCCAAAGTCCAGTTTGGAACTAGAGTCCTTGCTTGACTCAATCCAGAGTCCTTTCTTCTCCTTCCCTGGTTCCATCTCCCCATTTACTCCCCCCAAATTCTTCTCTCTGTCCAGCTGCTAAGTTCCTGGGCCACCAGAGGCAAATAGAATAAACCTAGGACATCACTCTCAATCGAGAGGCCTGCATGACTCTTTATTTGCACCAGAGTTTCTCATCTTCCAGGAACAAGAGGAGGAGCTGCTTTGGGGAGACCCACTTCCTCTCCTTACATAACAACACACTGCATTTGCACAAGTGTCCTTGGTTGTAAAGGGTTCCACATTCATTTTCTCATTCAGGGCTTATTACAAGCCTCTAAGGTAGCTAGGGTCATGGTGACCCTGATCCTTTGTCAAAGATGAGCCCACTGAGGCTCAGGGTGACTACCGTTGTGCCAGGAGTTGCTAATTGGTGGATCACAGACTCCAGTTCAGGGGGAGGCAGGGTGGTAAAGAAGCAGCTAGATGAACCTGGGTTTGAATCCAGCTCAGAAATGTTCCATCTGTGTGACAGCACAGGCAAGTGACTTAATCTGATTGAGCCTCAGCTTCCTCATCTAGAAAAAGGAGTGATCATGCATCCCTCATAGAGCTGTGGTGAGCATTTACAAATCATGAGTGAAACATGCATAGCATGGCATTTGGCAGATAGAAGTCCAGTAAATGTCTAAGGATTAGTACTGATTGATTTTTATAATAGTCACCTGGATGATCTCCAATATGTATATATCAATGTATTTTTAGATCAAAATGGAAATTCAAAAATTTAATAATTTCTGACTATACCCCGAGACTCTGTGGATCTCATCTTTTTTTTTTTTTTTTTTTTTTGAGATGGAGTCTCACTCTGTTGCCCAAGCTGGAGTGCAGTTGTGCGGTCTCGGCTCACTGCAACCTCCACCTCCTGGGTTCAAGTGATTCTCCTGCCTCAGCCTCCCAAAGAGCTGGGATTACTGGCATGCGCCGCCACGCCCGGCTAATTTTTGTATTTTTAGTAGAGAAGGGCTTTTACCATGTTGGCCAGGCCAGTCTCGAACTCTGGACCACAGGTGATCTGCCCGCCTTGGCCTCCCAAAGGGCTGGGATTACAGGCATGGGCCACCGCACCCAGCCGGATCTCATCTTAGGAAAAGCTAGTGTGGTGTAGGAAAAGGGTTAAGTTCCAGTGTGACCTGTGCACACCTGAAGGCACAATCCACACCCACCCACCCTCCACCTCTCTGACCATAACTCTTTTGACTCCCACTTCTTGTCCTCTTTGGGTCTCCCTGAGACCCACTGGCTACCCACCCCTTCAATGTCACCAGGTCCACTCAGGGCCTCAGGGCCCTTGCATTTGCTGTTTCTTTTTCATAAAAGATCCTTTCCTCAGATAACTGCACATCTCTCTCATTTCCTTCAGGTCTTTATTCAAATTCCATCTTCAGTGAGTCCTTCTCAGGCCATCCTTCCTAAAATTTCACCTTTCCTGCAAATCATTCCCAAATCCCAACTCTGAACATTATCCTTCCTCCTGTCAGTTTTTCTAAGTAATTTTCTTTCTTTCTTTTTTTTTTTTTTTTGATGGAGTCTTACTCTGTTGCCCAGGCTGGAGTGCAGTGGTGCAACCTCAGCTCACTGTAACCTCTGCCTCCTGGGTTCAAGCAATTCTCCTGCATCAGCCTCCCGAGTAGCTGGGATTATAGGTGCCCACTATGATGCCCAGCTAATTTTTTGTATTTTTAGTAGAGACACAGTTTCACCATGTTGGCAAGGCTGGTCTTGAACTCCTGACCTCAGGTGATCCACCATCCTCAGCCTCCCAAAGTGTTGGGATATTAGGCATGAGCCACTGCGCCCAGCTGGACCAGCATTTTAAATTTGATTTCCTAGCGAGCCTACACAGCATACTTCCTTGGGTGGTCTAGTGCTGTCCATTGTCTTATGCAAATAAATTTTCTTTATAAAATCCTAGAAAGCAATTATTATTCTTAATAAACCATACTAATGTGTCCTTAACTGTTAAAAATTAATACTTCATATATCATTTTCACTTATCAGGTATATAACAGATTTTTTTCCAAATCAGTACTCTGTCACAGATTCAGTAATAGGCAAAGGAAACTAAGTTGGATTAATCTTGAAAGAAGTCATTCTAAAAATCAATGTGGTGCTCAACACATCAAATCAAAATAAGTCTGTAAGAATTCTTACTTGTGAATTGCTTGTGGTTCCTCCAGAGCCTGAGGTATTGGGCCTGCTTGTGACTGTTGCTGTCCTGGGCTGGAATGAAGTAAAGGTTTGCTGACTGGTGCCTATACTTGATGGAATGATACCCAGGACTTTCTGGTATACTTGAACAATGCCTTAAAAAAAGATGAAGCCATAATTAAAAACGGTCACTTTATTGGAAAGCATTACGTGGTGCTCCATTGCTGAGGAGAAACTACGTGTGGCAGGGTTTTATAGTGGGCTACACAGAATGTGTGAGATCCGAGGTCTGAAATCAGTGAAACGGAGATGAGAAATAATGCCAACAGTATGATCTGGCAAATGTGAATTAAAACTCTTCACATTTCCCTTACCTCCTTGTGTTGCTGGCACATTTACAGTGACAGTCTTGCTGTTTGCAGGAAGTGGCAGTTTGGTAATTACTTTTCCTGCCATAGTGACTGGATTGCCTGTAATTTGGAACGTCTGACCTGTGCTGGCAATGGTTGTAGCAGATGCCGCAGCTGTGCTGGTGGCTAATGGGGTATAAGACATTTAATAAGCTTCAGATTTAAAATAACCAGCAAGGTAGTGACTTCTAGGAAAGGGCACCAATGCATGAAGCGTGGCTCATTTTGTATTTTTAATAAAAACATTCCTCTCCTCTCAAAGTGAACTACGTAAATGTTGAAAGTGAAATCATGTAAGAGATGAGTTTGCTAATGTAATATTATGAACATTATCTGTAACAAACCATTATAGCTTGTTTGCTCACTCAGCTGCAAAAGAAAAACAATCTTCTACAAAAAAGTTTCATTTCAGTAGCTAAAGGGTTGAAAATTCTTTTTCCTGAACAAAAGTAATCTTTTACTTAATCATAGTTGTATACCTGAATCTGACTGGCCTTGCTTAACACACATAGCAAAGGTTTGATGAAAGTTCTCGTTTTGTTGGAATGCTACTATAGCTGGAGATCCAACTTTAGTAGTTAGTACCATTTTGGTTCCAGTTGTAACTGAGCCACTTATGGGGGCCACCATAACCTTCTGTGCTGGAGAGATGGTACTGGTTGCACTGTTTGTTGAGGAAGTGGTGGAAGTTGCAATCACCGTCAGCTTCTGCTGCTTTAATCATTTCTAAAAAAGCAAGGGAGAGGAAACATGAATCAAAATAGTTCAAAATAAAAACAATACCATTCTACCAGAAGTCTGTCCACAGTTTCTCTCACCTTGACAAACTACACTATATTTCTGAAATATTTTACTTCCAAAAAGAATATATGCCCGTATAAATGTACCTGAGTTTATGGCTGGCCTCAGTGGCTCACGCCTGTAATCCTAGTACTCTGGGAGGCTGAGGTGGGCAGATCACCTGAGGTCAGGAGTTTGAGACCAGCCTGGCCAACATGGTGAAACCCTGTCTCTACTAAAAATACAAAAATTAGCGGAGCATTGTGGCTCATTCCTGTAATCCTAACTACTTGGGAGGCTGAGGCAGAAGAATTGCTTGAACCTGGGCGGCAGAGGTTGCAGTGAGCTGAGGTCATGCCACTGCACCCCAGCCTGGGTGACAGAGTGACTCCATCTCTTAAAAAAAAAAAGATTTACCTGAATTTAATTTCTTGATAAAGGCCATATATATTTTTTTAATTCCTCCAAGGTACCTATCTATGAAGGCAGTATTTTTATGTCTCTGTACCACATATATTACATTAAAAATCCTAAGTTGTTCATAGCAGAAAATTTAAAATGATCAAGTTTTTCTGGCTTGTACAAATATTCAAAGTTTCAGACTGAAAGCAACAGAGATGTGGGTAATCTACTGGAGACAGGAACACCATGCTGCCCAGCAGTGAGATTCAGAGCTGAGAACAAATGGAGCTGCAAAAGGTTTCTGTTTCACTGTAATGCTAATTTTTCCAACTACAGAAAGCATGTCAATAGTAAATGACACTATTATTAAAGTTGGCAAACCTGCAATCAAGAAAGCTGAAAATTATAAGATAGTTTTCCTAGACTTCTTATATTATTCCTTCAAATATTTTTACAGAAAAATAATTTATACTATACAGAGTAGTATAATATGATCTTTAAAACTACAGTTATTAAAGACACTCTGTATATCCTTTATTATAGATTGCTAAACTTTTCTAACAGCTTATCAACAGTGGTGTGATGAGTAACAGTATAACCTTACACACGTAAAAACAACAGGTGAAATTTATAGCAAACCTGGTGGCAGATGCTTTACCTTCATTATCTTATAAGCCGAGGAAATGGAGACTCAGAAAGGTTGTGTAACTGGCCCAAGGCCACAGAGCTAGTTAAGGGTGATGCTGGGATGCCTGCTAAAATCAAATTCCAATTCTGTGCTATCTCCTGCCTTTGCAAAGTGCTCACCTATGAAATCACATCGAATTTTTTTAGGACTACTTTTGTACCTATCTTATATGCCTGAATATAATATAAAGTACATTACACAATTCCCCATTCTTCAGAAGAAAAAGAGTTTAGTTTTCAACACTTAGAGATCTCACCTGATTAAATCAGTTAAAAAAAAAAGAAAAAAGAAAAGAAAGAGGGAGGCAAAGGTGTGTGTGATAGTGCATCTATAGCTCCAGCTACTCAAGAGGCTAAGGCCAGAAGATCGCCTTAAGCCTGGGAATTCAAAGTTGCAATGAGCTACGAGTGCACCACTATACTCCAGCCTCAGCAATAGAGCAAGACCCTGTCTCAAAAAAAAAAAAAAAAAAGGAGGCAAAGAAATAGAACAGATATTTAGTAGTTATTTACTGGAGGATATGCCTTCAAAGTTGAAGTGTTAGCTATCTTCGTAAAAAAGCATTTTAAATAAATTTTTAAAAGTAATATATTAGGGCCGAATGCAGTGGTGCTCGCCTGTAATCCCACCACTTTGGGAGGCCTAGGTGGGCAGATCACTTGAGCTCAGGAGTTCAAGACTAGCCTGGGCAACATGGCAAAACTTCCATCTCTACAAAAAATACAAAAATTAGCTGGGCATGGTGGTGCATGCCTGTAGTCCCAGTTACTTGGGAAGCTGAGGTGGGTGGATTGCTTGAGCCCAGGAGATTGAGAATGTAGTGATCCGTGATCATGCCACTGCATACCAGCAGCCTGGGCAACAGAGTTAGATCCTGTCTCAAAAAAAAAAAGTTACATTGCAGAAATGAGAAAACACAACAATAAAATAAAAAACAAAACAACTAGTCAGTTGTTATAGATATTTGGGTTTAGTAATGAATTTCCTGTGACTGATAGCATCATACATAGAATCCAAACATGCTATCATCTCAAACTTTGATGTAAGTGAAGGACCTATGGTAAACTGAAAGATACATAAGAATTTGAAAAAATGTTTTATAAAATGTGAGGGAAAAGTAGTTTGAAACAAATAACTTGGTTTATATGTGATTTTTAGATAGTTATGTATAACTATGTTAATAATAGTATTGTATATAGTATATCTATTCATCTGTATCTTCAATGTTTATATACTGAAGTTGGTAAAAACTTTTTTTACAACAAAATTAGTCACTTTTATTTAAAAGAAACATTACAAATAAGTGTGCAAAATTAAACATCATGATTAAATACACATAAAAGGAACATGCATACTTTACATCAAAATCCACATACAGAGTTAGTTGATTACATGACAGTAACAGTAAAGGAACTGAAGGAACTGGCAAAACCGAGAACTCGCTGCTACGCAGATTTTATATGTTTGCAATCTGAAATCAAAACCATAAAATAGGGTTTCTTTAACGGGAATTTAAGAAAATTAAATATATATCCCAAATAGCTGACAATGTAGAGCCCATAACCTATTTTAGTTACCAAATGTTAAAAAAAGTTATGTGCCTTTCCTTCCTAAAATGTTAGTGTGTAGCTATTCTTACAAATGAGGGGAGGGTAAGACAGTGGACTTGGGGACTTGGAGGCCAGACCAAGGCATTTCCCTCCACACCAGCGGGAACTGCAGCGGGCACTGCAGCGGGCCCTCCCAGATCCTGCTCTGCCAGACGACCTCGAAGTTAAAGGATGTTTTCCCCCATAACGAATGTTCAAAGTCCGTGCATCACTCTGATGTTCCCTACACATAACCGGGAAACAGATTTAACCCAGAATGTAACCAGGAGACCCCGCGTCCCCGCCCCGCACACGCCTGAGGTCTGACAGCTCGGCTTCTATGGTGGCCTGGTGTCCATCTCATTCTAATGGCCCCAACAGAGACGGGGACGCCACGCAAGGGCACAGACAACGTTACGGGCACAGACGACCACGTTGCAGGTACGGAGAAGACCACCGGCTGGGCTCACACAAGGGGAAACATTCACGCTGTGTTCTCTCTACAGGGTCAGGTCGTTTTTCTTCATGTTCGGACGGGAGAAGGAATTCCTTTCTCCTTTTCTAAGGCAAGCTGCTGGTGTTCTATTTAAATCTGCTTATAATGTAAGAACTTACATTTGCACACTTGTTTACTTCCCCGCTGCAGACTCAGTAAGAACAATGGAATCTGTTGCAAAAACAAACTTGAACTCGTCCACCCTCTCAGCCCAGTTCCCAGGTCCGTATGGAGCCCCCGTCAGCATGAGGATGCGGTGGAGCCACTGAAGCTAACATCACAGCTGAACTCATGGGAACAGCCAGCGGCCACTCGAGCTGGTCACAGCACTGAGTACCTACGGTGTCTTGATGATGATTTTCTCTTTAATACTGGAAATGGGAGTCCTTAGGAAAGCAGACAACCACCTAAGGCTTCGAGACCAAGGTCCCTGGGCAGCCCCTCCAGCCCGCGGCCCAGGAGGCCCCTGGGGCTCTGGCACCAGCCCCGAGAGCCTGAAGGCGGCAGGTGGTGGGTGCTGTGGCGCCCCCAGCAGGGGAGTCACAGCTTGTCATCAGTCATCTCTAGAAACTGCGCGTAGACATCTCAGATGCACTCCCCCTTGGGGTTGAACAGGAGTTTGTAGTAGCTGCAATCTGCACAAATTGCAATGACGGCGTTTGGCTGTGTTCCAAAGGCACAAATGCATGGAGAGCCTGAGGGAACCTGAAACTTGGAGAAACTCCACTTGTAACTGAAGTATTTTGGAAGGAAACTGGCTGAGGCCAAACTGGACTGTTTATTCCTTTTTAGATCTTCAGATGCAAAAATATGCACTGTGCCATGGTCGCTGGATACGCAGATGAGGGGCGCATCCTGATTGAAGTTAATGCAGTAAATATTGGCTGCTTGAGATCCTCTTCGCAGTTCCTGAATTAAACGCCCTGAGGAAGTATCAAATATTCTTATAAGGGTCCCTTTCTCGGATGCAGTTGCAATTCTTGTTCCCTGCAGTTTGAGTGCACTGCAGCTCAGGACACCCTCGTGTGCAGGAATGTCCACTGGTGGCTTCTCTGTGCTGGCCAGGTCCACAAGCTGCACATGGCCCGTGTGCGTGCCCGGAAAGGCCAGGAGGGAGTTGTTACTATTGGGACAAAGGACACAGAGGCCTTTGGGGTTATAGCAGGTTTTGAAGATGTGCAACCGTTGGGGATTGTGTGTGAATGTGAACACCTTAATTACGGAGTCCAAAACCACCACAATTCTATCTCGCCGCAGTTTGACTGCCTTGACTTCTGTAGAAAATTCTATTTCAATAACAGTCTTCTTCTTCAGGTCATCCCAGATCATTACTTTGTTGGGAGGGTATTTTGGCTTTTTTCCACCACCGACTAAAGCTAAATAGTGGCAGCGAAATAACATTTCAACATGGCCAACTCCTCCTTCTAGAAATTCTTGTTTCTCTTTTTCATTTAGTGGATCAGTGTTATAGACTCGGAATCCATTTTCCATCCCACACGCAAAGCATCTGTGGTCCTGGTCGAAGCCAGCGTACAGCAGCCCGTTGCGGTGATGGTTACACGGCAGGAGGTTCATGGCGCCGCCCTGCTGGGTCGCCGTTTCTCAGCGCTGCATGCCGCTCGCGGGGGCCGGCGGTCTGGTCCCCTCGGGCCAGCGCTGAGGCCACCGCGGCCGGAAGTGGTAAAAACTTTTATAGTATTTTCTCAATAGGAATAAGTGATAATCATCTTTCTTCCCTGCACCCCCCCCGCCCCCAACAGAGTTTTGCTCTTGCAGCCCAGGCTGGAGTACAATGGTGTGATCTCCGCTCACTAAAAACTCTGCCTCCTGGGTTCAGGCGATTCTTCTGCCTCAGCCTCCCGAGTAGCTGGGATTACAGGCGTGCGCCACCATGCCGGGCTAATTTTTACATTTTTAGTAAAGATGGGGTTTCACCATGTTGGTCAGGGTGGTCTCGAACTCCTGACCTCAGGCAATCCACCTGCCCCGGCCTTCCAAACTGCTGGGGTTATAGGCGTAAGCCACCACGCCTGGCCGGTAATCATCTTTTATTCGGGTGCTCAATGTTCAGCATATATGCACATTGTATTTTTATTTTTTTAATTTTGTTTTTTTCTTCTATTAGAGACAGGGTCTCCCTATGTTGCGCAGGCTGGTCTTGAACTCCTGGACTCAAGGGATCCTCCTGCCTTGGCCCTCCAAAGTGCTGGGACTACAGGCATGAGCCACTGCACCTGGCCATGGAACATTATTTATAGTATGAAAACACTAAGAAACCATCAGTAGCTTTATAATAATCAATTACAACAAACTCTTAACGGAGTTTTAGCGTAATTTGCTTTTCTATATACTCCAGAAATTTTCCAAACTGGAAATTCACAAGAAAAAATTATTTTCAGAAATTACTCATGAAACTCTAAAGATAAATAATAGAAATCTTATTTCAGATGTCCTCCAAATATGTATACTTTTTACAAAACCACAGCTTGGTGTATCCACAGAGCTGTTTTCAAATAATGACAATAAGATATATGTGAGATAAACTTAAAAAAAAAAACCAACCTGGCTGGGTACAATGGCTCACACCTAAAATCCCAGCACTTTGGGAGGCTGAGGCAGGTGGATTGCTTGAGTCCCGGAGTTTGAGACTGGCCTGGGGAACATGGTGAAACCCTATATCTACAAAAATTACAAACATTAGCTGGGCATGGTGGTGTGTGCCTGCAGTCCCAGCTACTAGGGAGGCTGAGGTGGGAGGATTGCTTGAACCAGGGAGTCGAGGCTGTGATCTGCTCTAGCCTGGGGGATAGTGAGACACTGTCTCAAAAAATAAACTCCAAAACCCACAAGAATATATCATTGTGCATGGGTGTGCATGAATTTGGCTAAAAAATGTAGGTATTATGTTGTCAAGTAAAAAATGTATGTATGCTGTCAAGTAAAAAATGTATGTAAAAGTGGGACCAGTACCAACTCCCCCCGCTGATGGGAAGTCAAGTGCTGCTGTTTTGAAAGAGCCTCCATTTGGGCCTTGACATCCTCTGCCTTCTTCTGTTCACTAACCTTGGCCTGTTGCTCAACTGCTTGTGCCTTTTCTTTCTCCACTCTGCAGGAAAAAAAGGAGAAACTTATCAGAAACTACCCTATTAGGCATCTGGCATCTAATATAAGTGAAGTCTGGTTGACTTTCACATCATACAAAGGGATGATATTATTTCAATATTAAAATAAAACATTTGGCCATGCAAGGTGGCTCATGCCTGTATCCCAGCACTGTGGGAGGCCAAGGCAGGCAGATCACTTGAGACCAAGAGTTCAAGACCAGCCTGGCCAACATGGTGAAATGCTGTCTCTACTAAAAATACAAAAGTTAGCTGGGGCTGGGCACGGTGGCTCAGGCCAGTAATCCCAGTGGAGTTTGCAGTGAGCCAAGATTGTGCCGCTGCCCTCCAGCCTGGGTGACAGAGTGAGACTCTATCTTTAAAAAAAAAAAAAAAAAAAAAGTTAGCCAGTCTTGGTGGCACATGCCTGTAATCCCAGCTACTTGGGGGACTGAGGCAGGAGAATCACTTGAACCTGGGAGGCAGAGGTTGCAGGAAGCCAAGATCGCACCATTGCACTCCAGCCTGGGGGACAGAGCAAAACTCTGTCTCTAAAATAAAATAAAATAAAACATTTATGGTAATTAGAAATCGACAAATGGGTAACACATTAAAAATAAGAGAGAGGACCTTACTAAACTATTTACAGCTAGCACTTAAAATCAAAAGTGGAGTAAAGTCAAGCTAGGATACACCCCTCATCTGACTAACGTCAATTCATCCTCCAGACCCCAACATGAATACAACTTCCTCACACTTGGGTGTACAATATGTGTTTCCCTATCACCACATAGAGAAGGGGGATTTGAGAGTTACCAATATAAAGGGGAGATCTGAAACCTAAGAATAGATAAAATCTCCTCATAATAAGATTTAAAAAATAAAAAGTAGGGAGGGACAAGCATTGAAACTTCCCACATACAATCACAAGGAAGCAGCAGAAGGAAATGGAAATGGTAATAGGACCCGGACTGTACAAAGCCACGCAAGCAAAAGAAAAGTGATTTTAGGGGATTGCAGTGATTTGTGTCAAAGGCTGTGCGGTCAAGGAGACTGAAGTCCTGTCAGTTACATCTCCCATCTGTGTCTCTGCCCATCAACAGAGCTCTTTCTGTGCCAGGACGACCTTGTTTTTTGTTTTTTGTTTTTCTTTTTGTTTTGAGACAGAGTCTCACTCTGTTGCCCAGGCTGGAATGCAATGGGGTCATCTCAGCTCACTGCAACTTTCACCTCCTGGGTTCAAGCAATTCTCCTGCCTCAGCCTCCCAAATAGCTGGGATTACCGGAGTACACCACCAAGCCTGGCTAATTTGTGTATTTTCAGTAGAGCCCAGGTTTCACCATGTTGGCCAGGCTGGTGTCAAACTCCTGACCTCAAGTGATCTGCCTGCCTGGGCCTCCCAAAGTGCTGGGATTACAGGTGTGAGCCACCACATCAGCTTTTTTTTTTTTTTTTTTTTTTAAGAGATGCTAGAAGTGTGGAATTTTATGTGAAATCTCCCAATTTTCAGAAGTTGGCTTACATTTTTAAAACAGTTTATAGGACAAACAAAACAAGTTTGCAGACTGGAATTGGCGGCAGGCCACCAAGTTGCAGGTTCTGACAGCTCTACTGTCACTGGGAGGCATCTGGAGCTGATTCCAAGCTTCTACGCCCAGCATCAGGAAGCGTCAACTGCATGTTCACCCTCCAGCTTTCGGCTGCCACACGCTGTGTGCTCCAGTTACATGCTCTGACCCGCCACAGACCACGGTGGCCCTCCCCAAGGCCCAGAGTCCATGATGGGAGCCTGACATGGTGTCAGTGAGCTTCAGTAGAAAATGGGTCTCCCCCAACAGTGCAGCAAAAAGCAACAAGAGTTGGGGTGGGGACGTGGGGAACAACATGCTCACATGCAAGGCTCTGAGCTCTGTCCGCTCTGCCTAATTGTTCTTCTCTTGGTCATTGGACAGCCCCAGCCCCTGCAGTTCCTGCTCTCCTCAACAGGGCTGCCCAGTGAGAAATGGACCCTGTCTGCTAGAACACTTTACCTTCACAGATGCAGGATTAAATACCCTGGCATCACACAGTGAGGACGTTATTTTCAAGTGTCTTCAACCCTTCTGATGACCTCAAGAAGAAAGTCTAGGCCAGGTGCGGTGGCTCAAGTCTGTAATCTCAGCACTTTGGGACACTGAGGTTGGAGGATCACTTGAGCCCAGCAGTTTGAGACCAGCCTGCGCAACATAGTGTGACCCTGTCTCTAAAATAAATAAATCAATAAATAAATTATTTTTAAAAAGAGAAAGGCTCAGGTTGGTGCCAGTACCTCCTCTCCGCCAGTATTGATTGCATTTTTTTTTTTTTTTTGAGACGGACTCACATTGTCACTCTGGCTGGAGTGCAAAGGCTCACTGCAACCTCCATCTCCCCGGTTCAAGCGATCCTCCTACCTCAGCCTCCTGAGTAGATGGGATTACCGGTGCCTGCCACCATGCCTGGCTAATTTTTGTATTTTCAGTAGAGACGGGGTTTCACTATGTTGGCCAGGCTGGTCTTGAACTCTCGACCTCATGATCCGCCTGCCTCGGCCTCCCAAAGTGCTGGGATTACAGGTGTGAGCCACTGCGTCTGGCTGCATTTTTTTTTTAAAGAGATGAAGGTCTGTTTCTGTCACCCAGACTGGACTGCAGTGGCTATTCACAGACACAATCATAGCATGCTACTGTGTGGAACTCCTGAGCTCAAGCAATCCTCCTGCCCCAGCCTCCCAAGCAGCTGGGACTACAAGTGCACACCACCATGCCTGGGTCTGATCTCACTTTTAACACAAAGAGGGCAGGCTTCAGACTCAGAACTTTGAGTTGACCGCATTATCCCATCTGGAATATAATAGTAGTTGAGAGGGAAGCAAGCTCAATTCAATCAGGCTGAGCACCTGCATTCTTTTAATTATATACATTGCAGGGACAGAGCAGGTGTGTGGATTCTGGAGCAAAACAATGGGAGACTGTAAGTGAGTATTTTAGCTTTTTCTTCCTGATAGCTTTATATACACCTGCAGAGTTACCACAGAAACCTAGCAGTGATTGCCTTCCTCCCCCCACCTTTTTTATGTGGCAAAGTTAGAGAACATAAAAGTTATCATTTAAACCATTTGGAAATGTGCAAATTACTAGCATTAGGTACATTCACGTTGTTATGCAACCATCACCACCATCCATCTCCAGAACCTTTTCATCTCCAAATGAAACTCCCATTAAACACTAACTCCCCTTTCCCCAGTCCCCTGAGTCCATGGGGGACACCAAGTCAGCCCTCAGCCCTGCTACGGTTTCCTGCACCTCCTGGAACCTCCGTCTCCTTGTTGATAAGCGAAATGGGATCTTGGTACTTGGCAGGGTTGTGGTGATGACCAAATAAATGAAGCGTGTGAAGCACTTAGCACATAAGGTGAATGTTCAAAGCCTGATGGCTGCCCTCATCCGGCCAGGATCTGCACCTCCCTCCCAAGATCACTAAGTCCATTCCCAGAAGGGAAGCTATGCATTGATTGCAGTGACCTGGTGATGCCTTCTTTCCAGCCCACATGAGCTCTGGCAATGCATCACGTTCAATGCTTGCAGCATGTGGACTGCCTGTGACAACACTCTAGTTTCCAGTGTGAATGTAGATTTCCACTTCCCGCCCACATCCCACCTTTAAAATTGTTGGTTGTTATTTCGGTCAGTTTCTAGGCTGGGAGGCAGAGCCGCACTGAAGAAGTAGACACACCCTTCTCAGTCACCTTCTCATCACCAAGTAGGAACTGAGCATCTACTATCTTTCTCCCTTGAGCAAACGGCTGGACAATACCCCTCAGTAACAGAGCTCATCAGAGGGAGGGTGCAGGAGGCCTGGGTTCTGAATTTTACCTATCCCTCCTTTGCTGGGGTATTGAGCAAGCCTTTAGTGTGGAAGGAAACAGGTCCCGAGGCATGGAGGACGTGGCCTGGGATTTTCCATATTTCTGTAACAGCACAACTATCACTGCAGCCAGGTCATTTATGATGGCCGCTGGGAGGACACTGAGAAGCAGCTGCTACCTGTGGAAAGAACTGTAGGATTTTAGTTGATGAGAACCACTGAGGGATGCGGCTGCAAAAATAATAAAATAATCTTAAGTCATATCACTAGTGGTAGAGTGTGTAGAAACAAAGGAGGTGAAAGCCCCCACTGCAGTGTGTTGGTCAGATTCCTTGGGGGACAGGGTCTAGGTCTGGGCACATGCCAGGAGGCCTGGCCAAAGGGAGAGATGGTCACTCACTGCCTACTACGCAGGATCATGCTACGTGCTTTACATGTGTTCTCTCATTTCACATCAGGGAAGTCATGTGAGAAAATATCACCCCCATGTAAGCAAGGGGAAACTGGGGGTTACTGCAGTGAAGTAGACTGCACAGGGTCATCCCACCTGGAAGTGAAGGAGCTTGGAATTAGGGCCAGGCCTGGCTGACTCCCAAAGTGTGTGCCCTTGTTGGACACTGGGGCTCCCCTAGAAGCTGGCGTTCCACTCTTTCATACCATGTTACATTCTTCTCTGGGGATCCCCAGATACAAAAGAGAATGGACTCGGCGTTCCTTCCTGTTCAGCAGAGCAGCCCCCACTACTCATTCCCTGCCAGCCTTCTAGAATCAGCCCTGGATGAGAGACAGTTGATAGGACTAGGAGCTGAGCTGTGCCATTCTGGGCTTCCCACCACCCAGGCACAGAAAACAGTGATCAAAATGAAACCACTTGGCAGAACCCTCCTCACTCCCTAGTGACAGAGTGCAGTCACCTAGGCCCATGTTCCCTGCAAAGACGTCGAGGTCCATGAAAGTAGGTCCATCCCATGAGGGGGCATCTGAGAAGACAGGTGGGGTGGTGCTGTGGTGAGCAGCACAGACTCCATTGCGGGACTGCCTGGGCTGAGTCCCGGCTCTGGCACTTTACTGCTGTGTGATTGTGGGCAAGTTGCTTCACCTCTCTGTGCCTTTGTTTCTTCCCAGGTAGAATGGGGATTATTATTTGTACCCGCTTCATAAAACTGACATGAAGTTAAATGTAAGGCACCTAGAATGGTGTCCAGCACATAACCAACTATACTAACTTTAACAAAAAATCTTGGCTGGGCACGGTGGTTCACGCCTGTAATCCCAGCACTTTGGGAGGCCGAGGCAGCCGGATCACCTGAGGTCAGAAGTTCAAGATCAACCTGGCCAATATGGTGAAACCTTGTCTGTACTAAAAATACAAAAAATTAGCCAGGCGTGGTGGTGGGTGCCTGTAATCCCAGCTACTCAGGAGGCTGAGGCAGGAGAATCACTCGAACCCTGGAGGGGGATCTTGCAGTGAGCTGAGATGGTGCCACTGCACTCCAGCCTAGGCAACAGAGCAAGACTCCGTCTCAAAAAAAAAAAAAACAAAAAAACTCTGTGCACTTCCTCCTTGATGCCATGTAGCCCAGCTGTATATCCATCTTACCCTTTGGAATATGAGCTGCTTAAGGCTGGGACTGTGTCCAATTCTCTCTGTACCCCAGTGCCCAGAGGAGTCCAGCACTTACCTATTGTCTGTGGTGGGCATTGAATTTTCCAAATATTTCTGGTCCCAGGTGCTCTTTCAACCTCTTGCTGCCTCCTGTCTAGAGGTGAGGTCTCTTTCCCCTCCCCTTGAGCCTGGGTGGTGCTCATGTGATTGCCTCAAGAAATAGAATGTGGTGGACTGGATGGCTTCTGAGGCTAGGTTATAAAAGGGATGTAAGTTCCACCTGGCTCTCACTGGGAATGCTCACCCTTGGACTCCAGCCACCATATTGTGGGGAAGCCCAACCCATGTGGAAAAGCCACTTGCAGGTGTTCTAGTCAATTGCCTCAGCTAAGATCTTAGCCAAGAGCCAATATTAAGCGGTAGACCTGTGAGTTAAGAAGCCTTCAGATATTCCAGCCCCAGCCTCCAGGCCACCTGACTTCATGCCGAGTGGAGCAGAGATGAGCTCTCTTCACCTAGCCCTGCCCAACTGGCAGATTTGTAAGCCAAATAAACCCTGTCATTGTTTTAAGCTACTAAGTGGTAGAATAACGTTTATGCAGCAGTAAATAACCAGAATGCCAACTAGATAATCAGCCCTGGGAGTGTCAGCTCAGCAGATTAACTGTGGTGGCTGGTTGCTCTGGCAACTGCCTCAGCCATCACTTCGGGTAAGTCCAAAACAGAGGGAAAGGGCTGCTGGGTGTGGGGGAGCCGACAAACTTGGGAGCCAGGCTGCTATTATCACCCTTAGCCTGGTTCCACTGCTCCACACATGCATGGCCCTGGGCAGGTCTCTGATTCTCAGATGTGTCCATTATTCAACCCAGCAAGGGCTGTTGGGAGCTTGATCAGAGGTGCCAGAGAGAGAGCGATCTGGTGTCTGGTAAATACTGGTTTCTTTCCTGGGGAGGGTTTACAGTGAATGAAGGGGGCTTTGTTCTCTGAACACACGGTGTGAAGGATAAAAGAAGAGCACCAGTGTGGGCCAGCGACAAGAATAACATGGGCTGGGGCCAGAGGCTGCAACCAGACCAGGTGCGACCTCCATGAGGCAAACATCGCTACCTGCCAGCTCATCATTTGTCCTTCCCAGCTGGTCTAGGAGCTGAACCCAGAGGCAGGTTCATCGAGGAGCTAATACAGCTTGAGCTTCAGGGCTCTTCTCTGCATGAGCAATGTGTTCACATGCTCACAGACTTCTCTAATATCTGCAAAAGTTAAAATGTTTTAAACGGACTGACGCTACCATCTTCTTCCACTCCAACTTCCCCTCCAGCACACTTCCTCTTGAGTCAGGTGGTGGTGGAGAAGCCATGTACATTTTGGGAATCTTGCTAAGGAATTGAGTTGGGCAACATGTATTGTAGGTTTAGCAGGACAGGTCTATGTGGTTCACAGCCACTTCCATGAATGACTCAGTTATTCCCAGCTGTTAGGAATGGCTTCTAGAACACTTCTCTGCCAATTGCGCCAACCCACCTGGATCCAGATGCAAAGATGCAGGGCCGGAGGCTCCAAGGAGCATCATGAAGGAACATGTCCCATGGTGCCTGGCACCCAAAGTACGTGGGCAATGGAGAATAAACAGATCAATGGAAAGACAGAATGGTCATTCTATTTTCTTTACAGAAAATATGTTAAACCCTGGCCAGGCACGGTGGCTCATGCCTGTAATCCCAGCACTTTGGGAGGCCAAGGCGGACAGATCACTTGAGGCCAGGAGTTCAATACCACCCTGGCCAACATGGTGAAAGCCTGTCTCTATTAAAAATACAAAAATTAGGGCCAGGCACGGTGGCTCACGCCTATAATCCCAGCACTTTGGGAGGCTGAGGGGAGCAGATCACCTGAGGTCAGGAGTTTAAGACCAGCCTGGTCAACATGGTGAAACTCCATTTCTACTAAAAATACAAAAATTAGTGGGCCATGATGGTGGGCACATGTTGTCCCAGCTACTCAGGAGGCTGAGGCAGGAGAATTGCTTGCACCCAGGAGGCAGAGGTTGCAGTGAGCCAAGATCGCACCACTGCACTCTGGCCTGGGTGACGGGACAGAGCAAGACTCCGTCTCAAAATAAATAAATTAATTAATTAATAAAAATAAAACAAAAAAGTAGCCAGGCATGGTTGTGTGTGCCTGTAACCCCAGCTATTTGGGAGGCTGAGGCAGGTGAATTGCTTGAATCTGGGAGGTGGAGGTTGCAATGAGCTGAGATGATGCCACTGCACGCTCACTGCCTGGGTGACAAAGTGAGACTCTGTCTAAAAAAAAAAAAAAAAAGTTATATCTTCATCATTTGAAGGAGCAATCAAAGAGTATGCTGAAGAAGTAGGACAGTATTAAAATATTAAAATATTTGGCAATTTTTTTTTTTTGAGATGGAGTTTTGCTCTTGTTGCCCAGGCTGGAGTGCAATGATGCAATCTTGGCTCACTGCAACCTCCGCCTCCCAGGTTCAAGTGATTCTCCTGCCTCAGCCTCCCAAGTAGCTGGGATTACAGGTGCCTGCCACTACACCCAGCTAAATTTTATATTTTTAGTAGAGACAGAGTTTCATCATGTTGGCCAGGCTGGTCTCAAACTCCTGACCTCAGGTGATCCATCCGCCTTGGCCTCCCAAAGTGCTGAGATTACAGGCATGAGTCACCTCACCCGGCCATCTTTCTGGATTTTAAGATGTTTGAGGTATGTGTCAAGTTTTTAAAAATCTGTAATCTGTTTTGATTTCTTTGTTTCTTCTAAACAAATATTTACTTCAGTACCTGGCTTTGTATTCACAATTTTGTACATTTTCTTTTTTTTTTCTTTTTTTTTTTTTTTGAGACAGAGTCTCACTCTTTCGCCCAGGCTAGAGTGCAGTGGTGCAACCTCGGCTCACTGCAAGCTCTGCCTCCCAGGTTCACGCCATTCTCCTGCCTCAGCCTCCCTAGTAGCTGGAACTACAAGCACCTGCCACCACGCCCAGCTAAGTTTTTGTATTTTTTTTAGTAGAGACGGGGTTTCACGGTGTTGGCCAGGATGGTCTCGATCTCCTGACCTCGTGATCCACACGCCTCGGCCTCCCAAAGTGCTGGGATTACAGGCATGAGCCACCGTGCCCGGCCAATTTTGTATATTTTCTCAAAGAGAAATTACAAAAGCTCCCGGACCCACTAAAAATCCTGGATATGCCCGTAACAGAATCCCAATTTTGTTTAGGGTGACAATATACCCAATAAGACTGCTTTTCAGTCAACCTTGCAGTTATGAGTAGCCACGTGAATAAGATCCGGAAATGGGGTGAAGTTGAATTGCGTGGGACCCCCAGGAAGGCTTCTTAGAGGGAGCAAGCTAACTTGTCTGAGAGGAGGAGTGCCCTTTGCCCCTTCGCCTTGTTCTCCTTCATGTTGCCTGAAATAACAGATGCGATGGCTGATGCTCCAGCAGCCATTTTAGTTCATGAAGTAACAAACTAAGGGTGATTCAGGAGAAAATACAAGGAGCTGAGTCCCCAGGAACAGTGGGGCTGCCACCCCAGCCCTGAATGGCTGACCGCCAGCCTTTTTCATATGAGAGAAAAACAAACCCTTCTATCTTGTTCAAGCCTCTACATTTGGGGGTTTTCTGTTCAATGCTCCCAAAAGTAATCCTCAACTGTACAATGATCCCTTGAGAAAGTCACTTCCCCTCTCTGTGCCTCAGAATCGCATCTGAAAACTGCAATGAGGCTGAATGACTAAACTGGTGCTTCTAATATTTCAGCCAACCACATGCCACATTTCTGAATGTTCCTGTGTCCATGTGCCATCAACACTATTTATTTAATATTCTTCTTTAAATTGATCTGTACTTCAAATTTTTTATTACATACCTTTGACTAACCCCGGATTGCTGTTCTAACATTTCTGCAAAGATATGTCTTCAAATCTTGATTTTAAAAAATAACATTTATTTTTCAAAGAAGGCATGGGATTTGTTCTTTTCTTTCTTTCTTTCTTTCTTTTTTTGAAACAGAGTCTTGCTTGTTGCCCAAGCTACATGACCTCAGCTCACTGCAGTCTCCATTTCCCACGTTCAAGTGATCCTCCCACCTCAGGCTCCCGATTAGCTGGGACTGCAAGCATGAACTACCATGCCCAGTTTATTTTTTATTTTTTGTAGAGACAGTGTTTTGCCATGTTGCCCAGGCTGGTCTCGAACTGCTGGGCTCAAATGATCCTCTTGCCTCCTAAAGTGCTGGGATTGCAGGTGTGAGTCACAGCGCCCAGCGGGATTTGTTTTTTTATGGCTATTTCAGTAAGCAACATGTTGACATGAGCAATTTGGATAACTTCTTTGAATTATGTTATTGTTTTATACACACAGTATTTTTGGAAGTTGGACACTGGGGAAAGTCCTGGTGGATTTGTAATTTGTGTAACTCCACAGGAAGTTTCACAGGGCTCTTATTTCACTACGAGCCCATTCTAATGTTGACCCTGTCGCGGGCCTTACTTTATATAAATTATGCTTCCCTTAAAAGATTGGGACTCACTGTTCTGGTTCACTCACTCCAGCCAAAACTTGAGGGTCTGAAGTTTAGGCTATACCTCTGGAACTTGTCTTTGTTCATGAAGACAAAAAATGCTTAAATCACTTTGATCTGAGTAGCTCCATGGGGTCTGATTAACTCCACATGGGTGCCAACTGAACTGTCCCACACTCACCCCCACTCCCATCACAGTGTTTTATTTTTTATTTTTGTATTTTTTGTAGAGACGGGGTTTTGCCATGTTGTCCAGGCTAGTCTCAAACTCCTGAGCTCAACTGATTCGCCCACCTCGGCTTCCCAAAGCGCTGGGATTTATTTACAGGCATGAGCCACTGTGCCTGGCCCCATCACAGTGTTTTATATTGGGTATTTCAGAACCTCTTGCCCACAGAGAAATGGGCAGAGGGGACCACACTACGAGAATTGATTGTATGTGCTCAGAAATGGGATCATGGGCCGGGCGCAGTGGCTTACACCTGTAATCCCAGCACTTTGGGAGCCCGAGGCGGGTGGATTGCCTGAGGACAGGAGTTCAAGACCAGCCTGACCAACATGGTGAAACCTCTCCTTTACTAAAAACACAAAAATTAGCCAGGTGTGGTAGCAGTCTCCTGTAATCCCAGCTACGTGGGAGGCTGAGGCAGAAGAATCGCTTGAACCCAGGAGGAGGAGGTTGCAGTGAGCTGAGACTCGGCCATTGCACTCCAGCCTGGGCAACAAGAGGGAAACTTTTGTCTTAAAAGAAAAAAAAATGAAATGGGATTACGGTGCCAACATGGTTGCCAGACAGACCAGGCGTCTGCCAGGGAGTGGTTTCATATCAGATGACCTGCTATCTCTGTGAAGTTAATATTGTACCATGGCCTTATCCAGCCCTGCTGCAGTTCTTTACTGTGAGTAATAGGAAGCTGTGAAACAGCACTTTTCATAACACAAATGGCCAGTTACTTGGCCTGTCTCTGTCCCACTGCCATTGCCCAGGCTCTGAGCTGAGTGCGAGTCTCAGCTGGATGTCTGTACTGCCTCCCAGACAGCCTCCTGCGGTTTGTCTTACCTTCTCCAATCCCTCCGCCTCTTTACCACCCGAGTATTTTTATGACACACAAAACCTGCTTTCTTACTCCTCCGCTTACAGTCCTTCAGTGATGCTTCGCACTGCTCAGGAGAAAGTCTGAGCTCCTTTGCTGGAACACAAGGGCCTCCAGATCAGTCCCCTGCCCACTTCTCCAAACCAGGCCCCTGCTGCTTCTCCAGCACCCGGTGTCTAATCTCCTTGGCCTGGAACACGAGGCCTCCAGACTGGGACCCTGCTGCTTCTCCAGCACCTGGTGTCTAAGTGCCTCCTTCTTGATGTCTGCTCTTCAGTCACAAGGAGCTGCTCATCTCTCCCTGAGGACACACGTGCACAAACACACACACATGCACACACAAGTGCACACACAGAGAGGAGCGTGCTCTTCTACTCCTTCTCCCTGCGGTCCCTGGAATGCACCATCTGTCCTAAACGAAAGGCCCACCCCCTCCCTGAAGTGCACCCTGGTCTCACCAATCACAGGTCCAATATGCAAAAACACAGATATAACTTAGAGTGCTCACTCTGTGCCGGGCACGGACTTAAGTACCTCACAGGCATCAGCTCTTTTAATCCTCACAACAACCTTATGAAATAGGTTCTGTGATGAGCTCCATTTTACAGATGAGGAAACTGAGGCTTGGAGATTTAAAGTAACTTGCCTGGTTTCACTTAGCTGCCGGCCCCCTTTTCTCCCTCCAGAACACTGACTACATTTCCTTCATAGCGTGTTAGTGCATTTAATAATTTTCATAACCACCAACTCTAATGATACATGGTGGGAAAGGTCAGTGCCCTCTTGGTTTGTGGTCCCCACAGTCAAGCTCAGGGCCTGGCACCCAGCAGGTGCTCAGTAATGCTGTGACTAAAGCACTGGTCTGTGTTTCTTCAAGGAAGCTCTTTCTTCCTGCATTAAAATCCTCTTGGCTCAGAAGTGGACTCATGGGAAGGGCTACGAGGCTTGTGCCGCACGGTCCTTCCCTTGTGTGGGGCCCCACTAGCAATGCGCACAGATGCTCATCTAGTTTTGTAAAGTAAGATATTATTTTTTGGCCAGGCACGGTGGCTCATGCCTGTAATCCGAGCCTTTGGCAGGCCAAAGTGGTAGGATCGTTTGAGCCCTGGAGTTCAAGGCCAGCCTGGACAACATGAGGAAACCCTGTCTCTACAAAAAATGTAACAATTAGTTGGGCGTGGTGGTGTGCACCTGTAGTACCAGCTATTGGGGAGGCTGAGGTGGGAGTCCTGGAGGTGGAGGCTGCAGTAAGCAGAGATCATGCCACTGCTCTCCAGCCTGGGTGACAGAGCCAGAGTCTGTTTCAAAGACAAAAAAAAAAAAAAAAAAGAAATTATTTTTCTTAAAGATGCCCCCTATATTTGTAATCTTTAGGGCCCACAAAACCAAGGTCTGTGTGAGAGGCTTGCTGAAAATGCAGCTTTCAGCTGGGCATGGTGGCTCACACTTATAATCCCAGCACTTTGAGAGGCCAAGGTAGGAGGATCACTTGATCCCAGGAGTTTAAGATCAGCCTGAGCAACATAGCAAGACTCTGCATCTACAAAAAAGTAAAAAATTAGCGGGGCGTGGTGGTGCATGTCGCTGGTCCCAGCTACTTGGGAGGCCGAGGTGGGAGGATCACTTGAGCCTGGGAGGTCGAGGCTACAGTGAGCCATGATTGAGCCACTGCACTCCAGCCTGGGCAACAGACCGAGACCCTATCTCAAAAAAAAAGAGAATGCACATTTCTAGCCCTACCCCCAAGCACCCAAATCTTGGAAGATTCTTGTCTTACCAAAGTCTGAGCACAACTATGCGAAATGTTTCTTCCCTACCCCAGTGATTTTTCTATTTGCTTTAGGGCTCAAAAGAGAGTCATTGCAGTGGTGGGGTCAGCTATTAACATCTCTCTTTTCCTGGAAACCAGTTGATGCCTATAAGAGCGGTTTCCTCAGCTCTCTGAATAACTTCAATTTGTTCTTTTTGGGCCAAGCCCTGTGCTGCCTGGTCCTGCTGATGAGAGTTCGGCTAGAGGGAGGGGTGGGGAGGGGCCTGAGCTGGGGGACCAGCAGGGGGGCAGCCTGCAGCCCTGAACCCTAATCCTCGTCACTGTCCCTTCTCTGCCTCATAAAGGTGTTCTTGCACTTTCTCCTTTCTAGCCAAGTCTCCTCCCTCCACATATGTGTTCTCATCTAGATCAGTTTCGATTCCCGCTGGTGGAAAGCAGCCTCAGGCAGGGCCACTGCGCAGGAAGGGCGGGCCTGGGTGCAGGCGGGGCTCCGGGAGTCACCCCCAGACGCGCGGCTCCCCTTCCTTGTCCTCCGCATGACGCCGGTGCCGGAGCCCACGTGAGCCTTTGCCAAGGAGAGATTCAGAGATGTGAGCAGAAAAACTGGAAGACGGACTTCTTCAATAAGGCAGCGGGACGGTTTGGCTGATGGAAGATGTTTCCCGGAAGCCTGTTCACGCTCCACCCTGAAAGTCCCAGGGCCGTGAGAGTCAGCCGGGCCGCCGAGGCGGTGCCCTCCAGGCTGCAGGATGATCCAGGAACTGTTTTCCTCAGCACTGTGTAGGTTTCAGCTTATGAGTTCTGTCCATGTTTTGTGAGATTTATAGCTAAGTATTTACCTTTTCGAATGATTATAAACAACATAGTAGTTTTAATTTTAGTGTCTACTTGTTTTTTGTTACTATATAGAAATACAATCGATTTTCATATATTTATGTTGCATCCTCTGTGCTTCTAAACTCACTAGTTTTGGAAGCTGTTTTTTGTTTTTAGATTCCTTAAAATTTTATATATGGGCAATCATGTCATTTAATAATCAACCTGTATGCCTAAAATAATCAACCTGTATGCCTAAAATAATCAACCTGTATGCCTTTTATTGTAAGAAAATCCCTAAATACTGGGATTACAGGTGGTGAGCCACCGTGTCCAACTAGAAACTTTTTTTTTTTGGTGATTTCAAATGAACTTGACTTTTACTGTAATTATACCTAAAGTATTTGTAAACAATTGTTTAGAACTTCTATTTGTCATGGACTTTTGAGTTTATTCTTTGGATCATATAAAAAGACTTTTTTTTGTTTTTAAAGTTATAAATCTCTGTATGCACTTTGCTTTTCTTAATTAAACATAATCCAAAGTAAGCTGTGACTCATTTATTTATTTATTTATTTGAGACAGGGTCTCGCTTTGTCACCCAGGCTATGGCTCCGTCTTGGCTCACTGCGGCCTCAACCTCCCAGGCTCAAGCAATCTTCCCACCCACCTAGGCCTCCCAAGTAGCTGGGACTACAGGCATGCACCAGCATGCCTAGCTAATTTTTGTATTTTTTGTAGAGACAGGGTTTCTCCATGTTGCCCAGGCTGGTCTCAAGCTCCTGGACTCAATCAGTCCTTCTGCATCGGCCTCTCACAGTGTTGGGATTACAGGCGTGACTTTGCCACCATCCCCGGTTTGTTTTTTCTCAACAGGCAGAGTTTAACTATCACGGAAGCCTCCCGCCTCAGCCTCCCAAAGTGCTGGGAATACAGGTGGAAGCCACTGCACCCATCCAGCTATGATTCTTCGGTAGTGTACAAGATTGTACACTACCAATGTATCTGATTTTCAATTTTGCTTGAAATGTGATGCAAGTGGTGTCAGCCTGCTGGTAAGTTAACATTGTTCAGGATGAATCTTCTACAGAAATAATTGCTTTTTTTTCCCAGTATTTAGTACTGAAAGATATTAATGGTGATATATTTCTGGTTTAATATAAATTAAGCATGTTTTCTAGTTGTGCATGAATGCTGGCTGGCAACTTAGTAAGTTTTGACAGTTGTTAAAATATGTAATGTTAAGCTTAGGTTTTAAAAAAGTAAAACTTATAAAGGAAAATAAAAAGAATCCCAGGATCCCCAAACTCCTTATGCCAAAGAGAAAGCTAAGCCTGGAGGTTGTGCCACACAACACTGCCATGCTTTTGCCAAGTGCAAAGCTGCTACTTCACAAGCTTGTGTGAAAGCATGAAGCATTAGCCAGACCCCCACAGGATGCAAAAGGCCTCAGGCAGCTCCAGATGTTTGCCCCACAAATCAGTCACACTTAAATATTTTGCTGCCTCAAAAACTTTCAAGATGTCAAGATGTATATCCACCCATAAAATGAGGGCATGTTGATTGTAACTTTAGGTCTGCAATCTAAATGTAGCTCCTGAAACCAATGTTGTTCCTTTCTACACAGATAATGTTGATTCCAAGCTTATCTTTCCAGGTGCAGAACAAAGCGAAGATGAGATTAATCATTCTTCCACCTACCTGGAGACACCTGCACAATTAATTCTTCCTTTACTCTCTTTTTTTCCTTCAGAAGTTCACCTTATCTTATGTAAAATGCAGATCTACTGGGCACTAACTAAAGTCTCACAAGAATATAACTATTCCCTGTCTCACTACCTACCTGCCCCTCATCCTACATGCCTTCCCCACCCCTCTTTTTTTTTTTTGAGATAGAGTTTCGCTCTTGTTGGCCAGGCTGGAGTGCAATGGCGTGATCTTGCCTTACCGCAACTTCCGCCTCCCAGGTTCAAGCGATTCTCCTGCCTCAGCCTCCGGAGTAGCTGGGATTATAGGCATGTACCACCACGCCCATCTAATTTTGTATTTTTAGTAGAGATGGGGTTTCTTCATGTTGGTCAGGCTGGTCTCCAACTCCCGACCTCAGGTGATCTGCCTGCCTCAGCCTCCCAAAATGCTGGGATTACAGGCTTGAGCCACCGTGCCTGGCCATGCCTTCCCCTGTTTAAGGATATGTATAAATACTAAATCTCCTTAAAACCTCTTCAGAGAATCCATGCCACAGACTCTTTCTGTGCCTTGTGTTTTTCCTGGGCACTTCCTCAAGCTTGGACTCAATAAACTTTGGCTGATGGAGACTTACCTCAGCCTGTCATTTTTTTTGTTTAACAAACTGATAAACTGCTGTTTATTATTTACTTTTAAAAAAGAAAATAAATATGAATGTGTTTGGCACATTCAAAAAAATTTAAGAACTGCTTTCGAAAGATGCTGTTGAAAAAATGAAAAGATGGTCACAGGCTGAGAGAAAATATTTGAAAATCAGATTTCTGATAAAGTGCTTGCATCTGTCAAGTCTTGTTAAACACCAACAAAAAAAAAGAAAAAAAGTACTCTCATCCAAAATATGTAAATTACTCTCAAAATTAAATAATGAGAAAACCATCTAAGTTTATAAATGGGCAACATGTTGGAACAGACAATGCAAAAAAAGAAGAGACACAGGCATAAATAACCAACTGAATAGATGTTCAACATCATCACTCTTTAAGGAAATGCAAATTAAAACCATTAATGAGACACCACTCCACAATTATTAGAATGTCTAAAATGAAAACATTTCACTCAGGCTTGAGAGGCTGATAATGAGGTTCTGCCTAAGTCTTGTCACCCAGAGTTATCTGATATACCTTAGGAATGCACCCTGAGACTGGGTAATTTACAAAGAAAAGAGATTTATTTTGGTTCACAGTTCTAGAGGCTGGGAAGTCCAAGATTGAGCAGCTCATCTGGTCAGCTTCTGGTGAGGGCCTTTGACCTGTGTCCTAACATGGCAGAGAAGCAGAAGGGCAAGCAAGCATGTGCCAGAGAGAGAGGACAAAATAGGCTGACCTGCTTTATAACAACCTACTCTCAGGAGAGCTAATCCATTCTCTCGATAACCCACCCAGAGGAAGTCATTCATCCATCCTAATAACCCAGTCACCTCTTAAAGACCCTGCCTCCAAACACCATCATGTTGGCAAGTAAATTTCAACATGAGTTTTGGTTGGCACAAACCACATTCAAATCATAGCACCTGTCAAGCAGAGAGACCAGCCTGTCCTGAACACCCTGAAGGAAGTGCCTAGGGTAAAGCCCTGTGGGGGGATGGGGAACAGAATAAACCTGGCAGTGGTAGATTCTCAGTCTGGTTCATAGAGACCATCATACCTACATTAAAAAAAAAAAATTTTTTTTTTGAGACGAGGTCTTGCTCTTGTTCCCCATGCTGGAGTGCAATGGCGCGATCTCGGCTCACTGCAACCTCTGCCTCCCGGGTTCAAATGATTCTCTTGCCTCAGCCTCCCGGGTAGCTGGGATTACAGGCACCTACTACCATGCCTGGCTAACTTTTGTACTTTTAGTAGAGACTGGGTTTCACCATGTTGGCCAGGCTGGTCTCAAACTCCTGACCTCAGGTGATCCGTCCACCTCAGCCTCCCAAAGTGCTGGAATTACGGGCATGAGCCACCATGCCCAGCCACATTTTTAAAAATTTTAATTGCAGGCAGGTGCAGTGGTTCATGCCTGTAAATCCCAGCATTTTGGGAGGCCAAGGGCAATCTATTAACACAGCCAAGCGGGGACAGCAGATTGCTAGAAGGAATGGGACACAGTCACACAGGCCAAGCTAGCATGGGCTATTGATGGGGTGGGGAGGAGGAAGGCAGAGGAGATTTAAATTATGAGATGTACCTCTTAGGGAAGATTTTTGGAAGGGGTGATTAGGGCAAATAGGGAATGATTTGGAGGATTCTAGTGAGAAGAAATATGGATGCCTAAAGATGAACTTCCTTGTTCACGACTTGCCTGCCTTGATAAATCTGTGTTGTTCATTACTATGTCCCTAGCACCTAGCACAGAGCCTTAAGCATAGTGGAACTTAGTAAATATTTGTTGAATGACTTAAAAAACATGATATGCTACATTAATATCTCAAAGCATTGCTATCCTTCTAAATATTTCTACTTAGTTTAAAATACGTAATTATTAAATTAACTTTAGGCCAGGTGTGGTGGCTCACACCTGTAATCCCAGCACTTTGGGAGGCTGAGACGGGTGGATCATTTGAGGTCAGAAGTTTGAGACCAGCCTAAAAATACAAAAATTAGCCAGGTGTGGTAACGTGCACCTGTAATCCCAGCTACTAGGGAGGCCGAGACAGGAAAATGGCTTGAACCTGGGAGGCAGAGGCTGCAGTGAGCTGAGATTGCACCTCTGCGCTGCAACCTGGGCTACAGAGCAAGACTTGAGACTCTGTCTCAGAAAAAAAGCTGGGCCAGGCGCGGTGGCTCACACCTGTAATCCCAGCACTTTGGGAGGCCAAGGCAGGCGGATCACCTGAGGTCAGGAATTTGAGACCAGCCTGGCCAACATGGTGAAACCCTGTCTCTACTAAAAATGCAAAAATTAGCCAGGTGTGGTGGTGGGCGCCTGTGATTCCAGCTACTCGGGAGGCTGAGGCAGGAGAATCTCTTGAACCTGGGAGGTGGAAGTGAGCCAAGATCACGCCACTGCACTCCAGCCTGGGCAACAGAGACTCCATCTCAAAAAAAAAAAGGCCAGACGTGGTGGCTCATGCCTGTAATCCCAGCACTTTCTGAGGCCGAGGCAGGCAGATCACCTGAGATCAGGAGTTCAAGACCAGCTTGGCCAACATGGCAAAACCCCATCTCTACTAAAAATACGAAAATTAGCCGGGTGTGGTGGTGCATGCCTATAATCTCAGCTACTTGGAAGGCTGAGGGAGGAGAATCGCCTGAACCCAGGAGGCAGAGGTTGCAGTGAGCCGAGATTGCACCACTGCGTTCCAGCATGGGCAACAGAGTGAGACTCCATTAAAAAAAAAAAAAAAAGATAATAAATAAAAATAAATCAATAAACTTTGAAATTTTACAAAAGATGGTTGTACTAAAATTAATTTATGATCTTTAACTTACTTTTTCCTTCATTTGTGCTCTTATCTAATATTTATGTATATCCATTAGTTTTTATTATCTGAGTAACGCATGGGCATGCTTGTAAAAGTTCAAAATTTAAGCTCTCCCTCTCCCTCTCCCTCTCCCCTCTCCCCTCTCCCCTCTCCCCTCTCCCCTCTCCCCTCTCCCCTCTCCCCTCTCCCCTCTCCCCTCTCCCCTCTCCCCTCTTTCCACGGTCTCCCTCTGATGCCCAGCCGAAGCTGGACAGTACTGCTGCCATCTCAGCTCACTGCAACCTCCCTGCCTGATTCTCCTGCCTCAGCCTGCCGAGTGCCTGCGATTGCAGGCGCGCGCCGCCCCGCCTGACTGGTTTTCGTATTTTTTTGGTGGAGACGGGGTTTCGCTGCGTTGGCCGGGCTGGTCTCCAGCTCCTAACCGCGAGTGATCTGCCAGCCTCGGCCTCCCGAGGTGCCGGGATTGCAGACAGAGTCTGGTTAACTCAGTGCTCAATGGTGCCCAGGCTGGAGTGCAGTGGCGTGATCTCCGCCCGCTACAACCACCTCCCAGCCGCCTGCCTTGGCCTCCCAAAGTGCCGAGATTGCAGCCTCTGCCCGGCTGCCGCCCCGTCTGGGAAGTGAGGAGCGTCTCCGCCTGGCCGCCCATCGTCCGGGATGTGAGGAGCCCCTCTGCCTGGCTGCCCAGTCTGGAAAGTGAGGAGCCCCTCTGCCTGGCTGCCCAGTCTGGAAAGTGAGGAGCCTCTCTGCCCGGCCGCCATCCCATCTAGGAAACAAGGAGCGCCTCTTCCCGGCCGCCATCACATCTGGGAAGTGAGGAGCGGCTCTGCCCGGCCGCCCATCATCTGAGATGTGGGGAGCACCTCTGCCCTGCCGCCCTGTCCAGGATGTGAGGAGCGTCTCTGCCCGGCCGCCCCGTCTGAGAAGTGAGGAGACCCTCTGCCTGGCAACCGCCCTGTCTGAGAAGTGAGGAGCCCCTCCGCCCGGCAGCCGCCCCGCCCGAGAAGTGAGGAGCCCCTCCGCCCGGCAGCCACCCCGTCTGGGAAGTGAGGAGCATCTCCGCCCGGCAGCCACCTCGTCCGGGAGGGAGGTGGGGGGGCCAGCCCGCCGCCCGGCCAGCCGCCCCGTCCGGGAGGGAGGTGGGGGGGCCAGCCCCCCGCCCGGCAAGCCGCCCCGTCCGGCCAGCCGCCCCGTCCGGGAGGGAGGTGGGGGGGTCAGCCCACCGCCCAGCCTGCCGTCCTGTCCAGGAGGGAGGTGGGGGTTCGGACCCCCGCCTGGCCGGCCACCCGGTCCGAGAGGTGAGGGGCGCCTCTGCCCGGCCGCCCCTACTGGGAAGTGAGGAGCCCCTCTGATCGGCCAGCCGCTCCGTCCGGGAGGGAGGTGGGGGGGTCAGCCCCCCGTCCGGCCAGCCGCCCCGTCCAGGAGGGAGGTGGGGGGGTTAGCCCACCGCCCAGCCTGCCGCCCTGTCCAGGAGGGAGGTGGGGGTTAGCCCCCCACCTGGCCAGCCGCCCCGTCCGGGAGGTGAGGGGCACCTCTGCCCGGCCGCCCCTACTGGGAAGTGAGGAGCCCCCCGCCCGGCCAGCCGCCCCGTCTTGGAGGTGTACCCAACAGCTCATTGAGAACGGGTCATGATGACAATGGCGGTTTTGTGGAATGGAAAGGGGGGAAAGGTGGGGAAAAGATTGAGAAATTGGATGGTTGCCGTGTCTGTGTGGAAAGAGGTAGACGGGAGACTTTTCATTTTGTTCTGTACTAAGAAAAAATTCTTCTGCCTTGGGATCCTGTTGATCTGTGACCCTACCCCCAACCCTGTGCTCTCTGAAACATGTGCTGTACCCACTCAGGGTTCAATGGATTAAGGGCGGTGCAAGATGTGCTTTGTTAAACAGATGCTTGAAGGCAGCATGCTCGTTAAGAGCCATCACCACTCCCTAATCTCAAGTACCCAGGGACACAAACACTGCGGAAGGCCGCAGGGTCCTCTGCCTAGGAAAACCAGAGAACTTTGTTCACTTGCTTATCTGCCGACCTTCCCTCCACTATTGTCCTGTAACCCTGCCAAATCCCCCTCTGCGAGAAACACCCAAGAATGATCAATAAAAAAAAATAAATAAATAAATAAAATAAAATAAAATAAAATACAAAACAAAAAAAAAAAAAAAAAAAAAAAAAGTTCAAAATTTAAAAAGTCTAGAAGGTTAAAGTTGCATAAATGAATATATCACATGGTTTTTACATAGTCATAATTGTATATAGTTTTATATTTCTATATTCTCACTTATTTTGTAAATACTTTTCCATCTCTCTAATAGTCACTAATTTAAATGACTGCAAAAATTCCAATCATGTTATGTCATACTTAATTTAGCTATTCCCATACAATTGTACATATTTCAATTTTTAAACATTTTTAAAAGCACGTAGTGTTGCTTACACAGAATATATATATATATATATCTGTTGATATAAACAGAATATATGTATTTGAGATATCAAGGGGAAAAAAAACAAAGTGTCTTTTTTTTTTTTTTTTTTTTGAGACAGTGTCTTACTCTGTCGCCCAGGCTGGAGTGCAATGGCACGATCTTGGCTCACTGCAACCTCCACATCCTGGGCTCAAATGATCCTCCTGCCAAAGCCTCCTGAGTACCTGGGACTACAGGCATGTGCCACCATGCCTGGATAATTATTGTATCTTTTATAGAGATAGGATTTCATCATGTTGCCTAGGCTGGTCTCAAGTTCCTGGCCTCAAGTGATCTGCCCGCCTCGGTCTCCCAGAATGCTAGGATTGGAGGCATGAGCTACCACACCCAGCCCAAAGTGTCTTTTTCCTATTCTCTTACACAGTCATTCAGCACAACACTTTTGATACCAGATATGTGTGAGTTTTTTTCCTCACACACCAAACAAGCAATTCTGTAACAGACATCAGCTGGATGTCTTATAATTCAATTCAGTTCTGACACCTGGTGATCCCACAGGTTACGGCAATGCCATAAAACCATCCCCCATTGCTGCGAGGCACGAACCTGTACAACATGTTACTACACTGAATACTGTAGGCAACAGTAACACAATGGTGAGCATTTGTGTATCAAAACGTATCTAAACACAGAAAAGATATGGTTAAAATACAGTTTATAATCTAATGGGACCACTTTCATATATGTGGTCCATCACTGACCAAAATGTTGTTGTGTGGTGCGTGACTATATATATACATGGTCATCCCTCGATACTGAAGGGGAATTAGTTCCAGGATCCCCTTGAATACCAACATCTGAGGATGCTCAGGTCCTGCAGTTGGCCCTGCTGAACACCCGGATGTGAAAAGTAAGCCTCTGTAACTGTGGGTTCTGCATGCTGAGAATATTGTATTATCCCCATTTGGTTGAATCCACAGACGTAGATCTTGTGGATATGGAGGGCTGACTGTACATATTTATCTATCTATATTTTTTCTTTTGAATTATTTTCTTATACTATATTTAATTCTGCTGATTTCTTTGCAGAGGTAAACAGAAATGATAATTTTTTTCTTGCTTTACAAAAGAGCAAGAAAATAAATTATAAATGTGCCATTCCATGGAATTTTTTTGTTGGACAGAAATAGATTGTGGTCTAAAAAAATCTTGAGAATATATATATGTTTGTGTGTGTGTATGTATGTATAAAAGATTTAAAAAGTCAGCAGGCCAGGTGGCTCATGTCTGTAATCCCAGCACTTTGGGAGGCCGAGGCAGGCGGATCACTTGAGCCCAGTTCAGGACCAGCCTGGGCAACATGATAAAAACCCCATCTCTACAAAAAATACAAAAAAAATTTAGCTGGGCATAGTGGTGCACGCCTGTAGTCCCAGCTACTCAGGAGGCTGAGGTGGGAGGATTGCTTGAGCCCAGAGGTGGGGGATGGCAGGGTGGGGGTGGAGGTTGGGGTGGGGTGGAGGTTGCAGTGAGTTGAGATTGCGTCCTGGGTGACAGAGTGAGACTCTGTCTCAAAGAAAAAAAAATAAGTCAGCAAAATTTTTAACGTCTCTAAAGTGATTAAAAATTAAATGCGTTTTTGCCTTTCAGAGTTTACAATTTGGTAGGCTGTAGGGACCAGCCCCACAGGGTCGGTGGGTCTCTTCCCATCTGCGGAGATGAGAGAGTGTAGAAATAAAGACACAAGACAAAGAGATAAAAGAAAAGACAGCTGGGCCCTGGGGACCACTACCACCAAGATGCGGAGACCGGTAGTGGCCCCGAATGCCAGGCTGCACTGATATTTATTGGATACAAGACAAAGGGGCAGGATAAGGAGAGTGAGCCATCTCCAATGATAGGTAAGCCCACGTGGGTCACGTGTCCACTGGACAGGGGGCCCTTCCCTGCCTGGCAGCCGAGGCAGAGAGAGAGAGGGAGAGAGAGAGGCAGCTTACACCATTATTTCTGCATATCAGAGACTTTTAGTACTTTCACTAATTTTGCTACTGTTATCTAAAAGGCAGAGCCAGGTGTACAGGATGGAACGTGAAGGCGGACTGGGAGCGTGACCACTGAAGCACAGCATCACAGGGAGACGGTTAGGCCTCCGGATAACTGCGGGTGAGCCTGACTAATGTCAGGCCCTCCACAAGAGGTGGAGGAGTAGAGTCTTCTCTAAACTCCCCGGGGGAAAGGGAGACTCCCTTTCCCGTTCTGCTAAGTAGCGGGTGTTTTTCCTTGACAGTTAGACTACCGCTAGACCACGGTCCGCCTGGCAACGGGCGTCTTCCCAGACGCTGGCATTACCGCTAGACCAAGGAGCCCTCTGGTGGCCCTGTCTGGGCATAACAGAAGGCTCACACTCTTGTCTTCTGGTCACTCCTCACTATGTCCCCTCAGCTCCTATCTCTGTATGGCCTGGTTTTTCCTAGGTTATGATTATAGAGTGAGGATTATTATAATATTGGAATAAAGAATAAGTACTACTAACTAATGATTAATTATACTCATATATAATCATATCTAAGATCTATATCCGGTATAACTATTCTTGTTTTATATTTTATTATACTGGAACAGCTCGTGTCCTTGGTCTCTTGCCTCGGCACCTGGGTGGCTTGCCACCCACAGTAGGTAGGTGAATCAATTTGCCCTTGGGAAGATGATGTAAATCAGCAAATGAATTCCTAATTTAAAATGTAGCTGTTAAGGGTGATATGTGAGCATGTTTAAGCAATGTGACAAATGCTTTACCTGCATCATTTTATTTAATCCTCAGAAGAGTACTATGAAATAGCTCCATTTTGCAGATGAGGTTTATATTTTTCAGAAAGGTCAGTCACTTGCCCAACATTGCTAGTCAGTGTTACACAGCTAGTAAAGTGTTGGAGATAAACTGTAGACTCCAGAGCCCATGCTCTTAATCACCCCATAGACATTCAGGCCATTTGGAGGTAGGCTTCTCAATATCAATTATGTCTTAATTGAGGGTATTTGTTTTCCAATTTATCTGAAAGGAGCTCAAGAAAATTAAAAAGAAGACTGGATGCAACCTCATTAACAGATGAAGCTCTTGTCTGGAAATATACTTTCAACACTGACAGTTATAATCAAATGCCTTTTAATAAGTAATTGTGCTGAGTGATGTACCTTCAAGCCAAATCAAGCAAACAGGCAGAATCCATGTCCTCTAGAGACGGACCCTTGTGACTGACTATGCCAAAGACATGGATGTTTGAACAATGAACCAATAACGAGTGTGTTAAAAGGCAAGATAAAATACAGCATTTACCTGGTATCAAAGCATTGGACTTTTCCACTCCACCAGAGTGGGCCTGGCAGGAAAAGGAGGAAGGCATCCTGGAAGGAATGGGACACAAAAGTGAAGAAAACACAGATGATGGATGCTGCTTTCGGTTTAACTTGAAAGACCAAAGATAGGTGGGTCTGAAGCATGGGACTGATGCCAAGCTAAGTCTTATTTGGTTTCCTGCCCAGGACTCACCAATTAGAGATTGGTGAGAGACTCTGTCTAACTCACCAATTAGAGATTGGTGAGAGACTCTGTCTAACTCACCAATCAGAGATAGGGCCCCTGTTCCCACCCAATGTCAGTCATTTAACACACACTTTATCTTCTACCCAGCAGGCCTGCCCACTTGCCCTGGGTGTTCTGCTGTTCTGGAACTCAGAGAGAGGCTGTGTCACTAGGCATAAAGACGGATCCTCTTATCTCCTGGCGAAAGCACTTTGCCCTGACCTCCTCCCCTGCACAGTTGAGGAGGCATGAAGCCTGTATTGTGAGGGTAGAGCTCCTTCCTGGCATTCTAGAGGAAAATTCCATCAGTGCCTTCTAGATACCAGTCTGTCCTCTTGGCCTTATCCAATCTATTTAATACATTGTATTCAATCTGTAATATCCCAACAGTAAATTCACTGCCAACAACTCTGTTCTTTGGCTTATGATTTGCTGCAGTATGTGTCATCATGAAGCTCTGTCCTCAAGCTCAGAGAGGTGTACAGAAGCCACTTCCCTTATAATTTATTTTATTTGATGTGTGGGTGGGAAGGGGGAGACTAAACCTCCTTATTCACATCCTCCCTGGAATATTTCTTCATTATCTGCCAATGAACAAGGAGTGTGTCTTTCCTATCTCCCTCTTCCAACATTTATATATCACTGACCACACGCCAGGCACAATTCTAAGTGTTTTCCTAATATATATATATATATATATACATACACATATACATATACGTGTATACATGTATATACATATACATGTATATGTATATATACATAGAAATATATGTATATACATAAAATATATATATATACATATATATGTATTTTTTTTTGAGACAAGTTCTTGCTCTGTCACCCAGTCTGGAGTGTAGTGGCACAATCACAGCTCACTGCAGCTTTGACCTCCTAGGCTCAAGTGATCGCCCACCTCAGCCTCCCGGGTAGCTGGGACTATAGGTGCATGCCATTATGCCTGGCTAATGAATTTTTTTTTTTTTTGAGATGGAGTATTGCTGTGTTGCCCAGGCTGGAGTGCAGTGGCGTGATCTCAGCTCACTGCAACCTCCACCTCCCAGGTTCAAGTGATTCTTCTGCCTCAGCCTCCCAAGTAGCTGGGATTACAGGTGCCCACCACCATGCCTGGCTAATTTTTGTATTTTTAGTAGAGATAGGGTTTCACCATGTTGGTCAGGGTGGTCTCGAACTCCTGACCTCAGGGATCCACCCACCTCATCCTCCCAAGTGCTGGGATTACAGGCGTGAGCCACTGTGCCCAGCCTTTCCTATTATATTAACTAATTTAATTTTCATAACAATCTCATGAGGTATGTCCTATTGTTATTCCCATTTGGCAGATGAGGCAAAGAGAAGTTAAATAATCTGTCCAGTGATGCACAGCTAGTAATTGGCACAACTGATGTTCAGATCTAGCAGGCAGACTCCAGCATCCTTAGTCTTTGTTGTTGTTGTTGTTTAAGAGACGGGGTCTTACTCTGTGGCCCAGACTGGAGTGCAGCGGTACAATCACAACTCACTGCAGCCTCAACCTCCTAGGCTCAAGCAATCTTCCCACGTAGCTGGGACTACAGGTGTGTACCACCACATCCAATTAATTCTTTAATTTTTTTTTCTTTTTTTTTTTTTGGAGACAAAGTCTCGCTTAATCCCCCAGGCTGGAATGCAGTGATGCGATCTCGGCTCACTGAAACCTCCGCCTCCCGCGTTCAAGAGATTCTCATGCTTCAGCCTCCCAAATAGCTGGGATTACAGGCGCCTGTCACCACACCCGGCTAAGTTTTGTATTTTTAGTGAAGACAGGATTTTGCCATGTTGGCCAGGCTGGTCTCAAACTCCTGGCCTCAGGTGATCTGCCCACCTTGGCCTCCCAAAGTGTTGGGATTACAGGCATGAGCCACGGCGCCCGGCTTAATTCTTTAAAATTTTTTGTAGAGACAGGGTCTCCTTGTGTTATTCAGGCAGGTCTCAAACTCCTGGGCTCAAGCAATCCTCTCATCCCCAGCCAAGCTTCCCTGCTTTAACCAGCGACCTGTGCTGTCTCTAGGAGAACATCAGAGTGACACCTAGTGGACGTTTGTTAACATCATAAGGAGGGCATAAGGTTCAAGGCAAGTCAGGGAGCCAGACTGGCAGAAGTATAGATGATCAGGAGATGCCTGCGGACTGTAGAAAGAAACTTACATTGCAGGGGAGGCAAACCCTGGCATACCAGACTCCCTCTCCCCAACTGTAGCAAGTGCTGGCCTCAGTTTGTACCAAACCATATCCATTGCTCACTGAAAGTGCTTGATATTGCCTCTTTTCTGCAGCTCTTGAGTTAGGTTTTTTTTTTTTTAGATGGAGTCTCACTCTGTCACCCAGGATCGAGTGCAGTGGTGCGATCTCAGCTCACTACAACCTCCACCTCCTGGGTTCAAGCGATTCTCCTGCCTCAGCCTCCCGAATAGCTGGGATTACAGGCATGCGCCACCACGCCCAGCTAATTTTTGTATTTTTAGTAGAGACAGGGTTTCACCATGTTGGCCAGGCTGGTCTCAAACTCCTGAGCTCAAGTGATCCACCCGCCTCGGCCTCCCAAGGTGCTAGGATTACAGGTGTGAGCTATTGTGCCCGGCCTAGTCAGATTTTTATTTTTTTTATTTAGAGACAGACTCTGGCTCTGTCACCCAAACTTGAGTGCAATGGTGCCATCATAGCTCACTGCAGCCTCCAACTCCTGGTCTCCAGTGATCCTCCCACCTCAGCCTCCCAACTGGGACTACAGGTGCATGCCACCACGCCCAGCTAATTTGTTTATTTTTTGTAGAGATGGGGTTTCAATGTTTCTCAGGCTGGTCTTGCACTCCTGGCCTCAAGAGATCCTCCCACCGCAGCTACCCCAAGCTTTGGGATTATAGGTGTTGAACCACCATACCTGGCTGGATATGGATTTTTAAGTAAGTTTTATTTACAAAGGAGTTCTTTGCAATATTGTATCTGTGATGTCCCTCTAAATAAATGCTTTTTCCCAGCCCCTGCCTACCAGACATTACCCAGTACACATCTACAACCCCACGAAGACCTTGTTACTGCTCACCCTCCTGGAGAAGCCCCAATGAGTCAACATTGTCATTAACTGGCAACGCTGATTGAGAGCTCTTAGGGATCTAGATTCTTCACAAAGCTGCATGGTGCAAGCAGTGCCCTAAAGAATTTGCCCCTCTGTAAAAGGCTTTTGTCCTCTGTGCTCTGATATTTGTGTAACTTGTTTTTTGTTTGTTTGTTTTTTAGGAAAAAGATTTACAATTCATTACATTATTCACATAAAATACATTATCTTATGAGCTCCTCCAAACAATTTCATAAGAGATCACAGCCTTCACTTGGTAGAGAGGAAACTGAGGCACAACTAGGTGACATGAGTTGCCTAGAGTCATGCACTAGGAATGGCAGAGCAAAGCTCAGCCTCAGCCATGCCGTCTGTGCCAGGTCATTGCGTCTCTGTGGGCCTTGCTTTTTTTTGTTTTATCTACAGAGTAATGGGATTGGAATAGGAGCTCTATCAGGGTTCTTCCAACTCAAACATTTTGTAACACTAAAATTCTGAGGGCTACTTTTCCCTGAAAGATCAGGTAACCAAACCTCCTGAATTTCACATTTCCACTCATTGAGGTGTGGAGGGAGGAGGGAGATGAAAGCACCTTATTTACATCTACCCAGGAACGCGACTTCATTATCTCTCAGTGAACAAGGAGTATGTCTTTCCCATCTCCCTCTTTTTCCTAACACGGACAGGGATAGAGTTGTTTTTGAAAGGGCTTTCTGCCCTATGCTCCTTATGGACATCAAATAACTAAGATGGTGAAATTCTGCAGTAAACACAACAACATATTTGCCTCAAAACCTGTGGATTAGGCTGGGCGCGGTGGCTCACGCCTGTAATCCCAGCACTTTGGGAGGCCAAGGCAGGCGGATCACGACGTCAGGAGATCGAGACCATCTTGGCTAACACGGTGAAACCCCGTCTCCACTAAAAATACAAAAAAAAAATTAGCCGGGCGTGGTGGCGGACGCCTGTAGTCCCAGCTACTCGGGAGGCTGAGGCAGGAGAATGGCGTGAACCCAGGAGGCGGAGCTTGCAGTGAGCCGAGATTGCGCCACTGCACTCCAGCCTGGGCAACAGAGCGAGACTCCGTCTCAAAACAAAACCAAACCAAAACAAAAAACCTGTGGATTACAACTTTTTAGTGACTTTTTAATATAATAATGATAGCTGAGATCAGTAGAGCACACACTCTATGAGTCTGGCACTGTACCAAATGCTTGACAAGTATTATAGTATTTATTACTCACAACCATCTCAAGAGGAAGGTATTATCATCATTATTTCCATGCTACAGAAGAAGGAACAGTGGCTGAGGGAAGTAAAAATAAAAGCACTTAGTCGAGATCACAGAGCTATTATGTGGAGCCTAGATTCAAACCCAGGAAATTTGCCAGCAACTCTTAACTGCTGCAAGAGATCACATGACTTCTCCTAGGAGAAAGGGAAGTTGGTATTACGCACATTTCATTCCCTTTAAGTGTTTATTGTGTAATATTTAAGATAGAAAAAATGTACATTATGCACAGATAGTGCTTCCTCATTAATTTATGTATTTTATATTTCCCACTGTGTGCCAAGTATTAGGGATGTGATATATATTCGCACGCGTATGTGTATATATATATATTTGCCATTGTGTACCAAACATTAAGCATGTAACAACAAATTCCTCCAGATGGAGAGGGTCACGAGAAAATTAAGGCAATGTTAGAAAAATCATCTAGAGTTTATTATCCAGTGCCACCTCCGTGTCTAGCATTACGCTGGGTAAGCCTGAGTAAAGAAGAGTGTCCGAAAACCCTGCCATAAAATAAACTACATAGACAGAAAAAAAGGTCACTTAGTTTGGTTATAAAGAAAGGAGTCTGTTCACACAGCGTAAAAACGAATCTTATAATCGTATTTTATAAGCATCAGAGGCAAAAGCAACTAGGGTGACGGGCTTTGGGGAGTGGAAAGCGCCGGATCCTGGGAGCCAGTCGCCCTACTCGATCAAGCATTTTCTGACGGCCCTATCCAATAACGTGGGGACACAGCTGAAAACCATGCAAGCTGATCGCTGCCCTCCCGGAGTTTATGGTCTGGTGAGAAGATCCCTGCTCTGAGTCACTGCCAAGCTCTAGCTATGTGACTTTGAACAGAGAATTTCTGTCCCTATCTATAAAATAAACGGGGTTAAACCAGGGAATCCGCCATTCAAATTCCTGGCCCAAGTGTCTCCGGGGTCGCGGTGCCCAAAGGAGGGTGGGCGAGGATCCCTGGGCCTGCGCTGCGGCGGCCTGACAGCAGGAGCGCTGTTCCGGCGCAGAGAGCGTTCGCGTTCCAAAAGCGCGTGTCCCTCGCCGCGTGCCGTCGTCCCCGCCGCCGCCGCCGCCGCCACAGCCCGCTGGGCCGAAGGAGGCGGAGCTGGCGCTGTCCCGGCTCTCTTGCGGGGAAGCAACTGAGGGGGCTGCGCGGCGGGCCCCGGCGGCCGAAGAGGCTGGCAGGTGGCGCCGTGGGGTGGGTGCTCCTGGTGAGAGGAGTCCACTCTATGCGTGCGGGCGGAGGCCGGCCCCCGAGAGCCGCCGAGATGAAGAAAGACGTGCGGATCCTGCTGGTGGGAGAACGTGAGTCCGCACCCTCTGGCCGGCCCCTGAGTCCCTGCCCTCCCTGCCCCTGCAGCCCCTGTCGCCCCTGCAGCCCCAACCTTTGCAGCCCCGGCCCTTCTCGCGCCTCACAGCTCCGCTCGCCTTTCTCCGCGTTCCTAGGCCTTCCAGCCCCTTCACTCTTCTCTTTTGGCTGCCTGCCGGCGGCCCTCACCCTGTCACCTCACCTGGGCCCTCCAGAGATCTCCTTTCCCTGTTCCCCAGCCGTCCTCCCAAGCCATGTCCCCATTAGCCCCTAACCGCCCGACCTCATCCCTCCGAAGCTTCTCTCCTCCTTTTCCTCTTCGAACCCTGTCCTTCTGGGCCTCACAGTTTCCCAGGCCGCCTCCTTTCAGACCTTCTTGTCTTCTGGAGATTCTCTTATCACTGCCAGGCAGGTGCTGGAATAAGCAGACTGACCAATAGGGATTGCGTGAACCGGCTCCCGGGGAAGCTGGGGGAGGGGTGCAGAACTATTCGACTTGTGGGCAAGGTCAGGTTTCTGCATTTTTTTGGCACTCGCAGTCTTCACTCCCTCTATGTATTGACATTAAGATATGAGTAGTGGAAAGGGCCGGATCCTTTTTAGCAATACTTGTACTTTGCATTGGACTAACTCCTCGTACTCGAGATATTTCATCAAAAATTTTTACTCAACTTCGAGTTATGCAAGCGCTCAATGAATTAGAATTATCTGGGGAGGGTCCAATTGTTGTTACCCTAAAGCGTAATCTTTGCCCTCTTTTTAAGCATTATTTATTCCATAGTTACTTCGTAGTTAACTTATTAATAACCACAAGCACACAGACATTTGATATCTCCCCCCACCCAGAAATTTCATACATTTCACCTTTTGAAAATATAATAAAGGAGAGTTCCCTCTGTTCACTGACATGAGGACACAACAGCGGGGACTTCTTGATATCACTCTGCAAGTTATGTAACTCAGTTGCTAGGACTAAAATAAGAAAGTGGGCCAGGGATAACTGGATTGTTTGTTTTAAAGAGTTAATACATTCGTTAATAGTCTGCCATTGCTGTTTCGAAGCATTCTATTTTAAACCATTATTTCATTCTTGGTAACCCCTCAGGGTCACCATGATGGAATCCCAAGGAAGAAAGTTAACACGTTTTTACCCTCTTCTGTAGTGTTCTTTGCGTTCATTGAAATTTCATCCACCTGCTGTTTGGAGAAATCTTCCTTTAGAATTAGAATTTAGGAGTAAGCTTAGCCAGCCATAGTTTACTTTTTGATTTGTAGTTGTAAATTTTTATTTTTATTTATAACTATATCTTAATCTGTATTTTTCATGGACTTCCTTGACAAGGTTCAGGAAGGTGTTGTTTAACATATAATTCATGCTTATGATTTTGGAGCAAGGTAGGGAAAGTGAGTAGACGACTTGCTTAAAAAACTGATCCTTAAATATATGATGAAATAGTTTGTTGTTGTTGTTGTTTTGAGACAGAGTCTCGCTCTGTCACCGAGGCTGGAGTGCAGTGCCTGGGATTACAGGCACGGTGGCTCATGCCTGTAATCCCAGCACTTTGGGAGGCCAAGGCAGGCAGATCACTTGAAGTCAGGAGTTCGAGACGAGCCTGGCGAACATGGTGAAACCCTGTCTCTACTAAAAATACGAAAATTAGCCGGGTGTGGTGGCACACACCTGTAGTCCCAGCTACTCTGGAGGCTGAAGCAGGAGAATCACTTGAACCCTGGAGGAGGAGGTTGCAGTGAGCTGAGACATGCCAGCCTGGGCAGCAGAGCAAGACTCTGTCTGAAAAAAAAACTTTAATAATGCTCCCACACAGCTGGGTGAGGTGGCTTATACCTGTATTCCAAGCACTCTGGGAGGCTGAGGCAAGAGGATCACTTGAGGCCAAGGAGTTTGAGACCAACCTGGGCAATGTAGTGAGATCCTGTCTCTACAAAAAATTTAAATATTAATGGCTGGGCACAGTGGCTCACTCCTGTAATCCCAGCACTTTGGGAGGCTGAGGCAGGAGGATTGCTTGGACGCAGGAGTTTGAGACCAGCCTGGGCAACATAGTGAGACCCCGCCTCAAAAAAAAAACCACAACACTATTAGCTAGGCATGGTGGTGTGCACCTGTAGTCCTAGCTACTGGGGAGGCTGAGGTGAGAGAATTGCTTGAACCCAGAAAATCGAGGTTGCAGTGAGCCATGATCACACCACCGCACTTCAACCCAGGTGACAGAGCAAGACTGTCTCTTAAAAAAAAAATTAATTTTTAATGGCTGGGTGCAGTAGCTCATGCCTGTAACCCCAACACTTTGGGAGGCCAAAGTGGGCAGATCACCTGAGGTCAGGAGTTTGAGACCAGGAAACTGACCAACATGACGAAACCCAGTCTCTACTAAGAATACAATAATTAGTCAGCTGTGGCAGCACGCACCTGTAATCCCAGCTACTCAGGAGGCTAAAGCAGGAGAATGGCTTTCACCCAGGAGATGGAGGTCGCAGTGAGCTGAGATCACACCACTGCATTCCAACCTGGGCAACAGAGTGAGACTCTGTCTCAAAAAATATATATATATATTAATAATAGTAAACAGGATAGTTTTCATTTTAATGGAGTCTTCTTTTTAAATTAAATTGAGATATATTTGTTTTCTACTAGTTAAGTTCCTTAAGAAAATGGAACTGTTATCTTCTTTTAAAATGAATCTGGCAGCTCTTTAACTGGTTTGTCTAACTCTGATTATCATGGCAACCTCTGCCAAACTAGTTCAAAATTCCATTGGCTTTGGCCTTGACTTTTGCAATATCTCCCTTAACCAGTCTTTCTGCTCCTGCTTTCTTCCATTTTCCATGGAGCAGGCAGATTCATTTTTTTTTTTTATTTTTAATTTTTTTACCCTGAAGTATAGATTCAAGCTGTCCTGAATATATACAGATTCATATTTAGAAAATATCTCAGATTCTGCTATGCACCTTAAAAATCATCTAATGAGCCAGGTGTGGTGGCTCATGCCTATTATCTCAGCACTTTGGGAGGCCGAGGCAGGTGGATCACTTGAGGTCAGGAGTTCGAGACCAGCCTGGGCAACATGACGAACCCTCATCTCTACAAAAATTACAAAAAATTAGCTGGGTGAGGTGGCGTGCACCTGCAGTTCCAGCTACTTGAGAGGCTGAGGTGGGAGAATCACCTGAGCCCAGGAGTTCGGGGCTGCTGTGGGTCATGACTGCACCCCTGCACTCCAGCCTGGTTGACAGGGTGAGAATCTGTCTCAGAAAATAGATGTATATCATCCAATGATTTCTACTTTCACTTAGAATGAAGTCCAAACTTTTTAATGCAGTCCTGTAAGGCCCTCCACAATCTAGCCCTTACTTCCCTTTTATGCTACTCTCTCCTTCATTGCTCTTTCTATAAGAAGGCTCTGACCTAGGCATTATCCCCATAACCATGTATATTTGTACATTTTTTGTCCTGTCTCTTGGGCTAGAAAAGAATCATCATGAAGGCAGGGGATTTGTCTTCCTTCTTGCTGTATCCCCAGTGGCTAGAACAGACCTGGCACAAAAGAGGCACTCAGGTATTTCTTAAAAGAATGAATGAGTTCAAGCTAGTTCAGTTTGTTTAGACTTTCCTTGTTTTCCAAACCACTCCTCTTTGTCATAAAAATTTGATCATTTTTCTGTATTATTATTATTATTATTATTATTATTTTTTGTTTTTGTTTTTGAGATGGAGTCTCGCTTTGTCGCCCAGGCTGGAGTGCAGTGGCGCGATCTCGGCTCACTGCAAGCTCCACCTCCCAGGTTCAGGCCATTCTCCTGCCTCAGTCTCCCGAGTAGCTGGGACTACAGGTGCCCACCACCACGCCCGGCTAATTTTTTTTTTTTTTGTATTTTTAGTAGAGATGGGGTTTCACCATGTTAGGCAGGATGGTCTCGATCTCCTGACCTCATGATCTGCCTTCCTCAGCCTCCCAAAGTGCTGGGATTACAGGAGTGAGCCACCGCGCCCGGCCTATTATTATTTTTTTGAGACAGGGTCTTGCTCTGTCGCCCAGGCTGGAGTACAGTGGTGCCATCTTGGCTCACTGTAACCTCAGCCTCCCAAGTAGCTGGGATGACAGGCATGCGCCACCATGTCTGGCTAATTTTTGTAAATTTTTTTTTTTTTTTTAGTAGAGAGGGTTTCACTGTGTTGGCCAGGCTGGTCTGCAACTGCTGACCTCAAGTGATCCACCCACCTCGGCCTCCCAAATACTGGGATTATAGGTGTGAGCCACCATGCCTGGCCTGCTCTTTTTTTATTTTTTTGAGGCAGAGTCTCACCCTGTCACCCAGGCTGCAGTGCAGTGGCACAATCTCGGCTCATTACAGCATCAGCCTCTCAGGTTCAAGCGATTCTCCTGCCTCAGCCTCCCAAGTAACTGGGATTACAGGTGCATACCACCACGCCTGGCTAATTTTTGTATTTTTAGTAGAGGCAGGGTTTCACCATGTTGGCCAGGCTGGTTTTGAACTCCTGACCTCAAGTGATGCACCCACCTTGGCCTCCTGAAGTGCTGGGATCACAGTCATGCGCCACTGTGCCTGGCCTAAGATCATTTTAAAACCATATTGCTAATCCCAGCACTTGAGAGGTTAAGGCGGGAGACTTGCTTGAGCCCAGGAGTTTGAGATTGGCCTGGGCAACATAGTGAGACCCTGCCTCTACTTTTTTTTAACTATTAAAAAAAAAAGCCATATTGCTTTCCATTCTGGTCTTTGTTGGAATGATATTTAAAGATTAAACTGGCTGGGCGCGGTGGCTCACACCTGTAATCCCACACTTTGGGAGGCCAAGGTGGGTGGCTCAAAGGTCAAGAGTTCGACACCAGCCTGACCGATGTGGTGAAACCCTGTCCCTACTAAACATACAAAATTTAGCTGGGCATGGTGGCGTGTGACTGTAATCCCAGCTACTCAGGAGGCTGAGGCAGGAGAATCACTTGAACCCAGGAGGCGGAGGGTGCAGTGAGCGGAGATTGCGCACTGCACTCCAGCCTGGGCGATAGAGTGAGACTTCTTTTCAAAAAAAAAAAAAAAGATTAAACTGCTCCAGTTTCAATTACACTGTGTTTACTACCTGGGTAATATTCTATGGCCAGCGATGTTCAAACACCCATTGAGGTGAACTGGATCTTTTCTGGGCCCACTTCTGATGCGTGTAGGCTTTAATGAAAATTGCTTAATAAGGGCGGTGCGCAGTGGCTCACGCCTGTAATCCCAGCACTTTGGGAGGCTGAGGCGGGCGGATCACAAGGTCAGGAGATCAAGACCATCCTGGCTAACACGGTGAAACCTCGTCTCTACTAAAAATACAAAAAATTAGCCAGGCGTGGTGGCAGGTGCCTGTAGTCCCAGTTACTCGGGAGGCCGAGCCAGAAGAATGGCGTGAATCCGGGAGGCGGAGTTTGCAGTGAGCCGAAATCATGCCACTGCACCCCAGCCTGGGTGACAGAGTGAGACTCCCATCTCAAAAAACAAAAAAGAAAAAGAAAATTCGTTAATAAGTATTTAGTGCTTAGATAAAAGAAGTTAAGCTGTCTTTAAATGCAGAGAAAGTCAAAATTCAAACATCCCTGGCCATAGAGTCCATTCTGCATAAAGAGTCTATTCTGTTCGTACAGAGTCCTTTCTATAACATCCTCACATATGTACTGAAACCTATTCTCTGCTGTCCTTTATTGCTGCACCAGTTGGTTACTAGTGTTGATCTCGTTTGAAGGAGAAGGATAGCTGAGCGATAGCTTTTGTTCTGCAGGCCACATCATCTGCATGTGGGCAATGAAATTGTCGTTTGGAACAGTGTTTAGCTATTTCGCCAAATGCTAAAGTTTTCCAGTTAAAAATATAACTCCATAGTTACCTTCCTCCCCCCAGTGTATTCTAATTTCAATAACTTAGGAAGAGCCAACAACGCTTCTTACTAAAGAAACATAAAAATGAGGAGTAGTTCTCTTTGCCACTTGAAGCAGGGGGTGTTTGTTATCAAGAAAAATAGCCAGTATGGCTGGTAGAGTGGTAATTGGAACCAGAGAATGTTATTTCTGCTTCATGAATATTAGGAATTTGCTGTCATTTGGAACTAGATGTTCAAAAGATGTGATGAAAAGACAAATTTGTAGCCTGGATAAATCTAGATAATTTGTTCTATAGTGATGAATTATGTTTTCCATGGATGACCTGCTTAGAAGCATGGAGTCTCAGAACTGTGGCATGTTCTATTGAACTGGATCAGAAGGCCTTCTGTCCTTGCGGATAATTGTGGTCTTGCTTTTAGTTTTTATAGATTACTTCAATATTTCTCAGGCAAATAGAAGAAATAGAGACCATTAGTCGGTTGGCTAATGAAGGATAATTTTTTTGTCCTCCATATTAATAACATACTAAATGTTTGTATCAAATGTATTTATATTACATTTTATACATTTTATAAATTTTATTTGTAATTATTTGTTATAAGTTTTATTATAAAATACAATGTTTTATATGCATTTGTCCTATAACTTTTATAGTAAATATGAAGTTTAATTGGTGTAATTTAAGAAGAGCTTGGGATTTTTGTTTCCTCATAAACAATCTTTATTTTCTGAAGCAGTTAAAAATATATAGTGTTTATATCATATTTGCCATTATTAAGATACCTTTTTGATTGTAAGCATATTTAAATAGTTTTTAGAATTTAATATTCTAAAATGTTTCATTATCTTTAAGGCACTCATTTATTTCTCAACTAAAATTAGCATAGTCTGGGTGTGGTGGCTCATGCCTGTAATCTCAGCACTTTGGGAGGCTGAGGCGGGTGAATCACTTGAGCCCAGCAGTTCCATATATATATATGTGTGTGTGTGTGTGTGTGTATACACACACACATACATACATACATACACACACACACATATATATACACACATACACATATATATACACACATATATATATATACACACACACACATATAGAGAGAAAGAGAAGAGAGTCTTGCTCTGTTGCCCAGGCTGGAGTGCAGTGGCATGATCTCGGCTCACTGTAACCTCCGCCTCCTGAGTTCAAGTGATTCTCTTGCCTCAGCCTCCATAGTAGCTGGGATTATAGGCATGTGCCATCACGCCTGGCTAATTTTTTGTATTTTTTTAGTAGAGATGGGTTTTGCCATGTTGGCCAAGCTGGTCTTGAATTCCTGGCCTCAATTGATCCACGTGCCTCAGCCTCCCAAAGTGCTGGTATTACAGGTGTGAGCCACTGCCCCTGGCCAAAATATTAATTTTTTAAAAATAGCTTAAAAGTGGCTTTTACACTTGCTGCTTTATTATTCCTTTGATAGTCTCACATAGGGTTAGGTAGGGAGGCCCTAAGGAGAGCAAAAAGCCCTAGTTTAGATTTACTGAAGGATTTTTTAACTAAGTCACATTTGTCTGATCCTTTATTAAAGTAGCTGTTATTTCACTGCCCTTCCAAAAGGAAACACAAAAATGATACTGATGAAGATGTGCTGTTTTTTTCCATAAATTCACTGTAATCTGTCTCTTTCCAATTTTGAACTTTTGCTGCTGATGAACTTTTTTTTTTTCATGTGTAAGATGCAAGAAGGCCTCTTTTCTAAATGGTCCATATTTATTAGTACTCTGGTCAGAGAAATCCAAAGTCTACCATATTGGAGGTTTTCTGGAATTCCAGGCTGTCTGTTAGACTGTAGTCTTTAAAGCCTTGCCTTATCATACTGGGCCAGGTTTGTGTGGGAGATAGGCCTACAGCTAGACCAGCAAAGGTGCTGAGAGAGGAACCCTGTCCTCCTACCTGGTACTTTGTGAGTGAGAGATACTGATACAGACAGTGGAAAGAAGAGCTGGATATCTCATTCTCATCAGGAAGATTATACAGTTCTATGATTTGGGATATGTCATAGGCATCAGAGTACAAAGCAGGAACTGAGGCCACCAGCCTCTCCCACTGAGTATCTTGCATTTGGAAGTCACTTGTGGGACTCTCAGTGAAGGTAGAGTTCCATGCCCAATTGGAAGGGTCTAAGAGCTGAGGTGGAAGGGAGCTGTAGAAATCTGAAACCACGGGAGAAAAAGCATAAGCACTGGGGGATGTTCTGGGGGAGGTGGGCACATTCTTCTTGGATGGAAGGTATCTGGTTCGGTTGCTTTGCTGATTGCTGCTGCTTGCTGCTGCTGATGCTTCAATTTGAATCGCCGGTTCCTAAACCAAACCTGGGAGTGGGGGAAGAGGGGAGATTGTGGTCTGTTCTTGGAGAACATTCCAGGCTTCTCCTGAGTGAAAACAGCCAGGTTATCATCTCACATCCTCTCCAATTTACCATGACACTGGGTTCTTTACTGTTGACTCTGGTAGGTTGAGTTTCAAAGCTAGTTTCTCCTGAAGATTTCTGTCTGGGAACATGGTCTGGCTAAACAGAGCTTCTAGTTCTTTATACTGTTGGCGGGTGAATGAAGTACATTCTTGATGCCTTCTCCATATTGCTGTAGTCCCAGATACTTGGGAGGCTAAGGTGGGAGGATCACTTGAACCTGGGAGGTTGAGGCTGCAGTGAGCCAAGACTGCACCACTGCACTCCAGTTTGGATGACAGAGTGAAACTAGGACTAGCTGGATCCTGTGGTGGTATCACCTTCATGTTGGAATCATTCCTGTTGATGAAAGAGTCGAGCTAGGGATTCTCTGGGGCCATTCTGTTCATCATGGTTTCTGAAATCTGTCGTGAATCCCCTTAGACCGTTTTCAGTCCTGCGCGGTGTGTCTCTCTCTCAATGAACTTTTTTAAAAAAGGAAATCATGGCCCGGAGCAGTGGCTCACGCCTGTAATTCCAGCACTTTGGGAGGCCGAGGTGGGCAGATCACGAGGTCAGGAGTTCAAGACCAGCCTGGCCAACATAGTGAAACCCCATACCTACTAAAAATACAAAAAATTAGCCGGGCATGGTGGTGGGCGCCTGTAATCCCAGCTACATTGGAGGCTGAGGCAGGAGAATTGCTTGAATCCGGGAGGCGGAGGTTGCAATGAGCTGAGATTGCGCCATTGCACTCCAGCCTGAGCGACAGTGCGAGGCTCTGACTCAAAAAAAAAAAAAAAAAAAGGAAATCACTCTTGGATTTTAATGTGGAAGAGATTCACGTTCTTTGATTTTTAGAAGATCTTTTATTGTACAATTACTTCACAAACTAGATGGTATTTTTTATAATGTAGTGAGTGCTAAATTACCTCAAATTCTTTTCCAGATAAGGCAGGATATGAATAAATTTTTTAAAATCACACTTTAAAAGATAGTGACTGATACAAATAACTTAAACAGAATTGCCCCCACTCTTTGTTACCACTGTGTTGTATGTCTGTATGTTCAAGCGTGAGTAAAGCTACTTGATTATTGTTGTCTTTACGACACCTTCTCTCCTGCCAGAGTGTTTTCTTTCCTATCTCTGAGGCCTGCCCTGCTGGAATAGACCTGGTGGCAGGTTTGTACTTTGGCGGGAGCCTGCTGCTACACAGGCAGCCAGAACTGACCTTCAGACTAATGAGCAGAGCTGTGAAGAAATCTGAAGTTCCTCATAATGTTGGTTGTCTGTTCTGAAAATATCATTGCAGACATAGGGAGTCCATGGGAAAAGCAGAAGGAGACTGTGACTGGGAAAAAGTTTGTTCTAATGAGTTTTAAGAAGAGAGATGAAGGTCTTTTCTCTCTTGGACCTTCAGGCACCCACTTGGGTCTCTAGCAAGCAAATTTTTCATTTGTTTCCTCTTATAAAGCCTTTTAAAATAAACTTCCACTTCTGCTCTGAAAAAAAAAAAAGAGAGAGAGAGATGAGGAAGAATGGATGAGTTTTAAGGGCCATGGTGAGGGAGGGAACTTCAAGGGGAACAAAACATCTCTTGAAAGCCTGAATTTTGCTAAGAGATCCTATGTGATTGGGATTAAGGAACAAGTGCTTTCTTGGAAACCAGTAGCCTTTCAGTGTTGGGGATTGACTTAATTTTGATCACATTATTTATCTTTTTTTTTTTTTTCTTTTTGAGACAGGGCCTCACTCGGTTGTCCAGGCTGGAGTGTAGTGGCGTGATCATGGCTCACTGTAGCTTCGACTTCCTGGGCTCAGGTGATTCTCCCATCTCAACCTTCCGAATACCTGCATATAGGCATGCATTGCCATGCCTGGCTAATTTTTAAATTTTTTGTAGAGATAGAGTTTCACCATGTTGTCCAGGCTGGTCTAGAACTCCTGGGCTCAAGTGATGTGCCTGCCTCAGCCTCCCAAAGTGCTGAGATTACAGGCGTGAGCCGCCTCACTTGGCCTGTTTAACGTTTTTTGAATTGTGGACTAAAAGGTAGGTTTTTTTTTCTTTCTGAAACTGGTGAGGGCCTTAGAGTGGTGGAACAAGAGCAAAATTTTAAAAAGATAATTCTGAAAAGGGGATTATGAGAAGAATCAGGGTCTTAAGCATATTAAGGTAGGCACATTTCTTATGGACCTAGAATGGGACTGAATTATTGAATGTCAGCTTCATTTTTGCCATCCTTAATATAGTAGATGAAGGATGAGAATATGGAGATATTTGAAATATCCAGGTAGCTGGGCTCTGTGGCTCATGCCTATAATGCCAGCACTTTGGCAGGCCAATGCAGGAGGATAGCTTGAGGCTAGAAGTTTGAGACCAGTCTGGGGAACATAATGAGAACCTATCTGTACAAACAATTTTTAAAATTAGCTGGGTAAGGTGGCATGCACCTGTAGTCTCAGCTACTTGGGAAGCTGAGGCGAGAGGATCACTTGAGCCAGGAGTTCAAAGCTGCAGTGAGCTATGATCATGCCACTGTACTCTTGCCTGGGCAAAAGAGTGAGACCCTGTCTCAAAAAAAAAAAAGTGTAAAATATCCAGGATAGCTCTTTGGAAATGGAAAAGTTCCTGGAAATATCCATGCTGGTGGTAGTTGTGATTATGGAGACACTCCAGGAAAAGCAGACATCTCTACTGGGCATAGTCAGGTGCAGAAGTTCAGAGGTCTTAGAAATTATACAGGCATTGTATCCTTTAAAAGGCCTTGCTGTTTTGAGTACCTGGGAGTTATACTACTGCTAAAATAAATTACATAAAGTACAGGGCTTGGTGGACTTGATGGGACTTCATAACAGAGGCATTCTGTCTGTGATCCACAGAGAGCTCTGTCTGCTGTGTATTATTCATATAAACCAATTGTAAAGTTGAAAAATCAGGGGACAGGCGTGGTGGCTCATACCTTTAGTCCCAGAACTTTGGGAGGCCAAGGTGGGAGGATTGCTTGAGCCCAGAAGTTCAAGAGCAATCTGGGCAACATAGTGAGACTTTGTCTCTAAAAAAAAAAAAAAGAGAAAAGGGGCCAGGCACAATGGCTCATGCCTGTAACCCCAGCACTTGAGAGGCCAAGGCAAGAGACTCACTTGAGCCCAGGGGTTTGAGGCCAGCCTGGACAACATAGGGAGACCCCGTCTCTACGAGAAATTAAAAAAAAGAAAAAAAGGCCAGGCGCAGTGGCTCACGCCTGTAATCCCAGCACTTTGGGAGGCTGAGGTGGGCAGATCACGAGGTCAGGAGATCAAGACCATCCTGGCTAACACAGTGAAACTCCGTCTCTACTAAAAAAAAAAATACAAAAAAATTAGCCAGGTGTGGTGGCAGGCGCCTGTAGTCCCAGCTACTCGGGAGGCTGAGGCAGGAGAATGGCGTGACCCTGGGAGGCAGAGCTTACGGTGAGCAGAGACGGCGCCACTGCACTCCAGCCTGGGCGACAGAGCAAGGCTCCATCTCAAAAAAAAAAAAAAAAAAAAAATTGACCGGGTGCAGTGGCGCATGCTTGTAAACCCGGCACTTTGGGAGGCTGAGGTGGGTGGATCACTTGAGGTCAGGAGTTCGAGGCCAGCCTGGCCAACATGGTGAAACCCTGTCTTTACTAAAAATACAAAAAAATTAGCCAGGCATGGTGGCACATGCCTGTAATCCCAGCTATTCGGGAGGATGAGGCAGGATAATTGCTTGAACCCAAGAGGCGGAGGTTGCAGTGAGCCGTGATCGTGCCATGCACTCCAGCTTGGGCAACAGAGCAAGGATCCATCTAAAAAAAAAAAAAAAAAAAAAATTAGCTGAGTGATGGAGTGGTAATTAGCTGAGTGATGGAGTGGTGTGTGCCTGTGGTTCCACCTACTTGAGAGGCTGAGGCAGGAGGATCACCTGGGGCCAGGAAGTTGAGGTTGCAGTGAGCTGTGATTGCACCACTGCACTGCAGCCTGGACAACAGAACAAGATCCTGTCTCAAAAAAGAAAAGAAAAAGAAAAACAGAACTATGGTAAGTCAGGGACTATCTTTCTGTGCTGTTAGCATTAAATGCATTCTCTTTTTTTTTTGAGATGGAGTCTCGCTCTGTCGCCTAGGCTGGATGGAGTGCAGTGGCGCGATCTCGGCTCACTGCAAGCTCCGCCTCCCGGGTTCACGCCATTCTCCTGCCTCAGCCTCCCGTGTAGCTGTGACTACAGGTGCCCGCCACCACGCCTGGCTAATTTTTTTGTATTTTTAGTAGAGACAGGGTTTCACCATGTTAACCAGGATGGTCTCGATCTCCTGACCCCGTGATCTGCCAGCCTTGGCCTCCCAAAGTGCTGGGATTACAGGTTTGAGCCACTGCGCCCAGCCTAAATGCATTTTCTTTTCTTTTTCTTTCTTTCTTTCTTTTTTTTTTTTTTTTTAAGTTTTGGTTGCCAGGGAGGATCCTAACACATTTCAAAAAATTTTTTGAGACAAGGTCTCACTCTGTTGCCCAAGCTGGAGTGCAGTGGCTCAATCATGGCTCACTGCAGCTTCGACTTCCCAGGCTCCAGGGATCCTCCCACCTTAGCCTCCCGATTACCTGAGACTATGGGTGTGCGCCACCATGCCTGGCTAATTTTTTATTTTCTGTAGACGTAGGGTCTCACTTTGTTGTCCAGGCTGATCTTGAACTCTTGGGCTCAAGTGATTCTCCCACCTCAGCCTCCCAAACTGCTGGGATTACAGACATGAGCCACTGCATCTGGTCTAAGTGTATTTTTAACTTATATTTTAAACTTATAATGGGTTTATGGGGAAGAAATCCTATCATAAGTGAAGGAGCATCTGTGTTTTGCTTCCATGGTGCATAATCATCTGGAATCAGGATGAACTACTATGAATGTTGACAGGAATACTACCTTGAGCTAGCTGAAGGTTTGGGATTGCTGGAACCTTAAGCAGGGGCATGATAAATGTAGTTATTTAAGGAAAAAGGGTTATGAAATGTTGCACGTAAGTTGGCAAGGTCTGAAAATTCCGGGACCCAACATTGGCTTGGTGAGTTCTACTTTGTTCTTGTAGCTAGACGAATGTTTCTGCCAAATCACTTTCCCACACACAGTTAAAACATACAGTTTGCAGATCTCTCTGCCATTTCTAGGGTACTATATCTTACGTAGTGGTGTGTGAATGTGTGTTTTGAGACAGGGTCTCGCTGTGTCACCCAGCCTGGACCAGCTTGGTGTGCAGTGGTGTGATCATGGCTCACTGCAGCCTCAACCTCCTGGGCTCAGGTGATCCTCCCACCTCAGCCTCCCAAGTAGCTGGGACTACAAGCACACGCCACCATGCCTGGCTAATTTTTAAAATTATTTTTGGTAGAGGCGGGGTCTCACTGTGTTGCCCAGGCTCGTTTTGAACTCCTGGGCTCAAGTGATCCCCTCACCTCAGCCTCCCAAAGTGCTGGGATTATGGGCATGAGCTGCCATGCCCAGCCCTTAATGTTAATGTGCACTTTTTCTCATGTTACAGACCTGTTTTCTAGGTGTGCTCCATGGAAGTTTAAGCATATGCTGTAAGCATTTAGATAACATCTAGTCCACCTATCCCCACCTTTTCTTTTTTTAACTGATTTAACTGGTGAGAAAAATTGAGGCCCAGAGAGAGTTGTAACTCAGGGTCATACTGTTAATGGCAAAAGCCGGTTCCTGAATCCAGATTTTCTGGCCCAGGCCAGTGCTCATTTTAACACCTTTAATTCAAACTGATCATTGTCATGACATTTACCATTTGTGTACTTAATGTGTGACAGGTGTTGTGCTAAGCATTATATAGCTCTCATCTTGATTGATCCTCTTAACAATTCTATGAGGCTGGCCAGTATTTTATAGATGAATAAGCAGCCTTGATGACTTGCCTGAGGAAGCACAGCTAGTAAGTGCTGGAACTAAGATTTCAGCCCAATTCTGTGTAGTTCCAAAGCCTGTGTTGTTTTTTCTTCTTTTCTTTTTTGATTAAATATTTATGTAAAAGGTAATAAAGAATAATATGACAAATACTCAACACCCAGCTTAAGAAATAAAGTATTACCAATCATTTGAAGCTCCCTTCCCATTACATTGTCCTCTCTTTTCCTCCAAAGTAATCATCCGCATTCCTGAGTTTCAAATTTGTGCTCCTAACCACCAAGCTATACAACTGCATTTATTAAGTGCCATGGGAGCTGGAGCCACTGTTATTCAACAGTAAACAAGAAAGACATGTTTTCTGCCCTTGAGGAGTCTCCTATGGGTGATAATGAAATATTTGTTTCTTAATCTTTCTGGAGATCTTCAGTAGCTGATACGAAATGTGACATCAAGGAGGTTTAAGAAGTCCTTCAGGAGATCACTGGTGATATGTTGGAAGGTTGCCTAGATATTACACAAATGAATCAGAGTTAAGAATACATGTGTTGGCTGGGCACAGTAGCTCATGCCTATAATCCATTTGGGAGGTCGAGGCGGGTGCATCATGAGGTTAGGGTTCAAGACCAGCCTGGCCAACGTGGTGAAACCCCGTTTCGACTAAAAATGCAAAAATTAGCCAGGTGTGGTGGTGCACACCTGTGATCCCAGCTACTCAGAAGGCTGAGAGACAGGAGAATCAGCTTGAACCCAGGAGGCAGAGGTTGCAGTGAGCTGAGATCATGCCATTGTACTCCAGCCTGGGTGACATAGCAAGACTGTCCCCCGCTCCCACCCCGCCGCCCAGAAAAAAAAAAAAAAGAATACGTGTGTCTTAATTGGATCACTGATTATTTTTTCTTCCTAGAGACCAAGTTATAGATTGGGTGTTTTGTTTTCCGACAAGGTCTTGCTCTTTCATGGCTCACTGCAGCCTCAACTTCCTGGGCTCAAGTGATCCTCCCACCTCAGCCTCCTGAGTATCTAGGAATCCAGGCTCTGCTAGTTTTTGTATTTCTTATAGAGACAGAATCTCGCCACATTGCCCAGGCTGGTCTCAAACTCCTGGGCTGAAGTGATCTGCCTGCCTCAGCCTCCCAAAGTGCTGGGATTACAGGCATGAGCCACTCTGTGCTCAGCCTTGTCTTATTTAATGTATTTTCCATATTATCCCCACATAGTATGTAAGACAAAACTTTGTCCTTAGAAGACAATCAGGTCAATAATTATAAAATGAACTAATAGTAGGAGTCTAGACAAAAAAGATGGGTCATGTAGAAGCATAAGTTAATACCCTGCGTGTTCTAGTGTTTTCCCTAGTTTGTTATAGGCAGGGTAGACATGTGTCTGGGTGGAACTAGTGCTCTTGGATAAAAAATCTATTACAGTGTTTCTCAGTTTTTGTTTGTTTGTTTTTTGTTTTTTTGAGACAGAGTCTCCCTCTGTCGTCGTTTTTTGAGACAGAGTCTTGCTCTGTCACCAGGCTGGAGTGCGGTGGCGCCATGCAATCTCGGCTCACTGCAACCTCTGCCTCCCGCTTTCAAACGATTCTCCTGCCGCAGCCTCCCTAGTAGCTAGGACTACAAGCGCATGCCACCACGCCCGGCTAATTTTTGTATTTTTAGTAGAGACGGGGTTTCACCATGTTGGCCAGGATGGTCTTAATCTCTTGACTTCGTGATCCGCCCACCTCAGCCTCCCAAAGTGCTGGGATTACAGGCATGAGCCAGCGTGTCCGGCCATTTCTTGGTATTTTAGCTATAAGTTCTTTTGATAAATACAGAGCTCACGTACCCTCTGAGTTCCGACACCAATTTTCCTGTACCAACTGAGTGTCATACAATTCAATTCAATTCTAATGATGGCAGTGGCGACCATCTGGAGTGGCCATCAGCTGCAGAAGGGAGGTGCAAGCGGTGGCAGCAGGAGTGGCTGCTGGAGCAGCAGTGGTGGTGGTGGGACCCCTGTGCCCTGCATCCCTGAGGCAGCTGAGTGTATCACTCCTACCTCACATGGCCGGGCAGGACCTGCTTCCAGGCCTGGAGCTTCCACTATGGCCTCAACCTCTCCCCACACCGTGTCTCAGGAGCCCATGAGCACCCGGCTGAAGGCGCAGCTGGGACTCGTGGGGCCAGCCTCAAGATCATCGGGTTTGTTTGTGCGGGGTTGGCCGGGGCTGCCACGCCACCTGTACCTCTCCTGCTCCTGCTGCAGGGAAAATGTGGAGAGGAGGCATGTAGTCCCCAGAGCCCACACCTGGGAGCCCCCTGGAGCCTGATACCCCCAGAGCCACCATGATGGGGCCGGGCCGAGTTACCCATTGGCAGGGGAGCAGTGTGATCAGGCATGGAGGGGTGGACAGAGAGGAGCCCCGAGGTGGAGCTGGGCCCTGAGCGGTGCCGCGCTCCATGGAGCTGGCAGGAGCTGGAAGCTGGCAGGAGCCCCACCTCCCAGTCGCAGCTGCAGCTGCCCAGCCGTGGCTGTGGACCCAGGCATCTCTGCAGTCTAAGGGGCAGGAAGCCTGTGGGCTTGGAGATGTCTGCTCCTGCTGCCTGGCCTCTCCCTGCTCCTGGTGCCCGTTCTGATCTCAGAGCGAGGTTGGGGCCAAGCCTGGGTGCTGTTGCAGCCTGACCGGGTGTGCGCATGCTTGGGACAGTGGTGACATGCCAGGCCCCTGCCACTTTGGCCTCCTCTAGACTTCAGGCACTGGCGAGCATGGGAGGGAGGCTGAGATGGGGGCTGAGGGCAGCTTGGTGTAGGCCTGCAGGTACCCCTTGGCATGGCCTTGGTAGCTTGAATGCCAGCAGGAGGCAGACAGGCTCCTGGGCAGAAGGGGGCAGATGCCCCGTGAAGCCCCACCTTCAGGCTGGGGAGGGCCTGAAGCCCGGGGGCTGGGTTGCTGATCCCGCAGACCAGTGTGGGAACTTGTGACGCGGGTCCTCCCATGGCTGCCCATGGACCAATCGGCACACTCTTCTTCCCCTCTGAGGCCCATAAAAAGCCTCCCGGACTCTGCCAGACCAGAAGAGAGACGACGGCATGACCTGCCTACAGGGAGGAAGTACCCTCTCTGCTGAGAGCTGAAGGGGTGACAGGATGATCTGCCTGCAGAGAGGAGCTACCCTCTCTCCTGAGAACTGAAGAGACGTTGGGATGACCTGCCTGCAGAGAGGAACTACCCTCTCTGCTGAGAGCTGAACATTCTTCGGGACAGCCTGCCAAGCAGAGAGGAGCTATCCTCTCTGCTGAGAACTGAACACTTGTTGGGACACCCTGGCTACAGAGAGGAGGTACTCACTGTAGGTTTCCTCTGAGCTGTTCTGTCGCTCAGTTAAGCTCCTGTTTGTCTTGCTCACCCTCCACTTGTCTGTTACCTCATTCTTCCTGGATGCAGGACAAGAACTCAGGACCTGCTGAATGGTGGGGCTAAAAGAGCTGTAACACAAACAGGGCTGAAACATGCCCCTTGCTTGCTACCTTGAGAGTGTAGAGAAGGAGAGAAGAGCTGCAGTCCTTCAGGGAGCCCAGACCTGGGGGCTCCCTTAGCCAGGGCTGTGACTCCCTCTTTGGGGCCCTGTGGTTCCTGGAGTCGCCAAGCTTCCGGGCACCACTGTGTTCTCCAGTGCCAGCTGTGGAAGCTGCTTGTGATGCGCCTTGTCCAGTTGCAGCCTTGCAGGGAGATGGTGCCCAAGCTGGCATCTGGAGCTGCCCACCCCACAGCAGCAGCCGGCGTGCCTGGCTGTGCACAGAGGTCAGACCCCATGCTTGCTCACACATCCCTCACCACTTTGTGCCTGGCTCACCTTTGGCAGGCTTGGGATCCAGGCTGGTCGTGTGAGTTGAGCACAGCCTGCCAGGCTGAGTGGGTGGAACGAGTCCAGTGGGCCAGAGCAAAACTTGGACAAAGGCACCACTGGCCACAGAAGTTTCCAGTTGGTGAAATGACACCCCAAGGATCCCGTAACACTGACACCACCCAGAGTTAGCTTCAGATCCACTATAGTTGCCCAGTGGGTTCTCCTGCCTGCTACACAGACAGACCAATTCACTGAGACCACAGTATTGTAGTAAAGAAATAACTTAATTAACACAAGGCTGGCCATGCAGGAGAACTAAATGTATCACGCAAATTAGTCTCCCAGAAGGCTCAGAGGTTTGGGTTTTTCAAGGATAGTTTGGTGAGTGGGGGCTAGAGAATGGAGGATGTTGATTGGTTGAGGATGAAATCATCGGGATGTGGAAAACGTTCCTCGTGCTCAGTCAGCCGCTGATTGGGGGCCACAGGATCGACTGAGTCACAAGTTGTGGGTTCCGGTAGAGTCAGTCCTTCACCAGAAATGCAAAAATATGAAAAACATCTCAAAATGCCAATTGTAGGCTCTATTATAGTGATGTTATCACAGGAGTAACTAGGGAAAGTTACTAATCTCCTGACCTCCAGAACAATGGTTGGTTATCATTTACACCTGTGTCTTAGCAGAATTCAGGTCCCTCACATAATCCTAACCTTGTGGCCTTTCACTAGTTTTACAAAGGTGGTTTAGTTTTAGGAAGTGCTATTATCATTCTTGCTTTAAGATTAAACAGTAAACTTAAATTCCTCTCAAGGTTATCTTGGCCTGTTCCCAGGAATGACCAGGGACAGCTTGGAGGTTAGAAGCAAGATGGAGTCAACTATGTCAGATTTCTCTTACTGTCATAATTTTGCAAAGGCAGTTTCGCCACCAGTTAAAGAGCAAGGTTTCCAACAACATTGCCCTTACTTCAGCAGCATGCACTTTGGCCTGACCAACCACAAATTCAGGGCTTCCTACTACCCCCTCAGACTAGAGTGAGTCACAAAACTCGGGAAAGTGCTATGTTCACGATTATACAAATGAACAACCAGATTGAAGAGGTACATGGGGAAAGGTCTGGAAGAGTCCCAAGCTCAGGAGCTTCTTTCTCTGTAGGGTCAGGGTGCACCACCTTCCTGGTACATTGACCTGTTCACCAACCAGGAAGCTCTCCTGAGCTTTGATGTTCGGAGTTTTTATATGGGTTTTCAGTAGGTAGATGTGATTAAGTCATTGGCCACGTGCTTGACTCCAGCTGTTTCCCTGTTGGAGGTTTTGGGGTGGGGCTGAGAGTTCTGACCCTCTAATCATGTAGTTGGTTTTTCTGGTGACCAGCTCCCATCCTGCTAGCATGCTCTGTTGCCCCCTCCTCCCCACGTGAGTCACCTCATTAGGATGAACTCTGTGGTTGAAAGGGACTCATTATTCATAATAAAAGACCCTCCTATCATATAGGAAATTCCAAGGGATTCTGATGCTCTGTGCCAGAAGCTGGGGACAAAGACCAGATGTATTCTATGTTATATCATTCCCTCCTTTATATTATTTGAAATTTTAACATTTTATTTTTCACCAAAAACAAATTGAACACAGTAATTTTAGCATATGTTTATATTTTAACTGCCTCAGTAGCGACCTGTTATTCCCAGTTCTCCGGTTGCTGTTAAGAAAATCTTTGAATGCTAGTTCCAGAATCTCCAGGAGGTGGGACCAGTTTCCTTAGTGGTGATGTCGAAAATAACAGCAGTACCACTGTGCTTGGGCCAGGTGAAATCAAATCAGATGATTCAGTCTGGTTGATGTGCTAGAGGCCCTTTTCCCATTCATGTAAAATTGGAAAATTTTGTTCACTATCCAAGTGTTTCCAAATATTTGGTTATTGTGTCAATGTAGATTCATACATATTAAGTATGTATCTTGGGTATAAATTTAAGTTATGATTTAATATAAATTGTGTGGCACAAAAGTAGTTCAAAGGAGGAAGTGGAGGAAATAAGAGCTATAGGTAGAATTTGAACCATCCTTGAAAGATAATTATTAACAACATTTGGAAAAGTAGAGGGGAAAGCAGGAATGATGTTTAGATGAGGGAAACTGTGTGAGGTGGGCAGCATTTATCATGGCTTGTTTGCACTTAAACAATGCAGAATGGCCTTATTTGAGCAAATTGAGTGGGGGATAGTGGGAAATGAGATTAGGTAGGTGAGCTAGGGATAGATTATTTATGATATTCAAAGGCCAGTAGAATGATTTCATTTTGGTGTGGTAGATAATTGAGAGTCAAAGAAAGCGTTTGATCAGGTGAGTCAGAAAATGAAAAGAGCATGTAAGAAAAATGGACCAGCATTTGTATTGTTGGTAGATTAATGAGGAGAGAGACTGGAGAAAGGGATAGGAAATTTGGGACTGGGAGATTTTTCAATAAAAGTACCATAATTAGGGAAATAGGGGAACAGTGAGGGAAGGAATGAATATTAAAAATTTCAAAGGAAAATTTGACAGATCTTGACTGCTAAATGCAGAAGAATGATGAATCGGAGATGGTACATTTTTAAAATTTTTCTTTTTATCCAGATATGTAAAAAGAATGTTAACCAAGGCTGGGTGTGGTGGCTCACGCCTGGTAATCCCAGCATTTTGGGAGGCCAAGGTGGGCAGATCACAAGGTCAAGAGTTCGAGACCAGCCTGGCCAATATGGTAAAATCCCGTCTCTACTAAAAATACAAAAATTAGCCAGCGTGGTGGTGCGCACCTGTAATCCCAGCTACTTCGGAGGCTGAGGCAAGAGAATCACTATAATCTGGGAGGCAGAGGTTGCAGTGAGCTGAGATCGTGCCACTGCACTCCAGCTTGGGTGACAGAGCAAGACTCCATCTCAAAAAAAAAGAAAGGAAAAAAAAAAAACAAAGAATGTTAACTATATTGGTGATAACTATCTAAGTCTGTTACAATGTAATGTAAAAGTAGAGAGGACCTAGTGGCCATGATCAGTGGTATCCCCAGGATGAAGAATAGTGCCTGGTGGCCAGGCGTGGTGGCTCACCCCTGTAATCCCAGCACTTTGGGAGGCCGAGGCAGGTGGATCACGAGGTCGAGAGATCGAGACCATCCTGGCCAACATGGTGAAACCCTGTCTCTAATAAAAATACAAAAATTAGCCAGACATGGTGGCGTGCACCTGTAGTCCCAGCTACTAGGGAGGCTGAGGCAGGAGAATTGCTTGAATCCAGGAGGCGGAGGTTGCAGTGAACCAAGATCACGCCACTGCACTCCAGCCTGCCAATAGAGTAAGATTCCATCTCAAAAAAAAAAAAAAAAAAAAAAGAATAGTGCCTGGCTTATAGAATTGCTTAAGAAATATTTATCAAAGGATGAAAGAATGCATTTAACCTGTCAACTTTTGGGTAAATTTTAGTTATCATCTTTAACATCCCAATTTTTTTCTTTTTTTAGACGGAGTGTCACTCCGTCGCCAGGCTGGAGTGCAGTGGCGCCATCTTGGCTCACTGCAGCCTCCGCCTCCCGGGTTCAAGCGATTCTTCTGCCTCAGCCTCCCAAGCAGCTGGGACTACAGGCGTGTGCCACCATGCTCAGCTAATTTTTGTATTTTTAGTAGAGATGGGGTTTCACCATGTTGACCAGGATGGTCTTGATCTCTTGACCTCATGATCCACCCACCTCGGCCTCCCAAAGTGCTAGAATTACAGGCGTGAGCCACCGTGCCCAGCCTAACATTCCCAATTTTTAATACCAAAAATTACCTTAAAAATAATACTTACTGAGGCTGGATGTGGTGGCTTACACCTGTAGTCCCAGCACTTTGGGAGGCTGAGGCAGATGGATGTCGAGCCCAGGAATTCAAGACCAGCCTGGGCAACATAGTGAAACCCTGTCTCTACTAAAAATACAAAAAATTAGCCAAGTATGGTAGTGCACACCTGTAGTCCCAGCTGCCCAGGAGGCTGAGGTGGGAGGATCATTGAGCCTGGAAGGTCAAAACTACAGTGGTCTGTGATGGCACAACTGCACTTCAGCCTGGGTGACAGAGTGATACCCTGTCTCAAAAATAAATAAGCTGGGTGTGATGGCTCACACCTATAATCCCAGCACTTAGGGAGGCCAAGGCAGGTGGATCACTTCAGGCCAGGAGTTCAAGACCAGCCTGGCCAACATGGTGAAACTCCCTCTCTACTAACAACAACAACAGCAAAACAAAAAACAAAAAAACAAAACAAAACAAAAAAAACAGGGCCGGGCGCGGGCGTGGTGGCTTACGCCTGTAATCCCAGCACTTTGGGAGGCCAAGGCGGGCGGATCACAAGGTCAGATCGAGACCATCCTGGCTAACACGGTGAAACCCCACCTCTACTAAAAATACAAAAAATTAGCCGGGCGCGGTGGCAGGTGCCTGTAGTCCCAGCTACTTGGGAGGTTGAGGCAGGAGAATGGCGTAAACCCAAGAGGCGGAGCTTGCAATAAGCCGAAATCGCACCACTGCACTCCAGCCTGGGCGACAGAGCAAGACTCCGTCTCAAAAAAAAATACAAAAATTAGCCAGGCATGGTGGCACATGCCTGTAATCCCAGCTACTCAAGAGACTGAGGCACAAGAATGGCTTGAACCTGGGAGGTGGAAGTTGCAGTAAACCAAGATCGTGCCACTGCACTCCAGCCTGAGTGATCGAGAGAGACCGTGTCTCAAAAAAAAAAAAAAAGTTACTGATCTTTTCTAGTTAAAAAAATTTTGTGTTTATTTTCCAAGATAACCACTTTAGTATAATATATTCATCCAGTGGTTTTTTCTATGCACATACATATTTATCTTTAAAATGGGATCATATTGCACATGTTGACTTATACCTGCATAAATATCATTTTTAGAAGTAAAATGGAACTTGAACCTCCAAATAATGACAAACCATAAAATAATAGGATAATATAGGAATCTGTTAGTCTATACTCATGTGTAAATAAGTAAACAGGCATACCTCAGAGAAACTGTGAGTTTGGTTCTACACTACCACAGTAAAGTGGCTCACAAATTTTTTTGTTTTCCCAGTGCATATAAAAGTTATGTTTATAGGCTAGGTGCGGTGGTGCATGCCTGTAATCCCAGCATTTTGGGATGCCAAGATGGGCGGATCTCCTGAGACCAGGAGTTTGAGACCTGCATGGCCAACAAGGTGAAACCCCATCTCTACTAAAAATACAAAAAAATGTAGCCAGGCATGGTGACACATGCTTGGAATCTCAGCCACTCGAGTGGCTGAGACGTGAAAATCGCTTGAACCTGGGTGGCAGAGGTTGTAGTGAGCCAAGATTGTGCCACTGCACTCCAGCTTGGGTGACACAGTGAGACTCTATCTCAAAAAAAAAAAAAAAAAAAGTTATGTTCATACTATACTGTAGTCTGTTAAGTGTGTAATGTAATATCTAAAAAGTGTACATACCTTAATTTAAAAATACTTTATTTTCAAAAAATGCTAATGATCATCTGAGCCTTCAGTGAGTTGTAATCTTTTTGCTGGTGGAGAGTCTTGCCTCAGGGTTGATGGCTGCTGACTGATTAGGGTGGTGATTGCTGAAGGCTGGGGTGGCTGTGGCGATTTCTTAAAATAAGACAACTATGACATTTGCTGCATCGATTGACTCTTCCTTTCACTAAAGATTTCTCTGTAGCATGTGATGCCATTTAATAGCATTTTACCCACAGTGGAACTTCTTTCAGAATTGGAGTCAATCCTCTCAAACCCTACTGCTGCTTTATCAACTAAGTTTATGTAATATTCCAGGTCCTTTGTTGTCATTTCAATATTGCTCACAGCATCTTCACCAGTAGATTCTGTCTCAAGAAACCACATTCTTTGCTCATCCGTAATAAACTCTTCATCTGTTCAAGTTTTATTATGAGATTGCAGCAGTTTAGTCACATTTTTAGGCTTCACTTCTAATTCTAGCTCTTTTCTTGCTATTTCCACCATATCTGCAATTCCTTCATTGAGGCTTGAATCCCTCAGTCATGTGAGGGTTGGAACCAACTTCTTCCAAACTCCTGATAATGTTACTTTGATCTCCCGTGAATCACAAATGTTCTTGATGGCATCTAGAATGGTGAATTATTTCCAGAAGGTTTTTAGTTTACTTTGCCCACATCCATCAGAGGAATCACTATCTATGGCAGCTATATATAGGCTTACAAAATGTAAATAGTAAGCCTAAATAATAAGGCTTGAAAGTTATAATTACTCCTTGAACCATGGACTGCAGACTGGATGTCATGTTAGCAGGCACGAAAATAATCTCCTTGTACGTCTCCATCTGAGCTCTTGGGTGACCAGGTGTATTGTCAGTGAGCAGTAATATTTTGAAAGGAATCTTTTTTTTTTTTGAGGAGTAGGTCTCAACAGTAGCCTTAAAATATTCAATAAACCATTCTGTAAACAGATGTGCCATCATCCAGGCTTTGTTATTCCATTTATAGAGCACAGGCAGAATAGATTGAGCATAATTTTTTTTTTTTTTTGAGACGGAGTCTCGCTCTGTCGCCCAGGCTAGAGTGCAGTGGTGCAATCTTGGCTCACTGCAAGCTCCGCCTCCCGGGTTCACACCGTTCTCCTGCCTCAGCCTCCCGAGTAGCTGGGACTACAGGCACCCACCACAATGCCCAGTTAATTTTTGTATTTTTAGTGGAGCCTCCCAAGTAGCTGGGATTACAGGCGTGAGCCACCATGCCCGGCCAGATTGAGCATAATTTTTAAGGGCCCTAGGATTTTCAGAATGGCAAATGACCACTGGCTTCCACTTAAAGGCAGCAACCTGCATTAGCCCCTAACAAGAGTCAGCCTATCCTTTTAAGCATTGAAACCAGACATTGATATCTGCTCTCTAGCTATCGATGGCATCTTCTTCTGATATAAGGATGTTTCATCTACATTGAAAATCTTGGTTGGATCATATAATACCAGCAACTTGGGAGACCAAGACAGGAGGATTGCTTGAGGCCAGGAGTTTAAGATCATCTTGGGCAACATGGTGAGACCCTGTCCGTACAAAGAATTAAAAAATTCACTGGATGTGGCGGCGTGGCCTGTGATACTAGCTACTCAGGAGGCTAAGGCAGGAGGATTGCTTGAGCCCAGGAGTTTGAGGCTACAGTGAGCTATGATCATCCCACTATGCTCTAGCCTAGGTGACAGAGACCCCCATCTCTAAGGAAAAAAAGAAAAGGAAAAGTGCCCATGCACACACACACACACTCACATACACATGCATATATTTTTTCCTCCAGACAGAGTTTCACCATGTCACCCCGGCTGGAGTGCAATGGTAAGATCATGGTGCTCTGTGTGGCCTCCAACTCCTGGGCTCAAGCAGTCCTCCCGCCTCAGCCTCCCAAGTAGCTGGGACTACAAGTGTGTGCCACCACACCTGGCTAATTTTTTAAAAACTGTTTTGTAGAGACAGGGTGTCACTATGTTACCTAGGCTGGTCTCGAACTCCTGGCCTCAAGTAGTCCTCCCACTTCAGCCTCACAAAGTGCTGGAATTACAGGC